>NW_009648358.1:750784-783379 GCF_000708025.1 Charadrius vociferus
CCTACTCAACTTCAAACACGTATTTATAGAAGCAAATTAGAAAAACCAAAAAAGTCTGTGGAGCATTCTCTTAGATAATATACACAAACCAACTCTCCCTCCCACAGGCCCTTTCTGCTTTCGCAGATTGTTTTTAAGTCACACCTACAACATGCTTGCTGTATTTTAGGCATTACTCATTACTGTTTATTTCCAGAAAGCATCTCACTAATTTATCTGAATTTGGTTTCAAGTCATTTGTTGTTTACGTGTAGGCAATCTCCTAAATTAGTTGCTTTTCAGTTCAATTTCTCATTATAACATGTAAGTGACCTATTTATTTAGCTACAGACCAATTCCATGGTAGTGTGACTACTAAGTTATGAAGCATTTTGATGTGAACTGAACTTGTGACCTCGAAAATAATGTTTTACTTCAGTAAACCATCCCTAAAATAAGATACTTGACTATGGAAGTTGTTATTGTTTATCTCAGCGAAATCATGCTAAGGATCAGCAGTAATTATACCGATACATTTAAATAACACCACTTAAGGCAGAAAGTCATGCTACATATCTTGATATCCGGTTCTTATTTATTTTTGTCTCTCAATACATGGCACAAATCTGCAAAGCTTTTATTTATACTTTTTTGTTTTGCACCTTCAAAAATATTGCTGATTGGTGATACCATTTCCGCTTAAAAGTTGCTTCAGACTTAATAGTTTAAGAAGTACAAATAACAATTTTAGAAAAGGAAGAAAAGAAAAAAATAACTTTGTGTTTGGTTATGGGATCTGTTAAGATTGCTGTAAATAAGTAACAATCCAAACAAAAAATTTTGTGTTTTTTATCTTCCTATAATTTAATAAAACTATAGACACCAGTATGCACACATATAGAAAAAGTCCAAAATAATTCAACTTTTGGAGAATATAGAAATCAATTTCATTACACTTGCAAAAAAAAAAAAATCCAGCAAAGAACATGCCTTTAGGACATACAAGTATACCCACCAACGATGTCAAACCTTCATTGTCAACAACCCAGTCTTCCTTTTCAGCTAACCTCTTTATATCTGTAAGACAGAGCAAGAGGGGGAAGGGGTGGGGGGAGGGAGAAGGTATTCATTTTCATCATTAAAGCCTCCTTGAACTTGAAAAGATAAACCACAGACATTGGGACTGCAATGACTAGGCATACAAGCAAATAGCACTAAAAGCTTCAAAGCTTTCAGCGTTCTCAAATGACTAAGAATGGAACTCATACATGGTATGCTGGTGACACCACATAGAGAAGCACATCTGTGATACATGGCAAGAGTTGCATGAAGCACATCTTTTACTGGAAAGCTTAAAATTAAAGGAATATTGCGAAGGTTTGGGGTTTGTTTTTATTTTGTAAATTTTTAATCACAGCATAAAATACTGCACTTCAGAACCCAAGCCTCTAGTCTTTTGTACCCCAGCTCTTAATTAAAAATGAAAGAACAACTGCCTAGCATTTTAGCAAAGACAGAAAGAACAGCACATAATTCATATTTAATAACTATAAAAGAGGCTCAGAGTCCCCACTCAGGGTCAAGGATCCATGGTGCTAGAATTTCTTCAAATATACCTGAAGGCATATACAAAAAGCGCTGTCTTCTGCTACCCAGAAGGTGACAACTTCTATAGGCTCACTGAAGCTAACAAGAGGTAAGTCCGGACACGAATCCAGAATTGCTCTATGGATGCATGCATTCTGCATCATTGCTTTTTTTTTTGGAAGGGGGGGACGGGACACACAGCTTAATGAACTTGTAAACAGAACAAAGATGAACTGTGTGCAGTTTGTAGGGGTTTTGACACACAGCTTTTCACACACACATTGCTCATCAGAACTATCTGTACATCATGAAACTCCCTTTTAAATGAGCAAAAATTTCAGTGAATTACCATCTCTCCCCAAATCCAAGAAAAGAATTAAGAGGCTTGGTTGCGGTGTCATACCCTGCAATTCTACATCTCATGGAAGTATAGGCTTAGTGAGGACAAAAAGTATTGAGGGTTTGTGCAGAATAATTACTCTGTTCATTTCCCTAATTCAACCAATATTCTTGCGAGGCTTTAGATTGCACTGGTCAGCTTTTACATGTTTTCGTGGCTGCTCACTTTTGCATTCTGTTCTGAGCTAATACAAAAGAAACAAATTTCTCATATTTCACTGCTCACCAAATTCCAGTCAAATACATTCATGTAAACCCCCTGTCTAGTCTGGCATTCACATAATTTGGCTTTCATGACCTTTATGACCAGTGATCACATATGAGAGAGAAAAAACACAGACAGGGCCAGCACAAGTATATGGTGTTTATCGTAAGACAACAAAAAAACACTGCGTGTGGGCAGATTTGTCCTATTTAAATAGTTAATGGTAGAGCGCTCTATTAAAAATTTTAACTGATCTGAATACCTTTAACAACTTACAGCACGCACCAAGAGATGAGATTCAAGTCCAGGAGGAGCCTTTTTGACTTACATATTACAGATATAACCACATCTGAGATCCATTTACATATCTCCATGAGAATATCCATTAACTGTTCTTTCTCTAGTTCCCTAAAAATAACAGCTTCTTCAAGGGCCCAGTTAATCTGATCCTGTCCAGAAAAACCTATCTAAACAGATTCAACATATGCAATTTTGCTTTAGCTGGTAAAGAACATAAAACAGGGTCCCAGAGATAAGGCACGCAGTGCAACAATATGGAATGTGAGTCACCATACAGGAAAGCATCTTTTCTCTTCTCCTGTTTGATGCTACAGCCAATAGACAGAACTACTTCACTGATAGGGGATGGAAGCAGCAGTCAAGGAAGGCTGCTGTTATTGGCTAGGTGAAAGAGCCATACATTATCCAGCCAACATAATATACTGGTATCTTAAGGGATCTGATCTCTTTTGATTCAAGAAAGAAAAGTATGAATAAAGATGTTCAGACCAGAGAATCATTCACACACAGACTGGTAAATCTGCTTTGATAAAAATCTAAGGTACAGACTACCGCAAGAGTTATTCCTCCACAGAACATGTGGCCAGCTATCAGGATGTAAGAAGCAGAAACTCCGGATCTGAACAAAGAACTGGGCTATTGTTATGATGTAACAAGTAAGCAAAACTAGTAAGACGGCAGACTTTTTGGCCAAGAGCTTCATCATTAATCATGTATCGGAGCTCTTGGCCCGCACTAGAGAAGCTAGGTGGACAGCTCAGAGATTTGATAAGCTAAGAATTGTCAGAGCTAGATACTTCCTTCCTTTGAAACAGTGAGGACATCTGAGGAATCACTCACAATTCCCAGACAAAGGGCAGTCACTCCAATAGTACCATCCTCATGTCAAAATTAAAAAAAAAAAAAAGAATCCTTTTCACCTACCATTTAAAAAAAAAAAAAAATCTCAATTGTGCTAAGTGAAGAAAAGAAAAGAGACTTCCACATACTTTAAGTGAAATCTGAAATAGTGATAATATTTTCTGTATAGAGTTTTAAAGAGACAAGACAACCTATGTACTTGTGTGGCCAATGAGCTTGATACTACAACGGAAAGATAATGTTAATGCCGAAATGGGATTTAATAAAAGAATTCGGAGTCAAGAATACAATTCATATCAACATTGTATCAAATAACCATAGAGACCTTATGATTTGTTGTCACCAAAATTCTGAAAATTTGCTTAACATAGCCACCAGCGCTTTGCACACTTGCGGCTTGAGTAAAACACTTAGCTGCAAGTCAGCCTACAAAATAATGATGAAATATATGTTAAACATTAAAAACTGATTAAATTGTAAGATTAAAAAAGCCCTAATTTTTTTAACATTGAGGGTAATTAGTCTTTAGGAAAAATAATCCTGCTAAGTTAATTAGTACATCAATCTGCCCTGATTTTAAGAGAGACATTTATTTTTGGAAGATTTACTCCATTCACATTTAAGTTTCAGAGTCGAACACAAGATGGTAAGATGAACGGCCTCTGATGCACAGAGTCACATTAGATTTACAGAATGTGTTACTGGCCTTGACAGTTCAGACATCTACGGCAAAAGCTATGCACGCAGCAGGAAGCCTCGGAATTACAACGTTCGTAAAAGGCCTTGGAAAACACACAACCAAAATACTTCATAAAGGGCTGTGGATTTTTTTTCTTGGGGGTGGGACATTGCTTATTTAATTCTTCACTTTATAGAAAACGCAAAAAAGAAAATAAGCAATAATTCCAATATGGAAAAGCTACATCCTGAGATAAATTACGTGCATTTTAAAACTGTCTCAACCCAAAGGAAACAGATCTAAACTACTGTATTCATTAGACTAAAGGAAGACTCATAACACATTTCTGTCAGAAAAGTGAAATGCGTTAGTAACTACAGAACTCAGAGGAGTCCTCTGCCACTACAATATCTGTAACGAACACGGTTATATTCCAGAACATGATTTGGCCTAACCAGAGACAAAAAAAAAAAAAAATGACAGTAAGCAAACAGACCTGCAGCCTTCTATTACCTTCAGCCGTGTGTTGTAAGGTCACTATAATGCAACGTACACGAAGGTCCAAAATAAGATCCTGGATGATCTGAAGCATATCATTGGGTATCTCGAGTGCCGCAAGAGACTCATAACTAAGCCTGGAAAGCAAATAAAGTTAGACTGAAGTGTAAATCTGCAGCGTTTTTTAAGCTGATATAACTTCATCAGATTTTTTAGGTGTTTTCTGTGTAAGTGAATACAGTAGCTCCGTCCGCAGTGTATCTTTGAAAACTGATTATCCTGTTCAGAGAAAATTAATTATTCACTTAATTTAGAAGCTTGCAAATACAGATTTATTTTTCTGTAACATTACAATAATGTCACCACAGCAACATGCCAGCTTTTCCCACTGTCCTCTTGCACTTCCCCATTTGCCTTTCTGCATCCACCTCTTTGTCTTATGATACAAGAATAATCCTTTTGGAGTAGAAGTAGCTTTTTTGCTGGTTTTATGTGACCGTCTAGATCAAATCTTAGGTCCACAACAGGGTTTCTGACATATAGTTTACCCTCATTACAACAGTAACAGCCTTCAAGCTGCCATAAACAGTGATGTGGCTGTGCATCAGATTGCCAAGAGTATATGTATTTAAGGAGCCAAAATACAGCTACTGCATCACCTGCAGAGGGAAGAGTGAATTCATTTACTGTTTTGCTCCGAACTCTGACCAGGCACAAATCACTGGCTACTATAGCTGAAGACTGAAACATTCATTTCCATTTTTCCTTTAGAAATAGTAACACAGCAGCTGCTTGCAAGGAATCGCATTTCAGCTTTTAACTAAAAGGCTGCAGTTGTGCTCAGACTTTAGTTAGGGGCAGAAAGTGAGGTTCACTGATTTTATCCAACTCTTGGATATTTAAGCAAGGACAATTCAAATGCAGTCATTGTCGTCTGCCCTACTGCTAATAATGAGAAAAGCACAGGTACTAGAAAATACCAAAGAAGAGGAGGAGGAAGGCACAAGCAAACAAGTTTAAGCAATAAGTGGAGCATTTCCAACCATCCACCTGTAGGCACCACTTCCTTACCCCTGGTGTTGGGGCGTAAACCATCAAAATCCCACCGTTAACCAGACTGCTCTCTCCTCAGTACAACTACTGAATTAGTAGATTACGTAAAACTCCATTATCTCAGCCATCTAGGAAACACAGGATATAAATACTCATCTGTGAGAAGCTTAAGTGACTTTAGACTGCACAGAAGTACTGCACTTCGTTGATTCAATTTCTAAGGGAGCACGCAGCTGTCACATCCCTAAGATCATCTTTTTCCTCAGATAACTCACCCTAACAAATACATAGTTTTCTATCCCTGCAGTAAGGCAAAAGTCTCGCTGACAATGGCTTCACGTTATCACATAGCTCTAATTTATCCTCTGGAACCTATTCATATTGGGCAATGACAGAATGGGGTACAAGAGAAAGACTGTGGAACCACTCCACTTTAAGCTGTGTGATACATATAAACAAGCATATCACACAGATATAATCCCAACTCCTTGTTATCTAATTTTGTAAGTTTTAGCATTCTTAAATATAAGCAGAAAATGGTAAATAATTTCTGAGATAACTGAAAAGAGTAAAATTCCATCATGTGCTTCATAATGATTTTGTTAGAAACGACAAAAAGACGACTTATGCTATTGCCCAACTTTGCAGCAAACAGGGCTTTTATGCAATGTGTAGACTCTGTGAGAAGAGTCCACCATCATTGTTGGTGTGAGTCACAAGAATTTATTAGATTCTCAAAGTGTGGGGGCTCAAAAAGAAAGGTACTTGCAGCACTTGCAAAAACTTCTGACCTGGTCATCACTGGTCGGTACCCCATCATAGTATGTTCAGTTCCTCTTCTCCAGATTGCCCCTTTTCTTCTACACTTTGCACTGAAGTCCAGCTCACTTTATAAAGTGCCAGTACAGGCATCAGTAAGAACATGAGGTGGGGAAAAGAGTGGGAAGGAGAGAGCATTTCCCTAGCTCTCAGTTCAGTTGTTCATTACCAGGGCAGTGGCCAGAAAGCAAGAGGACATTCTCTGAAAAAAAGCCTTCTTATATACTATAACCTCAGTCTGGATCGTACCTTGGATGGCAGGACTCTGAAGCACAATCAACCTTTAGAGAATCTGTTAGTTAAATTTCCAAGCCAATATTACAGATTTGCAAGTGTTAAATTCTAGAATTTTATAATTTGAGTGAAATTGGATCGCTTCTCATATAAGGGCAACACCAGTGCCAAAGCCTGTTCTCTTGCCCCTTTACATCTTTTCATCAAATGCCAAGTCAGTTCCTTCTTCAATTGGTAGCTTTCCATGAAATTCAGCCCAAGTAAGAAACTTCACATGGAATTTTTTTTTCCTAAACGGTTAAAGTACAGATAATGTAACTGACAACAGACTTCGGGAAAGTATTAAGCAGACTTGACAACAGGTATGTATCCCTGCTAGCTCTATCTGCAATAAGAATATCTATATATGATTACAGCCCCTTCTTTTCTTCCTCTGTGGTTTGCTTGTTACCTACTCTGAAAACTGCAGATAAAAAGTACAGTATGATATCCAGGTATTACTCAGGTTTCCAAAAGGTAATGACAATTCTGATATCCTCCATAGACAAACGGAAGAGAATTCTGTGTATTAATGAGACATCCTGTAATTAATGACGTGCACAATACTAAGTTTATAATTACAGGATGTCTCATTAATAATGACGTGCACAATACTAAGTTTATAAATGAACACAATTGTAAGCAGAATGACGTTATAAGCAGGAGTATCACCTTCCATAAAATAACTGTAAGAGTAAATTATGATTTAAGAATGATACTATCATGCGAAGCATGCTATTTTCACCCATTTTAGCAGAGATGGGAAGACATGGCAAATGAAGCAGATAACTGCTTTCTACCCTAAAGAATCAAGTCTTGTTTCATTCAAGGAGTGTCTATGCTGTGCCAGGCAAACATTTTATTCAATCTTTTTCATAAGATGCTATGGAAAAAAATAATACCATTATGTAATAAGGGTATATCAAGAGACATTAGTAATTACACTTGCACATAGAATCCTCACTGTGCCATAAGTATTTTTTGAAAATGTTAACATTTTCACTACTCAGGGTACTTAATGCAATAAACAAAACAATCTTAACACACACATATTCCAGGAACACCATAATTTTGTAGGTCCACAGATCCATTTACCTTACAGTCTGGATAACATGTGTTAGCCACTGGCCAGAAAGTTCAGATTTCATCTCCCAGCCACCATACTGTCTTGATTCTCCTTCTCTGAGGCTGAATGGAAGCAAAGCTCCACGGATAAGTTTTACCAGAGAGTGCATCACTTCCTGAATCATTTTCTGCATCAGAAGAAGGGAAAGAAAAATCAAGCAAAAGGCTCTATCAACGTGCTTAAGCAGCCATGTACTTACTATACACAACAGCTTGGACTGTATGATTTACAGGTGGCTCCACATGGTAGAGAGCAGAGGAGAAGGAGGTACAAGAGCACACAGATGAATTAAGAAATCTGATTTTCAAGGTGGTGACAATAAAGTATCCAGCTATAAAGGACAACTGAAAGAAAACAAGTTTTTCCCCTCATAACTTACCTTGAAATCATTTTGTCTTTGCCTAGCGTTTTTCTTTGATCTTTCCATTTGGCCAGATTTTTCAGCAGTCTTGTGAAAATGAGAAAATTGAAAAGTGTAAGTATCTCATAACCACTGTTAAAATAATTCTGAAAAAGGGGGTTTCAAAGTGAAGAAGTGAAAACCAGTGATGCAATTATAAAAACTAACTCATGGCAGCTCAATAAGCAAAGTCTATATAATCAATACACTCTACTTGCTGTAGGTCAGGGCACTAATGTTTAATTCTGAGGAACAATGTGTATGTAAGACAAATTCAGAGACAAGCATAAGAGTAGCTCTAGCCATACAAACTTCATGAGGTCAAAGTTTTCTCACAGCAATGTTAGTGAGAGCTAAAACATACATAGTTCAATGATGCATCAAGTTTATATGAAGAAACTCTATTTTCTCAGCATGGAAGCTGCCCAGAGAAGGACATCGATGTGAAGTGGGAGATGCTTCTTGGAATGAGGGCAAATTGGAATTGTAACATGTGAGGGGAAGGGTTGAAGGTTTTTTATTTGATTTTTGGAATAGCATTTTGTTGACAATGGCCTTTAAATAATTCAACTAATTGTAAAAGAGACTGCAAAATAATCAGCATCTTCATGTACAATTCACTTTTTCTGAAAACCAAGGAATGTGAGTACACTTTGCACAAGACAGTTACAGTTGAAGAAAAACATGGTTTGACTAATAGTCTTCCTGTTTGTAATTCTAGCCTTCTGTGGGGTCTACTGAGAACGCAGTAGAGTAAATTATACCAAAAAAAGTTATTTCAAATACTGAGTTAAGTGCAGATGTAGAATTTTACAGTTAGAAAATCTCTTATTTTATGTATGTACAGCAGCATCTACTGGACAAGAAGTGCAATAACATGACAAGAGTGTTCTCAAAGAGAATTAGTTTACTTTCAAATCATTAATTTGAAATGCTGTATTTTTCAAATTCCCTCATTAGCTAAAGCATTTCAGACTCTTAAGGTAAAATAAGTAATTGGAAGTGAGCAAGAATCAGAGGAAAAAAAAGCTGCTTAACAGTTTTGGAAAATACATACTATGAAACTCGTACTTTAAAGCTCTGAATTACACAGTTTCAGACAAGGCGAACAACACTCAAGTTACTGCTGCATGTAATACCCACTCCTCTCTTCTAATGCCTTAAAAATAAAACATGCTGTATTCCTTTAAACCTCAGGTATCAACTTAAAATTCACACTGTTTTACAGCTGGATTAAAGAACAACAAAAAAAAAGTCACAGATCTTTGATATCTTTTTTTTTTTTCTTAGTGGTTTTGCTGAAGACCAATCTTAAACCTTTCCTGCACAGACAGACCAAAACTATCTTGTGGTAAGACCAACGGTTACTACTCACATATGCAACTTCACCTAGAGTGATTCAAAGAACTCAGCTTTTTAAACTGTTGAAAACACCACGTAAATCTTTAACTGACTATATTTTAAGGCACATAACTAACCTTTCAGAACTAAAAAGAACACCCCGCCCCCTCCCCCCCAAAAAATCTACAAATTGAACAAGAGAAATACAGCTTGTTACTTGTATGTGGGGGTTTTCTTTCCACATTTTTAAAATGTCTTGAAGACTTGAATAAGCTAACTGAAATGACCTTCTATGTCATTTTCACAGGACTTTTCTTAAAAGAACTCTAGCAATTGCCCTGTTTCCTGACTGACAATAAATAGCAAGTAATACGGTAAAAGAAATTTCTTCATGGACAATTAAAACCTCTATGATTTCTGACAGAAAAACAAATAAATCTTGAGTCTTGAATGCAATGTGGTGATAGATGTTCTTAGGTGCTCTAGAAGTAGTCTTCTAGCTTATGCCACCCCCTCAATTGATTGTGGCCTGCAGAGCCCACAAAAGGAACTGAGGGCACTATCCCTTCTCTCTCTCCAAGAACTTGAGCAGCTTCCCTAAGGACCACAGGAGCAGAAGAAATCAAATGTACGGGAATTAATTTCTCACAGGCTCAGAATCTGGCCCAACAGAAGAAGAGCTGATGAACCTTAAAGACTAACAGGAAAACTACCTCCTCCTCCTTTTTTTTTTTTTTAAATACATGGAAACAATGTTTTGTGCAGAGATGACATAAGATCACTGTGTTTTCCACTTGCAGTCATTTTCATGAGCAGAATTTCTCAACCTTGTTTACAGTTCAAGTCTCAGTTTCTTTAGAAATTGCTTTCTTTTTCATTGTACTCAGAGAAAAAAAAAGTCACAACAACTTAACAGGTGAATTTGAAAGGTGTAATTTCCAGTGGTACTGTTGTCAAATATAAAGGCTGTCATTTCCCTTATGAAATTAATTATTTTTGTGAAAGTCAACAGTACTAAGGTTTATTCTTGATTCTACTTCCTTCAATGAACTTTATGAGTAAATGTCATACCTTTCTTTTGATTTTGTCGTGTAAAATGGGGATCACAAATAGAATCTATTTCACTGGAGCTATAATGCTCTGTGTATTGTGTTCAACATATAGCTGAACTATAGTACCTGTTAGTATCATCATATGAAAATGTTATATTCATTTACAGACACTGGCAATAAACAGAATGGCCGCTTGAGAAATTAATTCTTTAGTTAGAGAAAAGGAAAGTGACAGAGTAAGCTTCCAAATTTCCTTTCCCAAGGTTCTAGTTTTATTTTCTACTAAAGCTGCAAAGACTGATAGATATCTATGGCTGCAGTTCTGCTTTAAGGATAATTTTGTAGTGGAATACTGTAGCTGTGAGTAAGCTACAGTAAGGACAGCAGGACATTGTAAGCGTGGCAGGATAAAAACAATCTCAACAAATGGAATGATACATTAACAGTTAAACAGATAAGTTTCCCATGCACAAACTTAGGTTCGATATAGAAGCTGAACTGAATAATACACACGTCCAAAAACTTGCTTATTTTCTGCCTGCTCTATATTACCCCAACTATCTCTACATCTCTTTACAGACCTCTTTTGCAGAGTTTTTTAGGACCCAGAATAAGTGAGTCCAAACTGCAGTCAGCAAGACCTCTCAGTAAATAGCTATTTACATGAGGTGTGAACTAGTACCATATCATCAGTTGATGGAATAAAGTGCTGCCTTTCACTACACTTCAATCACAATCACAGACAAATCCATTGCTCGTCTGTCAGACTTGCTCCTTGGGAATATGCCATCACTACAATTCTCCTTCTGGAGAAGAAAGAACATGACTTGAGAACCAGATGTGAACTGGTAAAACTAACGTTATTCTGTGACCAAATTTCAGCAATACACAAACCCCAAAGCTATTGTATTTACCTGGTAACAATTATGATGATAAGCTGTATACTACCCATATCAAATTGATTATGAAATTTATCCTTTCAAAATCTGTTAATAGAGTGCACATAAAAACAGCACATCATGAATCATTTCGTTCTGTTGTTTTGTTTTTTCCCTACTTCTTGGATTATCAAGATTATATTTACATAATTTGTAAAAAACAGATCATCTGAGCAAGAAGGACTAGAAGCACAGGTGACTGCACTTCCAGACTAGAGTCCCTATAGTATGTCTGTGTATACCACCTGGGCCTTGGTCATTTTGCAACTCTGGTCTTGAACCCATCCTCACTTTCAACTACTTAAAGTTGGAAAAAATGAGTACTCGTGTTCCAAAGAAATGAAACAATTTTTTGCTCTATGACTTTGTCTTTTACACATCTCTATCCCTCATGAAATTTGCTATTTCTTCAGATCACCAATGAAGGGCAGCTGGCCAGCTATGAGTAAGAGGTGAAACTACACAGACAGTGACTCCAGCATCTGGAACACACAGACACACCACTAGCAGAATTTTAAGAAATTTCACTGTATGCTTTTATACTTCTAAAAATAAAAAGAAAATTCTCACTTCTATAGGTTAGTATTGCACGACACTTTACTAGTCAAAGTAGCATCTCTCAAATATGTAAGAGTCTACACATTGTTTTATAAACTTCTCTGATTAAAATAAGTCCAGTCATTTCTTCCAGTAAAATACAATACTTCAAAACATAATTATTATGGAGCTTTGTTACTTTTAAGTCAAGAAGAATCCATACCTCACTGAACAAACTTCCGTTCACATAAGAAATCCAGAGTTTCCAGAAGTTGGGCAGCTGACTTACAACAAGTTTGGTCAACTTTTCAACAAATACAACTTGCTGAGGAGCTTTGTATCGCCAAGCTAAAAGGAGGAGAGGGGACAGAAATAGCAAAATTAAAAGACTTTGAATTAATAATAACAAATGTACTACTAGCTTGCTGCTGCTTTGTATTACACAAGGGACTACACAGTATATATAAAACCTTTCAGGTAGGAACAGAAAAATTTAAAGCCCTGTCCATACATGTGTATGTAACTGGTACACATACAAGCTTTCTTCTCACACGCTTACAAGGTGCCAGCACCATGAAAATCTACACAGAACAGGCCCTCTTTGTAGGCGTATCTAATGCAATACACCTAACAATCCATTCAGCCGGTCTTCTATTTTCAAACCAGTCTAAAAGGTAAGGTAACACAAAAGCAATCAAGACATTAGAAGTTTCAAATGATAAGGTGGTGATGCTGAGGGCTGCTAGATGGGCTAGTGATTAAGGCAAACAACGGAAACTGGAAGATTTGCTTTATTTCCAGCTCAAAAACTTTTCCATTGTGGCCTGGGGCAAGCTGCCAACCTCTCATCTTCATTTTAATTCATTTGGCAAAATCTTTTATCTGAAAAACAGGAGGAGGTTCCAACATTGTTGCTAAAACTCAATAAATGTATCACTAATTATATAATCATATTCCTGGATGAAGAAAACAATCATAATATATAACACTGTGGCATCTCTCACTTCATGAACCTCCTTACACTCCTGGTACACTGGCTATTTAAAACACATCAGGAAAATAGCTTCCATTTTGGCAGCAGATAACTTTTCCCAGTTTCTTATCAAATGGGGCAAACAGGGGTTGAGAAGGGAGTTAAGGAGAAAGCTGAAAAGGGGCAGAAGAAAAGTACTAATTAACACAGAAAATAAAAGAAACTGCGAAATACTTTTCTATAAGCATCTACCTTCTCCATTGAAACTTTCTTGATTATGATGATTTAACAAAACAGGGTATCGATATAACAGTGATAAGAGACAGTGATAAGAGACTAAAAAACCCCAAAGAATTAGATTCCACTTTGGAACACTTAGAGAAAGAAATCACAGATACTTTTTTTTTTTTTTAAAAAACCCCAAACAACCAAAAAACCACAAAACAAACCAAAAAAAACTTAAAGAGGTCCATGTTTGTCGGTGCAAGGATTTTTGTGTATAACTGTAGTCTTTTATAAATGAGAAAGTTAAAAACATGATGTTATCCTACATAACTCCGTGGAAATGCAGAAAAACGTTGGATGATATAGCATTTTTTATCTTTACTCTGCTAGAGAATATTGCCTACACAGAGCAGGAATTCACCGGTTAGGCAAAAATAGCTGCCTAACAGCACATAAGGTAACTAGTAGGCTTCACCAGAGCCTCACTATTTCACTGTTTTTGTAGCCAGTCTTGAATCTCCTTGAAGTACAGTATGCCTTCAGAAGCATCCATTTGTAGAGGTGTGGGTCAGTTATTGGTCCCTTTCTTTAGTGGACAAATAAAGATCTGCACTACTCAAAATGTTCTCTTTCCTCATGGCCAGAACATTTAGGGACTCTGGATTAGTATTTGAAAATAAAAAAAAAAAAAAAAAAAAAAAAAATCACAACGGAAGCCCAAAATTTGGAGAGAGAGTCTGACATAACTGAAGCATAACCCTGCTGATAGCGACGCATCTGTTAAGGAGGTATGAAAACTTCAAAACTCAACCAAAGCTCATAATGTAGACACAGCTAGGACGTCAAATCACTACTTTTGCCAGCTTGGTTTATGACTGTCAGAGAACTGGTCCTGAACCAGTGGCAGAAAAACTCCTCTTATTAACATAATTTGTGACTACGCCAGGAAGCTGTGCCAACACTGCTATGGCAACAGAGGCTCTGTAATGCCAACAAACCCAGAGTTCTAACCAAAAGATTTCAGCTCCTTTGAGAAATCATTTCATCTTTGCCAAAAGCTCCAGCACCAACCCAAGGTTATAACCACAGATGTCTAGGTCTAACTGGAATCACGATGGCAAGATTTACTTCACATATGAAATTCTTTTCCCCTCCAGGAAGCATACTTCAGGCCTATTTCAGAGATTGCCTTAGTCCCTAGTCCGCAGGCAGCAGATATTTATTAGAGTAAGCTACTGCACATCATGTCAAAAGGACATTCTGGCCATAAACTCAGGGTATTTTAAATTCATTGCTAGAGAAAGCTCCAATCTATATTAAACCAAAAATTTTCTTTTATTCTATTTATTCTACTATGATCTGTGCTATAACATCCTAAAGATGAAATTACAGCAATTGTTTACAGATCCTCGTGAACACACGCTCAAGCAAGAGCCAAATGTTATTTGAATGCTGCGGTTTTGAATTCAAAGTAATTCGTTCAATCTCATGGACAACCACTGTGAATCACACTGGGGAAAAAAACCACACCAAAACACCAAAAAACCCCAGAGAAGCCATTCCTCAAATTTGCTACAAACCAAAAGGATGCACAAGCAACCTGAAAACACAACACATTATGGCATATTTGGAATGGCAGCTCCTGCACAGGTATCGTAAGCGGTTGGTTTGCTTTGGCGCTCCACTTGGAAGAAAAGCAAGGATGGCAGACCTTTCAACTGTTCCTAAGCATGCAGTGGGCACATGCACTTAAGTACCAACAAACCCAACTCAGAGGCAAGTCATTATAATTTTAGCGTCTTTGCAGTGGGTTATTATGATGCTCTAATCAATCCTCCAGTTCTCCTTTGACTCTTGGTTTAAACTGGTGGCTACAGAATCTGCAAAGCTTGCTGAAGACTTCTCTTTTCCAGTTTGTAAAAGGTTATGGATCCATAACTAAGACTCTAAAAGCAAAGATAACTGATTGAATTGGAATTGCCTTCCGTAGATGCAACTACCTAAACAGAGACATATGCAAAATAATTCAAACAAGGAAAAAATAAACCGGATTTTGGATGTTGCTTGCTACAGTAAGTGTGGCATGTATATTGTTAGTGGATACTATCCAACAACAACCAGCAATTTACTGTTTTGCTCTGTAACACTTGTTAATCAACTTCATGCAAGGCTTTGGGCTGAGAAAGGACCGGGGTAACAGTAATACAGTAATGTCATTACTTGGTATACATGTAGATTTTGAAGAGTCTGTGTAATTTACATTTTGAAATACAAACATTCAACCTCAAACTGTGACACCATTCAATTGTCATGCATGTGAAGATACACTGTGGCAGCACAAGAACGTACAATCCTCATTATTCTTCATTCTAGGTTCTTGAAAGATTCCTTTCATTCCTCTTTTTGCTCAAAAAAAAAAAAAAGAGGATATATATTTATAGGTGGTTTTTCAAGGAAGTCTATGGAATTGGGAGAAGATCAACATCAAAGCAAACCAAAGCCAGAAAGTTCTTAATAAAAAAGCACTTTTTTCTGAAAAAAAACCAACCCAAAACAAAACAAAAAACCAAACACTTTGGTAAGAAACAACCTAGCCTGTGAAAAACATGTTTTCTCTCTCCTGTGATGTCATCAAGATGAAGCTGTTTGGACAAGGGTGTTGAAGACACTTACGACACACAAAGGCTCAGTTGGTTGTGGACACACACTGCTTGAGCTTAGTCACACACTTTGTTTCCTTTTCTGGGTTTGCAGAATTTGAGAACGAGGACCAGATATGTGAAGTCACAGAAGGAGCAAATGCAAGGAGAGCTGTCTTAGCAACCACACACAAAAGGTGTAGCAACAGCAAAACGTGGTAGGCAGTAGGTGGTTATGGATACCAAAAAAAAAAAAATAATCTGGTTTTATAGAAAAAAAACCCTCTTACTACCTTGACTACATTTTAAGAAACAGATTTCAGCTATGAACTGCTCTTTGCTTGCAAAAAACACAGAGGAATCCTTTAGTAAGCAATGGTAATGCATGAGAAGAAAGAATTTTATTTGATACCAAACGAAAACAAACACGCAGAATCTGGGTTTCTGTTTGGGTTTTTTTGATTACACCACACACTGGACATAGGGAACTGCAGCTTTGTTTTTCCAAATAAAACAGATGCCTACCATCATCACGACCAGACTGAAAGCTGCTGCCCCTTTTCAATGAAGCAGTTTGACTGAGATGGCCAATTGGTGATGGACGCACATCACTGTCCAGGTCTAACATGGGGCTGTGGAGCAATGTGTTGCCTAGGGAGGGTGGGAAAAAAAGTTATAGTGATTTTGCACATCAATCCACAATAAACTGCATGCTGCACGTGGAATTCTAATTTAATTCAAAAGTGACACAAGACTAAAGTTATGCAGCAAAAACATTCTTAGCCCTGCTTCTTTAGACTGTTTGTTCATCTACATCAATGCTATTCAATAACACCACTATTGACTCCTGAAGCAAAGCCAAGACCACAAGTACCATGTGGGAAATATCATTCTTTGGTCTGCATGTTTCTCTGTTTTTATTTCAATTAATGCCCTACAATTAGTTGCTTGAAAGCCATAGATAAATATGTATTTATGCCATTAGTGACATGGCACACACTTTTTTTTTTTTTTCTGTTGTATGTCTACATATACTTTTCAACAGCAAAAGCTTCTTGTGCCTCCGGCTGAAGCAGTTAAGTGCAGAGTGTTCAACTACTTAGTTGTTTGACCTCTGGAGTTCAGGTAGAAAGAATCCATCCATCATGAAGCAGATGAACTAATGGCACTGTATGCTTGTGCATGTCTGTAAAACACCCTGTACTTACACATATCTGGAAACACAGAGAATATTTCCCAGCGTATCAAATCATTTTTTTTTCTTTGGGTGCCTTTCTATATGTAGGACTATTAGCAAGTCCTAAGCAATGATCTAATCTGATAGAGGTGGACATTTGGAGTCTAATGTATATTATATGGTTGTTTTCCAAAACAATCAGCAGACCATGATGATTTTTTTAACGTACTGTAACACTGCCAATATTTCTTTCAAAGTCTAAATTGCTGCTTTACGCATTTCACCTTACAGATACATTTCTGAAAGTAACCATCAAAAAATATTTCAGCATTGGCCAACTGCGCTGTAACAGCTAAACTTTAACTGGAATTCATAGTATCGTAGAACAGCCCGGGTCAGAAAGGACCTCGAAAGATCATCTGGTTCATCCTATTGTGGGAAAGGGAGCCTTGATAAGATTATCGAGCACCCTGTCCAGTTGCGTCTTGAAAACCTCTGGCAATGGGGACTTTCCATGTCCCTGAGGAGGTTAGTTCAGCAATTGGTTGTTGTCACAGTAAAAAATTTCTTTCTTATACCAGGAAGCAACATCTCCTGGTAATTCATGCCAATTTTTTTAGGGAGAATCTCAGCATTTCAGTTTATATTGCTTGATCTTTTCCATCAATACCTATGTTCACTTAAAATAACAGGAAGGCCACACAGTAAGAGCACCAGCTGTATTACTGCCATACTCAGGTTCAAGAGTAACACAAAGTAAAATGGATTTGAAGAATATTTATTTTGAATTTATGCTGCTGTCAGACCAGTATGGCAGTAAAGATATACCTAGTCACTTTACTTCAACAGCTGGGGTGTAAAGAGCAATATTAAGTATTGTGAAACTCATCGCAAACTTCCAATAGGTGACAGTATTGGGTTTTAGATCCTTTTGAGGGAAGTTCATATTCTCATAATTCTTTAATGGTTTTTAAAGAGATTTCTTGTGGCCTTTCACTGTGGCATTGTGAGGTGGGTTGACCCTGGC
This sequence comes from Charadrius vociferus, assembly GCF_000708025.1. Classification (NCBI taxonomy): domain Eukaryota; kingdom Metazoa; phylum Chordata; class Aves; order Charadriiformes; family Charadriidae; genus Charadrius; species Charadrius vociferus. Next base: position 768,873 of record NW_009648358.1, read on the forward strand.
TGGATGTCAGGTGCCCACCAAAGCCGCTCTATCACTCCCCCTCCTCAGCTGGACAGGGGAGAGAAAACATAATGAAAGGCTCGTGGGTCAAGATAAGGATGGGGAGATCACTCAGCAATTAGTGTCATGGGCAAAACAGACTCGACTTGGGGAAAATTAATTCAATTTGGTACCAATCAAATCAGAGTAGGGTAATGAGAAATAAAAATTAAATCTTAACACACCTTCCCCCACCCCTCCCCTTTTTCCCAGGCTCAACTTCACTCCCAATTTTCTCTACTTCTTTCTGCCAAGCTGAGCGAGGGGACGGGGAAAAGGGGTTATGGTCAGTTCATCACACATTGTTTCTGCTGCTCCTTCCGCCCAGGGGTGAGGACTCCTCACACTCTTCCCCTGCTCCAGCATGGGGTCCCTCCAATAGGGAACAGTTCTCAATAAACTTCTCTAACCGGAGTCCTTCCATGGGGTGCAGTCCTTCAGGAACAGACTGCTCCAGCATGGGTCTCCCACAGGGTCACAAGTCCTGCCAGCAAACCTGCTCCAGCATGGGCTTCTCTCTCCATGAGTCCACAGGTCCTGCCAGGAGCCAGCTCCAGCACGGGCTTCACACAGGGTCATGGCCTCCTTTGGGTGCACCCACCAGCTCTGGTGTGGGGTCCTCCATGGGCTGCAGGTGGATATCTCCTCCACCATGGACCTCCATGGACTACAAGGGGATAGCCTGCCACACCATGGTCTTCACCACAGGCTGCAGGGGAATCTCTGCTCCAGTGCCTAAAGCACCTTCTCCCCCTTCTTCACTGACCTTGGTGTCTGCAGAATTGTTTCTCTCACACATTCTCAGTCCTCTCTTCTGGCTGCTGCCATGCAATTCCCCCTCCCCATGACTCAGTGAACCCATCCGTGCTATCTTTAGCCTGTATTATGATTCTGTTCACTATTTAACTTCTACACCACTTATTAAAAACAACTCATCTTTACAACACCTTTAAAATTTATGTTTTCAGCAATATTGAATCGGCTGCAGTGATTTCAGTGTGTTATCCGCTGTCACCACAGACAAGATCTACAAGGAGTCTGAACAAGAATTTGGGGAAAGACTTTACCTTCTAAATGAACTAAAATTACAAAATAATGACAAAGTAAAAAACTAAAGCTTTCAGAGGGTTTTTAAATAGGTGTGTATGCTGCAAGTGCAAATAGTTAATTATGGACAGGTACTATGCAACCACCCATACAGCAGAGATAGGTGTAAGGTCACACACCATTGGCATTTGTGATTTAAACACCTGACCTCTAAAACATGTCTTAAATGTTGTAGATTTGCAATAATTAACTTATGCAAAAACATTCCAGCAACTTGACAGAATGAAGTTAAAACAGAACAAATTGATTCCTCTCCAGATTTAAAAAAAGGATGCATTCGATATCTTACAGAGATGCTACCCAGAATAAATAGAAAATTGTGTAGAATACCCTGAGAAATTTTAAGTGCCTCACATAGTTCTTGGGTTTTTGTAAGAATTTGACTCAGATTCAACATATCTGCATTTCATTTGGGAATTCAACATATCTGCATTTTATTTGGGGGGAAAAAAAAGTATGCCAAGAGGGACAAATCAGAGTTGTCACAGGCATTGCTAGTTAAGACATATACTAAAGGAAACCCTCAAAAGTCTCAAAAGTGCAGCAACACGATTTTGACAAAAACTACAATTAGAAAAAGCCACCATACACCAAAACTTCCCTCTTTGATGTCTTTGCATAGAATTTAGGTTCTCACCTTTCAAACATCTTGTTAATATGAGGAATTTCTTGTAAACAGATGGTCTCTAAAAATGACAGTGCCAATTAAACCTCAGAATTAAGAAAAACAGACACGCTTACCAAAACATCTTAATATGAATTAGTTCAATTAAAACCATTTGCCTGAGGTAGCTGAAAACCTGAAAACTCTGTATTGCTGCTGATACACCAACCCCACGCTGCCCAAATGGTTTATATATTCACCAGTAACAGAAAACATGTAAAGAATACTCTCTTGTTCCACCAGAAAAACCACATCATCAGTTTGCAGCTGTACCAGGAAAAGAAAGTTTAACATGAACTAATTTCTTAATTGGTTGTCTAGCATTACAAGCAAGTATAACGCAGCAGCAGGGAACTACAACAGCCCATATACCCTCAGGACTAATAAACATCTGGACTACATTAGCAAAGCTGATTTTGCTTTCACCCTACCAGAAGATAGCGCTTGAAGACTGCACGCTAACGCATAAAAAAGTGAGAGTTAACTTACAAACAATTTTTCTCCCACCCCAGCTCATTCCCTCTCTGGAGCCAGCAGCTTAAATTTAGCAGCATAATGTAATACAGTGAATTAATATTAGTATGGTCTGTAGACAATAATATTTATAAACCTAAATAAACTACCCAAATAACAATTTACTGCCTATTCATTATTCAATTCATGTACTATTTCTACATTCCTAGATCCTGAATACAGGACAGCAACCACTGAAAGTTTAAAGAAATTAATTTTTTACTGTGCTAACAGGTTTTAGGATGTTGTATAAACAGCATGAACAATTCATTCCTGGCAGATCTTTATTTTTTAAAATATACTGCATCTTTGAAGTTACAGAAGTATTTTTTTCCAAAATACAGCATCTACATGGAGCATATCTGTCAGCGACTCCAGTGCCAAGTGTATATTTAACCAAGGGAACACAGGAAAAATAAATGTACTACATTCTCTTCTTCTACCAGTCATGACAAACCAGAACTGTAATTAAAGCCTTCTTACATTTACAACTGTAAAATCATTAGAAGATCAAATAAGAATTTTAAAGGATCTTTACATTGCTTTAATTTTTTTTTAAAAAAGGATTTTACTGGGTTTCAACTCTTTGTGCAGATGTTTTAAAGGTATGTAGAATGAAATAAAATCATTCAGATACTGTGTGAAATATAAATAATTCCACAGTTTTGTTCAGACCTCGTCTGTTCTAGCGTAGTAAGATCTCACCAGAACAAGAATAAAAAAAAATAAAAAAAAAAGGGCACAATGCTTTTTGAGGCCATGTATTCAATGTGCGCTTTCACTTTCTGTAAATAAAGTCACCTGTGCTGACCCTTAACTGCAGGTTTACTCTAAGTTGCTGGAGTTGCTACAAGGTACTTGTGTGCCTCTGGTGCCTATGACTCATGTACATACCCCGACCCCATTTTTCATAATGTTCCCTGCACGCTCTTGGCACGCAGCATGTTACAGCCTCCATTAAAGAGACACCTAAGGAAATTTGCCCAAAACAGATTTTGGGCAAACATATTTGCAAACCAGTCAGTGATTTAAATTTTTAAAAGCAGCTTTACTTTCATATTTCCAAGCAGAGAGTAAAAATTTTTCTGCAATATCCATCGCTCCACAACTCTGCTGTTCCCCCCTCCTCCCTGCAGCCTGACAGGCAGAAGTTTCTTGTGGGAGTCCCACACCTCTCACCTCCCCACCGTAACACAGCCTCAGCCGCTCCCCAATTCTGCCAGCTCGGTGCATCGCTTACTTGACAGTCTGTAAAACTTGACAGTTTTACAAAAGCTGCTGGTTGACCAGGGGATAATACAGCGCCTGTACTTTTTGTAGTGTCAAAGAACACTGTTAACAAGTGACCAACCTCAGACCGAGTAGTTTTTCAGTGCAATTTTCCATGTTACATGTCACCACACAGACTGCACGTACATATACAGCATGTATAGGAGCATCCTTAAATTAAAAAAAAGACCCTATAGATGTGCAACCAGGTGAATACAGCTACTGTATTCTTTCATCCATTATGTATCTTACAGTGAATTTTCTCACAGGCTACAATAGCGAGGGAAGGCTGATCTATAGCCTCCCGACTCTGTGAAGGGCGGCAGACTTCCTTACCACCCTTAAACACCTTTGAACATTTTTTCCTGCGCACAGCGGGCCCTTGTCCTGTGCTGCAGCCTGACCACCCACTGTTGCTTGTTGACCAAACACACACAGTGCCTGGAGCCCGCGCCGACACAACCAGGATAAGATTCCTTTCAAGGACAACGCATTGAGAATTTCAATCTGTCTAGGCAAGAAATTAGGTGGGCAGGAGAAATTACCAAAAAAAATTCACCTACTTCACAGATGAATGACTGCATTTCATTCTTTTTCTTGAGTACCTTTTCATTGTACCCTTACATTTATTAGGAATCTGACATTTTTAAATTATCAAGAAGAAAATAGGTTGTATTTCTAGCAGAGAGATGAGTGTGGAAAGTTAAAATTGCTACACTTTATGGAAAAAAAAAGTTTTTGGAATACATTTGAAAAGGAATGCTTTTTAAAATCTTAAGGCTAGTCTTAGTTATACTAATTATATTTATACTAAAACTACTTTTCAGTGTACCACAAAAAGGGTAATTGGGCTGATTATTTCTAGTGGTGCTCTAAGTATGTCACAGCCTAAGGGTAAGCCTTATTGTCAGTCCTGCAGGCCAAAAAATACTGAAGCAAGAGCCAAACACTTCAAGTTCAGCACATAAATAAAAATGACATCATTTTACTAGCACTAGTAAAATGCACCAGTGGACATTAGGATCTTCAGCAACTTTGAAAACAACCCGCTTTTACTTAATTGCCCGAAAAAGGACTTAGAAGACCAGAGTAGACACCAAGGTAAAACTGTGGCCACAGAAGCACTGATCTTCTCAATTTTGTTTTTAAACTACCTGTGCTGCTTTTTAATCAGAGTATTTACTGTCTGCTTTCTAATCACAATTATTTACTGCCTTTATAATACTTTAAATATTATTTAAAAGTATTATATAAAATAAGAATGCCCCCTGCACTTCTGAACATATTCAGAATTTTTAGTTGAATCTGATAACTGTAAAGTAACAGATACAGGTGGTAAAAGAAGAAAACAAATCCAGTGTCAAATTCTGTACAGATTAATTTTTTTTTTTTTTGGTAATTAATAACCCATTAAGGGTTTGCTTGACATCTGCTGTCAAAAGGGTATTTCTGCTATGGACAGGGGATGTGGTTTAGACATGAAATGGCTCCCAGCTGCAAGAAGTCTTCTTCCAGATGTACAGTAAGCAAAGGCAATGGAAGAGAACCAGCTGCTAGGATAACAAATTGAAAAGGCCCTTTTGACACAAGCCTTGCCGGCCTGTCTGATCTAACAAAGATGGATCATTCATTGCAAGGTGAATAGAATCTCAGTGTGGCACAGAAGAAAGAGCAACATGGATTAAGCATCCATCTCTCTCCTGCACACTATGTACAGCTGCTCTTACTCTGCTGCAGAAAAACCCTGCAAAGTTTTGTTGGTTTTGTTGTTGTTTGTTTTTGGGGTTGGTGGGTTTTTTTTTTTTGTTTGGTTTTTTTTTTTTTTTTTTTTTACAATATCTGGAGAGCTGTACATCATATTCTGAGTGCTGCAAAAATTACGTTTTTTTCCATCAAGAAGAATTACAACAAAAATCACAATGACCAAACTAGTATATTCCAGTTTAGAGAACTGTCTCCATGGTGGGAACTTTAATAAGTTGTATATTACATATTTGGAAACCAAAAGGGCAGCAGAACAGTCACGCTACAACTGCGTTAGTGTTTCCATTTACAGTTTTAGTTTCTAAACGGTACCAACAGATAGCTTATTTGCCGTAGTGTTACATAATATCTCAGAAAGACCTGTTAAAAAATTGAAGACTTTTTCAGTCAGTTTGACAATAACTGGATTACACTCCCTATCCATTTTAGCTTAAAGAATCATGAAACATACTAAGCCACTATTAAAGTCTAAGCCAATAACCATTGGCCACACAGAAAACAGTCTTAACCTCCATAGCTTCTTTCCCTGATACTCATGTTAAGAGTCCCATTGCTTAACTCATTTTGGCTATCTGCCCAGTGCCCCAGGCAAATTTTAAACTAAACCTCATTTATTTACATTTATTTTCATGTCATTTTACATCATTATATCCCCCATGTTTCCTGTACTCCAATAAGTCTGGGAAGCGTAGGCCATAGTGAAAAACAATTATGCCCTAATAATAGGGGACTTGCCAAGTAAAGTTAAAAATTACAAATATGTAAAATCTTAATTGAAGGAAACCATTTACTATCCAGGTATCAGGTCTGAAAGTCCTTAGAGTTATACAAACCATAAGTTCAAAGTTCAGAAGAAGCAACTCAGACTTTAGCCAATACAAAGCATAAAATACCAGCACAATTCAGTTTATCATTCAACTATCTCTTGCTAGAGATTTAAGAAATACTTCTGTGAGTGAGCATAGTACTCTTCCATGTTAAGCTTTATATTCATAGCCTTCAAAAATGCTCTTTTTCCTGTCTATTCAGTCTCATGCATCTCCCTCTACAACATATGTACATACTAAGTAACAGCAGCAGTAATTGGCTTTACCTACTGCGCGTCCTTCCAGCGGGCAGTGATCAGATTTATAAAAGGAATCTATCAGTGCTTCAGGAAATAACTTCATAGCCGTAAAGAAAAAAAAAGGTTAAAAAAAACAGTAAAGGAGCACAGCTGCCTATTCCATTAGTAAGGCAGACAAAAATTAAAGAGAAAACATAAAAAATTAATTAATCCATATATTTACAAGCATTACTATGTCAGCAAAGCTAGAGCTCCAGCCAGTTGCATGTGGGTCCCCTATCTACATCTGCACCTTTAATGGAAGAATCTGATCCTCCGAGAAGCAGGAGAACGGCTTAATGTATGGACATGAGCACAGAAGATTTATGATTTGGGCATCCCCTGTATTGCCTCATGCTTCCACTATGACTTTGGCTATGCTATTTGGTCTCTTTGTCCTGGTTGCTCATACTTCAGAGTGCCAGAAATTTTGGCCTGCTGTCATATATGCATATTCACTCACTCCTTAAAACATGTGGGCTTGGATTTGAACAGTTTCTCATAACATGAACATATTCTACCTGCATTTTTTGTACCTCCCAAATGGTCTGCTATGGCTATACAGAGCAAGAGATAGACAGGCTAAAGCACCTTCAATCATCTCAGCATTTATATTAGCCCAATCCACTCTTCAACTATGCTTAGGAAAGCCTTTCAAGTACAGTTACTAACAAGAGAGCAATCATCAGACAAAGATAAACCTACAGAGGACAGAAAAAGCAGATTTACTACTTATCAATATCGGGAATTTGTCCTGACTGCCATTACTAGTGGCCTGGATGAGACAACACATCACTAAATCTCTTAAAGAAGATAGGAGACGATGCTATTTCTATATAAGAAAATGAAACTATTTCAGTTGTAATGACTAAAGGGTCAACCTCCTAGCAGTATGGAGACAACTAGAACAATTTTGTCCCACTGAGCGTACTCTGTTGGCTTAGCATATCAGTGACTGAACTTGGAGTGAGTTCTCCTTAGAATTCACTTAGGTTTGGGGTTTAGCTTGTTTAGCAAATAATTGGAATGTTAACCTCACCTTCCTGAATACACCATGTCCAGCACATAAGTTCTTTGGTAATATTTACTGTTTGACAACCAGCTAAAAAAAATCCTGTTCAGAGCGTCTAACACAGTTTTCAACAAAGACTTTTCCAGGTAAGAAAAGTAAAGGTTTTTGTCTAATTCCAAATCCATTGAGGGTAGTAAAATTTATGTATAATGACTCAGGGCACAGCTCTGCGATGAAAACACATAAAATAGCAAAACGCTTTGGTATAAACTCAGCTGAAACTTGAAAAATTGTTCACAAATGCAAAAATAGATACAATCTGCTACTGAGGTTTATTATGCTGAAAAGTTTTTGACTCAGTCAGTTTGAACCCATAGATTCACAGTTAGCAGAAGAAAAAAACTAAGAATAGCCAGAAATTGTTGGTATGTTCAAGGTGGAACTGTAATTGCTGCCTGCTTATGTCAGCCTCTGCAATATGAAGAATACCATCTGCTAGAAACAGTGTCTATTATCCCCATTGAAATGGGAAACCTAGAAAAAGATTTAATGCCCTTTTCATTAGAGTATCAACCTTATGACCCACCTCTTCCTCCAAATGCGTGATATACAGAATAATAATTTTTGGAAGCATGTTTTAAGTGGAAGACTTCCATGTTTGGAAAATTACTCCTATTTTCTCCTAAAACCAGCCTGTGAATTTATGAACATATAAACCACGTTTCTGACATTTAAATTAGATTCCTCAAAGTCTTGCACAACCAATTTGATATCTATGAGTAAAAGCTCACACTTTTGCTGTTTGAAAAGCATACATCTTTTAAAGTAGATTAAAAATACATTCCATGTCTCTGATCACAATCAGCATTGTTCCACTTGGCAGTTAATACCAATTCTTGCAATTAAATTAAAGATCTCTGGAAAGGCAAAACCATGTTCAGCAACCTTCCTTTGTCCTACTAGATACTAAGTGAGAAATTCCATCAACTAGGATCAATTCTTGAGTATTTTATAATCCGTACCAAACCTACATTAGTAAGGATCACGTAAAAGTCTAGGAAAAAACACTATTGAAATCTGATGAGCTCCTTAATAAAAGTGATAATGTATTAGCATTTGTTTCATATATGCACTAAATATTAACTTTTCATACATGCATTTACTGGGCATTCAAGTTATTTAATTTCCCTCTTCTGTGAGCCAAACAAAGCTGCTAACATAATAGCCCCTTTGATACTAAGGCTGAGGTAAGCAGATTTATCGCAAGAAAAACACCAAACAGGTTGAGATTAAAAGACAAGCGTAGGAATTTAGTCACATTTTCCATTCATTTACTGGAGCGTGCATATCAAAATTATATAGACTACTACAACAAAAAAGTCTAGAGCACTTAGTATCTTCATGCCCCTATTTTTCTTTCTAAGAAGCTGAGAGATGGCTATGTAACATTTTGTAAATGAGTGGAGAAAAGGCAAGCTTAGAATTGTTAACCATGGCCGTTTTTATGAGTGAGTTTTGCTTCTGATATCTGTGTTAGGGGGTGGTCGTGTCATCTCAGGATTTTGACAAGGAGGGAAGATGGGTAAGTTTTAGAAATGTTCTGAATTTTGACCAAAAGGCTGCGAAACCAACCTGGTGTTCCAGCTGGTCCCACAGTACTCCTCACCGTGTTGTGGAACAAAGATGGTCTGCGCATGCTTTAAGCTAAAACTGACAGATGTCACGGTCATATGCATTGCACCCTGTGAACTCTACACCTGATTTTGTAACCTCTGCTGAAGAGAGTTTAAGCCTCCTGCAGCAATGTTAAAGCACATTTCTGTAGCAGTTCCAACTCAGTAAAATTTTTGTGGTTTCTCAGAAGAGAACATGTTACTTGCTTTGGCATACACATGCACTAACAATAAACATGGGTGTTACCTATAAGCCAAGAGGCCAGATTCTAATATGCCTACTTATTTCAAAAATAGCAGGAAACTCGTTAAGACTTCTTGAGAAACAAGGCACTACTTGTCATTCTCTAATTTAAAAATCCAGTTTTCAGATTTTACTACTAGAAATGCCAGACCAATAGTCTTCCACTTATTCCCTTTTGAAAATACGCTAATGTGATAGATCATGTTAACTAGCAGCTAAGTTGCTGCCACACCTGAAAACAATACCTATGACCACGCATTTCTTTGAGGAGCAACACTTCCAAAGACAAAGACAGAATACAACTGAGTATTCACATTGGTCTTAAATAAGATATTTAGACAATGTTCTATTATCCAGCGCGCAGGGGTCTGTGCCTGAACAGTATAATCTGAATTTTAAAACTGGACACAAACAAAGAACAAGAAAACACCGCATTATCATTCATTGCATATGAAGAAATTACACATTATTCCACTATGCCCCAATGCCCTGCATATCCACATACTAATGGCGTATCTTGTGACAAAGAAATCTAAACTGGCAGATTCAGACAACAATCCAAACTTCATGTGACCTCAAAGAAGTATTTCAAGAGGACAGTAAACTTCAGATAAATGACTGAAATCTAATGCTTTTCCCATGTGAAGAGCTTAAAAGATATAAATTAAACAAAAAGAAAACTCCAACTGCCCTTTTGTTTTTATAATAGAATAAAGAAAAAAATACAAGTCAGTATTCAACTTTGTAGAAAGTTATCAAAATTGATGGGAAAAAATCCAAACATCATTTGTACACTAAAACTTGTCAAATAAAAGGCAATGCCAAATTCCTAAGTGTCAAATACATATATATAAAAGAAAAATATATACTTGCCTTTTTGTTCTTTAACGTAGCTCTCCTTACAGTTGTGCATGAGCTGCAGAATCCACTGATGTTGAGCACCAATGCACTGCCAAGCAGGGTCCCCAGGCGCATGAAGATCAGAAAGATATCTGGAAAACCCAGTCCAAAAATCACAGCTCTGACTTGACACACTGAAGGACTCATTAAAACAGACCAAAGATGGACTAATATTTTATTTAAAAAAAAAAAAAAATTTAAAAATTCAAGAATAGTTAAGATAGGGTGATACCCAATGCAAACAGAAGCTTTGCATTCTCCCGTCTTCGTTTAGTGAAGCAAAATTCCATAAAAAAAAACTTGTAGAAATAAACAAAAACATATATTTAATATTACATTAATATGTATTTTCAGTTGTGCCTCTAGTAAAGTACTTGGGAAACCAAGCTCTTTATCTGCCAAGGCTGCAGTTCAGTACTTCACGTTTCACTTGGAATCGGTGATGACATCTCAAGCACATAAAATATGTTATTTTTCTTCCCACTTTATATGTCCTGATTGTATCATCATGTAACCCTAACAAGTAAGTACAGAAGGAATTAATTTTTGGTGGCTCATTAATTTTAGCACATGCATGCACAAACAAATGTAACCCAAGGTCCTTGTTGAGTTTTTTGTTTTGTTTTTATGTTAATTTTGGTTTTCTTCTTGGGTTTATTTTTGCATTACAATGTGCACACACAGCCTGAAAAAAAAAGGGGGAAAAGACAATGAAAAGAATTGAGCTTCTAATATGTGGAAGAAAAAAAACCTCTGTCTTCAGGGAGAGAGGAGTATTAGAAGCCTGCTGTTGCGATTGCGAACAAAATACGTAATAGACTCTAACGTATGACATTCAAGACTACCTGACAACAGTACTTTCAAAATAGTATTTTCAAAATGCAGTAGCTGCTTTACTATTTAATGTGCTCCATTACATCCTGCATTACTAATACTCAGGACAGATTCAAAAATTCAAGATGCTCAAGGTGAAGTACACTGATTTATTATCTTAAGCAGTGCAGGGAATGTATAACTCCTTCACAAAAGCTGTATTACTACAATAATAACTAATGTTAATTAGGACTGTGTTGCAAAATTCTGTCTTTGAGAACTTCCTGCAGTACTCTAACAAAAAATAAACTGTCAAAGTAGGATTGGTTGGATGGACGAGAACATTACATAACCAACAATTCTGACAGGGTGACATTTATAAATTATGAGCTCAAGTCCCTCCTCAGAGTTGAAGGGGACTTAAGCCTTTGCTTAGACTCAAATTAAAAACAAAAATTACCACTGGTCTTGAAAAAAAAATATATCTACTTGGCTGTTAAGTGATATGGTAAACTGTTTCTGAACAGTATAAAATAATTTTCAGTGTAAATACCATAATAAAATGAGAGAAAAATATGAATTGAAACCTAATTATAAAGATAAACATTGAATATCTGAGGGGGAAAACCACAGTATTTTAGGTCTTGCTCAGCCTTCGACATTGGAGACATAAAACAAGCATATCAAGGAAGAAAAAAACCTCATACAAACAGCAGGTTTTATGCAAATAATTTTGCAATTAGGATTTTGTTAATTTCCTCTCAACTGAAGTGCTCTGAAGAAAACTTTCTTCACATCTTGCCTCCAGAAAATTTACACTAGTACAACCACAATAGCATATCTGGTAGTGAAATCGGATTCTGTTAATCCACTATGCACTATTCCACATTTGTCTGGTCCCTGCTCTCTTTTATTATACTGCTCTACATGCAGAATACATTTTGCAGTTACAGTAACACAGGCTGCTTTAACGTAGGCTGGAATATCTTTAAAGATTCAATACTTCAAGGTAAGGGTCTAGAGAAAAAACTAAAAACAAAAACAACCCAGCAACAAACACATCTACAACTCGGATTCTTTCAAAGAATCCTTAGAAGAAGTCATAAGACTTGGCTTAGATAAAGAAGCTGCTCTTTAAGGTTTTGAAGACTGATGTAGAAAGGAAACAGTAGTGCCTTCTTCAGAGACACAAAACGCTTAACTACTCACCTTAAAATGCAATTCTAATAAATAGGCAATATTTATGTAACACCCAGAAGAAGGAGAAGCATTCTAAGTAAATGTACACTGCTCATTGTCCTCATAAAATAACATAATGTAAAGGGACCTAAGATACCAATACCACACTTTGTCCTGTGCAACTAGGCCTGGTGAGCATAAAAGTCATTGAAGACATCACACAGGTGTCAGAATTTTAAGAATGCTCCTCACACAGCGCGTTTGGCCTACATCTTTTAAGATAACTGAAGAAAAGCACTGAGAATGTCAAGCCATGCTAGGAGCCCTAGTAACGTTCAAAACTCAAAAGCTTTCTGCATAAGGCCAACAAATGTGCCAGAGCACTCTAAAGTTTGGCTCCAAGGACTGTAAAGCAGGTTAAAGTCTACCAGTAGAAGAAGGTCCACCCAACTCATGTCAGTATGCCTACAGTTTGACATCAGCTTCGTGAATGACAGAAAAATCTAGGAATGTCAATGAAAACTAGGGAACTTGTTTGTGTTCATGAAATATAAAGGAACTACATTATTTAGACTGAGTAATAAAAGAGCCAAAACCAAATTTAAATGACAGTTTGGATTCAAACTTCCCTATTATCTGACTCAGGATGATTCTACTTCAACACCAAGTCAAGCTGAAGTGTAAGACAAGTTAATAAGGAATGTATTTTGAGATCTGCAACTTGTGAGGGATCATTCCAGACATAGCTTGCAATATGATGGTTTACAAGAAGCAACAGAATCTAAACGTGCCTTAAAGATTTAAAAGCATTAAATTCAGTCTCAACTATCGTTTGTTAAACTGCTCTCATTCAACAGCTGTTTTTCAATCATTCAATAAATAATCAAGAAACAATCCATTGCCATTATTTATATAATCATAAAAATCTCAAAATACTCAACTTACAGCTTTAAAATTAGTAATTAAACCATAGTGAAAATAGTCACTACCCTACTGAGGAAACAGATTTAAGTACTCATCTAACACCATATGTCTGATGAAGAAACTAGTCAAATGATTACCTTATGTAACGTTTCTGATCATGCAATGTTGACGGAGTTTCAAGCAGCTTATCCAACAGCAGTTCTCTTAAAGCTTCAATTCTGGTTTCAACTTCAGCATAATCTAGGAGTAGGGAGAGGAAATAAATCCAACGTGTGCCTTCAGCAGTGGTGTGAACTGAAAATTATGTTAGTTTTCTAGGACACTTCTGGAGTTAATGTGGAAATCAATATAACTCATTTTATAACAAACCACATCTGAAAATTTTGTATACAACAGTTTTACAAAAACAGAAAATTGGACTTCGAAGTCTCTCCCACAATATGCCAGTGAGAGACACCCAAAGTCACATTTTAATTACTGTAACTTTTTTTTAATGTCCAATACTACCAAGCCTTAATAAATAAATAAAATTGGCTGTGATTTCACATTTTGTAGTAAATACCTCACTCAGAAAACTTGCAGAAATATTGCTTAGGGTAACTGGTTCCTATAAATCCACACAAAACCCACCGAAAGCTCTTTAGACTACTATGCGCTTTTTAGCCTTTAAGTTAAAAAAAAAAAAGTAAATAAGAGAAACTGTATCTTACATTTTTTGAATACTTGAACCTCTGTCTTTCCGAAGAGTGACTTGGCTTTTTCATAGTCATTAATAACCACGTCATAATCACCCTAAAAAAAAAAAAACCCGAAACAAAACAAAACAAAAACCATATATGAACAAACAACAAACATTTATATTTGTCAAGAAAAAGGTAATAGACTAATCTCAGGAAACTGAAGAGCATTTTTAGAGGATTATACCTTCTGGATATTTCTTTCAATATTCAAAGGAAGGTTGAAAAGGAATTTGAAACGCTGAAGAACGTTAAGTGCATTTCTTGTTGAATCAGCTTTGTCTTTACGACCCAGCACTTCTTGGAATAAGGTATCTGCTGTGTTACTGGCTCCTATTTTAAAAAGGATGAAAAAAAGAAAAAGTAGATTACTTAATCAGTTCAAATGACATACAGATTATCCCCATTTTAATGAGTCATTCAAGTTTTTTTTAGAGAAAACGCATAATTATTGCTCAATTTTTATACTTTCTTATTCAACTGTGTTAACATTTTACAACTGATGAAATACTATTTCAAAGTGAAGCACTTAGCATTTTAATGTGGTAAGACCCCTGCACAATT
>NW_009648358.1:783429-786278 GCF_000708025.1 Charadrius vociferus
TTTTATAGTTTGGTTTGGCTCCAGATCTACATTTTACACTAAATTATGCATCTCAGGATATGCAAAAAGTCATAGAAAGTTTTCTTTTTAGAAAAGTATAATTTCATTATGTTAATTAATGTCATAGCTTTAAGAGTTAGCACTGGGCTTTGCAAACAACTTTTTGTGTTTTCACATTCAGTTTTTAAAATTATTAACAATATATGATATTTAAGTGAGTCCCTTAAAAGTACCAGTGACTAAGTCAAAGACAATGGCATGACTGAAAAAACTGACTAGCTGGTCACTGTAACAGAATGAATACAAATTGTCTTCACACTGCATTAAAAGTTTTACTGGCTTCATTGCATACAGGATCAAGCCTTGGTCAACAATTTCATGCAATTAAGTTTTATTACCATCTGTGAATATTCTACAATAAATACATTAAATATAGCCTTAAAACCTCTTCTATCCAGACTAAAAAGCATTCTATTCTGTAATAAAGATAATTTCCTAACACAGAATAACAGAATTTCATTTATAGTAGGGAATATTTACATTGCGTGCGAATATTTGCATTTTTCAACTCATGACTTACTTTTAATTAACCAAAAAAAAAAAAAAAAGAGTGGGACTGTTTTAGCCTTTTTGATCGTTGCGTGTAGAAGTTTCTACATTATCTGGTCTAGTGACTATACTTTAAGCAAAGATGAAAAAAAAATTACATCAGTCTCGCTGGGTGGCTTGCATGCCATTTTCTCTAGTCAACACTGTGGGTGGCCTGCTCATGTTAAAAGTAGTCTTTGTAAAATAATTGTTATATCTAAATAATGTTTAAACTTTGTTGAAATTTTGAAGCCTTGATGTAAAAAAAGTTTTGTCAGGATAGCCATTTCTATTGCATACTATTTAGCATAGAATACTTTAATCCATTAAGGAGAAATACACAATGAAAACAGCTAGCTGCACATTTAAACACAGACAGTACGATTTTTCTCTTGAGGTTATCATAAATGCTTGTTTTGTAAATCCCGTTAGTAAGTAACATTTGTTTTGTTTGAATTCATATGTTTCTTGTCCATTCTTTTAACAGCCAAGAAGTAATATACTATATCTGGGAATTATAGTCACAAAGCATTTTTTTTTAATTTAATACAAATGTTTTAAAAAGGTAATTGACAACTGTGGGAATAGGACTGTGATTTCTATCTTTAGTTTAAAACTACATGCCTTCATCTCTTTATGAATTAATTTGCTGTAGAAATCCTCAATTCAAGTAAATTCTTTTACTTTTTTCTATGGGCACTTTCTGTTTTACACAGAAAATGAAATGTATCAAATTACTTATAAGTGTCTTAATGAAATTCAGTACTTCATGCAAAACAGGTCTGCCTTTTTACACTTCAAATATTATAAAATTTCTTCCCTCCTCACCCCTCCAAATCCTTTCTACATTAACAATCTTTAGCTCTTGGTTACTGATAAATAATCTAAATCTAAATAATAAAGTCCATGGATAAAGAGTTAGGTCCTTTATTGACTAACTATGTTTTCAAAACAGATGATTCATCTACTGTGTACTTCAAAATAAAGCTCTTGTTATTCAACAGTTCTTTCATTGAGCCTGATAAAAGCACCACACAATGAACTTCGATTAAGCTCCCTTAAGATACAATTCTTCCTGAAATTCCTTATAGCACACCATACATTTTTATAAATATATATATTTAATAGCTTGCTTAGCAATTAAATTTAGCAATTTAGCAAAAATTCCAAACACTTATAATTCCACCTATAACACCAGATTGTGCTTCTACTATCCCATGCCATTTCAATTCCATAATTTGGCACACTCTTGACATATATTCAGATGCTGTAGAAAACATCCTTATTCTTAGGCGTTTGCAATCAAGCTCATAACACCGTCTCTCAAAATATGCACCTAAAGTCCATAAAATGTAAAATTCAACTTAAGATTTGAAGTCATTTTTGAAAGCAGGTCCTGTTACTCATGGATTATGGAAGCTTTTCAATGGTTAGACAAGAAACAAAGCTTTGATCCTAAACTACTTTGCATAATATTATTTACTCTTTTTAAATCCTTGTATTCCTACTTCCCTGCCTCCCACCCATCATGACTTGCAAAGTATCGGGAGGAAAAGCAGCCAATTCTTTTCACAGCAGAGCCAAACTTAATACCACTCTGAAGTGCCTGGCAGAAGTTCCTCTACAGATCCAGCTTGAAAAAGACAGTCTGGATTATCTGCATAGAGATTTCAGCCACCATTTATCAAATGAAACAGCAGTTCTATCTTATAGGTAGATTTGGCTCATATTAGTGCGTGTAGGAAAATGTCACAGACAATTTTTTGCTTTTTTATTTAAAAATCTGTCACACAATTTTGTCAAAGGGAAAGTGCTCTCCAGTGAATCCGTGACTGGTGCAAGACATGGCATAAGTACAGAGCATCGACGATTGCACCGGCAAATTTCAGCAAATGCTTTTTTCTCCTACCCTATCTGTATCAAATATTCTACACACATAAAGACACTCAGACTATAGTCTTTATGTAGTGTGTATGTGAGGTTTTTTGGTGTTTCTTGAGGTTTTTTGCATTGCAGGCAACAAGATGGGGGAATAACAACATTCAGACTACACCTTTATTGCGAGCATTAATGAATCTCACAGAGCCAGAGCTGTTCACAAAACCCCCTGCTTTCATTGTGCTCCCCACACAGCCACACATACAGTCGCTGCTTTCTTCATACAAGACAAGAAAAACAGTGAACTTCCATGTCACTTTCTTGATTTCATAAAACACACTCAGACTTTCCAACACTGAGTCAGCTTTCTGTGAGTCATTCCT
>NW_009648358.1:786304-827886 GCF_000708025.1 Charadrius vociferus
AAAAATCACAATGAAACAAAGTAAAGTTATCTTGGCAGAAGTCCCAGAATTAAAAAAGTAACTTTTTTGATCTGATGAAACACATACCGAACTGCAGTCAATTCAAGCCATCTCTCTCAATGCAAGCCTACAGCTAGTGCAGAGAAACAGAAAAGAAAGTACTGACAGCTTTTCAAAGTTTCTAAAAAGAATGCTTATGCCAAGTAGCCTAAACAGCAGCACATTAAGTGAAAAAGATTCTGTTAATAGACCTTGTTATTACAAACAGTTTGTATTTGCGTTTTTCCTCTTTTCCTCAAAATTTCTTTGCTCACCCTTCTACATTTTTGTCTATCCACATAGCTCTTGTTTTCTTTGTACACTTAAAATGGAGATGCCACCAGAATTCATTTAAAGTGCTTTAGAACTCCTTTGTTACCATGAACGCCACTGAAAGTCATAGCAAAAGGTGCCACTTATTTCAAAAGGTACGCTCTAAAATCACTACCATCAAACAAGAAGAGGCAAGAGAGACTGTACTGTTTTCTACTTTCTACCATATTCCTAGGAATATATTAACACTTGTTAGAAAGTCCAAAGTCCATAAATAGTTGCTGCTGGAAGGACAAAACTTACTGTTCAGTACATTCTCCAGTTTTTGCGTCATGGATCCTTCTACTTTTTCCGTTCCATCCGCTTCCAGTTTTTGATGGATTGCTGGAATAAAGTGTCTAGTTAAAATGCAGAACATTTTAATAGGTGGGAATACATTACATCAAAGTGACACTTTTAAACATTTTTAAAATTAAAAATAAAGTGTTATTTTTCTTGTTAGACATAAAAAATACAAACATGCTTCATGGCAGCAGAGTCTAGTGGAGGACAGGGCTTAGAGCCAGAAATTGCAGAATTTTAACCATTACTTTGACACAGACTCCCTGTATCTTCTTGAACAAGACAGTAATGCCCAAGGGAAAAAAAAAGTGGGGAGAATAATCCAAATTAGCTATCTTGTAGTACGAGTGTTAATTCAATTTAGTATTTTGAAAAGTAAGTATCATTCAAGCACAAAATAGTTTTGCTTTGTAGGGCAAAACTTTTACACTAATCTCACGAAAAAGGAATTACCAACTGAAGGACAGAGAAAGAGAGAGTCATGGGGAAACCGGATGACCCCAAAATCAAGTGCTTGAACACTCCCCCACCACTTGATTTCATCTACAAAAATGCACTCTCAAAACACGATTTAAGTGTAACTTGTAGCAATACACTGCATTAACCATTACACAGAAGCATTGCAGTGCTTTTGCTTAAAACCACATGAAAATGGAGGGGAATTTTTATTGGGGGTAAAGGGGAAAAAGAAAATTCCATTCATCTCAAACATTTAAATTTGACCCTTAAAACGGAGCCTATGCAAAGAATTTCAGTAAGCTTTGCCTTCTCCAAAGTGCAAGAGCACCTCTATTTTTTGTATTAAAACCATTACAGAAAAAAAATCTGATTTAGGACACCGTATTTCTTAAGACAATCAACACTTAAATGAAATTAAGTGAAACTAACAGATTCTTGCATGTTTTAAGGAACAGAGATCTATCTTAAAAGATGATGTATTCTTAACTGCAGCACATATTTTATATATGACATGGACACCACTTACCTACAAGAATATCACTACAATTTTGTATCAAAAACATTAATGACACTATTCCATTTATATACATCACTTCTGGTAATGTGTAGCCAGTTACAGTACTGCAATTAATGTTAGACACTGAAAGGCAAGTTCATCAGAACAGCAACTGCAACATAGGCAGATATTTTAAAACCAAATGGTGCAAGTGCTATTGGAACCGCATGAAAGTGTAATGATTTGAATTTAAATATTTTTAAATCATTCTATGACGCGTATTTTCAAAACATATTTTTAAATGGATGAGGATTAGAAAAGTTATATATTGCCTTAAAGATTTAAAATTTAGTATTTTGGAACAATTACATAGCATTAATTGCTGACCAACTAACCATAATGTTACTTCTGAAAGGGACACACGTCAGAAGTTCCAAAACTGAACTAAACTACCAAAACTAGGTTTTGCAGAACATATATGCCGAACATGGTGAAGACTTCCTTTAATACACAGAACAAGAAGTTTTGAAACAGCATCATTTACTATATTACCACTTTCAAAAATGTCATGAACTATAGTTTTTTATTCTGAAGGCAGCTTATTTAGAAATTGTATCATGATCACTAACCAGTTCCTGAACTTTTTCTAAAGACATCTTCTCCAAAGCAGTTCTCCTTCTCATGTCCTTTATATAATAACATCAATAGCAATATTATTCCCTCCTCTTCCTTTGAGAAGACGGAAGAGAACATTTTTCACACTGGTAGCCTTTAAAGTTGGCAGCTTGGCATAAAGTATTTGAGATTCTTAGTTTGAAAACAGTAGTGTTGTAAACTCAGAAGAATGATGCCATTTCATAGGCATGTTCAAACAGAGAAAAACATGCCAATGCAGAAAAAACAAAACTAAAACTAAAAATAAAACAAGGTATTAAGTTCCAGAATGGTGGAAAGCACTGTGGAGTACAGATAAAGGCATTTTTAATATATGTAACAGGTAGTGTAAAACAGAAGGGATTTTTTGGACCACTGTCTGAAAAAGTATAGACCTACCTAAGTGACTCTGTATATACACAAGTGGATTTGCTGTATTTCCCTGTACATGTTTAACGTGCTGCTTTGTGTACTGAAGCTATTTTTACACATTATATTCAGATTCAGCAGTAAGTGCATTCATATGTATACCAAAGTTGAGTTACAAAAAAAAAAAAAAGGTTTTAAGTTTTCATAGAGAAAGATGTTATGAAAAATGCTTTATCAGAATGTTTAAGCTTACTTCGTTCACATCAACTGATTTCATAAAAGCAAAGTACATGTTCCTTCCATGGGGACCAGACAAAAAGTCTCTGAGTTAGAAGTTTAGACAAACAAAACTATACGCAGTCAAGAGAAATATCTGCAGACCTAATCAGGTTGGAAGGCATCTAGAGATACTCAAGTTACTCTTTTACCTTAGATTACTAAACCTATGTAACAGTGGGCTGGTGCTGTCTGGGATAATCCCCATTCTCTTGCACCCATGTGCTTCCTTTTGTTGGATCTAGCAATCACGCAGCTGCAGGGCAGCTGTACGAGAGGCTTTGGTGGAAAACTAACTCAGTAAGCGGGAGACTTTTCTTTATTGATCAGTGAGCTTGTCCAAACCTTACCCCAGCTGTGCCACTGCAATACACAGGGAGAGGAAGGAGCCAAGGGCAGGTAGAAAGCCAGCCTACACCTCTCCTACCCTCAGCTCATCACTGGCTGCAGCAAGAAGAGCAAGGAGAAAATTTTAGGTCTTTGAAGGCCTGAAGTAAAAGATGGACAGGATTTATTTTTGAATTGCCAGTTACCCTGGACTTACCCAATACTAACTATACAAGTTAGAACAGCAGTTGGAAACCTAGGAGAGCCTGTTTACCATTATTGAGGAGCTTTACTGTAATGAGCATTAAATAAATAAAGATGAGGACAGGCTAAGTCTAGATGCTTCAACTAAGGCCAGAAAATTAACTGTATTTTGCATCATCTTTGCCAGTAAGGGTTTAAGTTTCCCAGCTAAGTCAGAATATTTAAAAGGCTTGCAAACATCAGAGCTGCGGGGAGATACTAACCAAGAATAGTGAAGAGGCTAAGTTTAGAGCTCACAGTCTCTAACCTGTGACTAAATACTTCAGAATTGGTTATTTTTGGTCAAAACACATGAAAGTTCAATCCGCAAATAAGCCATAGTACAGGTGGTGTAGTAAAATAAACTGCAATTAATTCATTGCTGCTTGTGTTGAAAACAATTTTATTTAATCTGAGGAAGGATACAGTTTTCTACTTGGCAACCATAAATCTATCAAATTAAACCACACTTGCCAGGATCATGCAGTTTTTGATCGGCAAATTTCATTCTTCATTTAGTCATTACGCATTTTAAAAACATATTTTGAGATAGGCACCAAGAATGGTACTCTCAGAACTTCCTCAGCCTAACTCAGCTCAAAGCAACATAGATGCAAGTTTTCTATTTGCTGATTAAAAGATGGCGAGAAATGCATTTGGTATATCTGAATATCTTACCCATTTCCACAGAAATATGGTTAAAGGGGAAAAAAAAAGGTACTTAAAATGAATCAAACCTTTTTAGTCAGGTGCAGAAAATAAGAGGGGAAAGAAAATACAATAAAGGAAAGATTGACTCAGCAAAGTATTTCTGAAGATCTTATGTGGTAACTATAAATAATTTGGCACCAAAAGCGCCAGATGAAGAACACATGTTAACACGCTGCCAGGATTCATGCCAATGCATGAATAAACATGCCTTTGATTCCCTTTATCAAAAGATTAATGATCTTCTGTAATTTGAACAAAACGTAAGAAGGTTATTGATGAGGACAGCACCCCTGTAGGGTGTAGGGTAAAAACTCTTCTCAATGGATTCAACAGGAAAATGGATTCAACAATGAAAACCTAAAAAAACTAAAGTTTGTTACTTTGGCCATTAGTCAATACTTTTAAGTTTTTTTTGGTTTGGGTTGGTTTTTTTTTTTCCCCCCAAGATTTCTCGATATTTTTGCAAATTGCATGACAAACTTGGCTCTATTTTGGTAAATATTGCTAATCCAAGTAAAATTTAAAAAATACTGAAGTAAATGTAGTATTGGGAAATGTTATTCTCTTTTTACCAACACAGGGCTAACCTTCTGCATCTATGAAAGCTAATGGTAGAAACAAAAGCAGCTTTTAAATGTGACATGTAATTTAAAAATGGTATGGAAGTCAAAACACAATGATGTAACATGAAGTTAAGATGATTTTATGGCTTAGAGGTCAAGTCTGGCTCAAATTTAATCATAGGTAATTTTTTTGTGCACTTGCAATCAACTGTAATATTTGCTAGTTGAAAACTGCAATTGAAAAACTAACCTTTCTTTTTAATGCTTCACTAGTTTTCAAATGCAAACAAAAAAAATTTAACTTACCTAAAACCCACAAATTCATAAAACATGACAGCCACACAATAGCTAAAATCTGCCACAACTGCATCAATTTGGAGAAATTCTGCTAGTAATTAACTTAGATCTCTAAAACAAATACTGATTTAAAAGAAGCTGTATGAGCAGTCAACATAAAATCAAGTATGGGCTTGGGCACAGAAATTTCAGTATGGACTGAGACAACTCCTGCTGTTTCACACTTTTCAAATCAGACCATCTCTTGCTTGAGATACAGAGAAAACCACCCACTAGACAATGCTATGCAAGAACCCACATGAAAAGGAAATTTGAGCCTTTTCTCAATCACGATCACATAACTTTTGCCTTTTTAGAGTTGCATTAAGATAGTGAGTGATTGGTCTGCTACAGAAATGAGTTGTAGACATTGCATGAAGGGGAAGCATTCACCTGAGACTAAACTACCTACCACCACTTACATACTTTACTGGCACTTCTTTGTCAGGTCATCTTTCTCTCAGCATACATTGCTCATTGCAATGTCCCTCTTGTTACCTAGTGCTGCAAGATCAGAACGTAAGTTTTCAATGAGCAAACAAATCAGCATGCCTATGTTTTTTCATCGTGCATACATGAGAAGGCCCATAAACGTAAGGACAAAGTATGTAGCAATGACAACGCAATTGCTTCTTACTCAGCTTTTGCGCACAAGTGTAGCATATGATACCTTAAGCCTTTGGACATGGGCATCCACTCAGAAAGCTAGACAGTGAGCTTAGAGCACATCAGCTATTACTTCATGACTACTTGGAGGCATGATCCTAATTCTTGAACTGAAATAATCTAACTTGCATCTACTGTGGAGCACATACATGCATGTTAACCGATACTCTGAAGTGACTGATACGCTGTTAGATACACTCCTGATACATGCAGCATCTTAATTTACCCTTGCCAGCTTGTTTCCATGGCCCTGTTCTTTCTTAACCTCTGTGAATTACCATATTGAAAATTACTACCTATAATAGCAGGCTGCAAAGACTTTTCTTACCCTGCAAAGACTATATTCTATCACTTGACATGGGATGAGGAAGGTAACACGAATAGACGCACACCACACTGAGCACTCAACACAGAGCTATTCTAGCCATTTCAAGCCAGTTGCTAACATTCAGGTAGTAATAGTATGTTTGAATTTGATTTACTCAGTCCAAGTTTTGGACTTGAGATTTACTCAAGTCCAAATGTTTAATAAAAATTCATACTATTTGGGAAAACGTATATGAGACCAAAGTAAGACAAAAATGTCCATTAGATATGTTACAAAACTGCAGCGTGGCAACAGCAAAACGTAGTAGTCTGATTCTGTACTACCGAGCAAAAACAGTCATGGAATAGCATTTCATTGGACAAATACACCAGAAAAACAAAAGAGTGACCTGAGATAAGAGCTTGCAATGTAAAACCATGTCAAAATTAGTCAGTCAGTCTAACTTGCAAATGGAATCACTAACGAAAAATTGAAGAAAGCATGTACTCTCTTTAAATTCAAACATGACATAACTCCTCAAAAGCCAGAAGCAAAGGGACACTTATGTAACCGACAAGCATCAGTTTTTAGTTTCTCAAATTCCCAGTCTGACTCAGAATTGAATATATATCCAGTGGATTCTTTTGTTTTAGTTTCAGAGAAAATTAATTTAACAGACATATGGCAACAGAATACGTTTATTCATACTGAATCAGATCCTGGATCACTGTCATGCTCATTCTAGAATTGGCATTAGGGGATGAAATGTAAAAATATTCTACAGGAAGAAAAAAAACAAAACCAAAAACCCAGGCATTGAGCAGATATAGGATCATTTCAGCCAGGTAAACATTATCCTTGCTCATACATTAAGTAAAGTATTAGACAAAAGGCCAACTACAGTCCAAGCTCCCCATCATAGTGGCATTCCCATAGGCCACATATCTGAACGTATCTGTGGAAAGGGGAAAAGGGAATAGTGCCGCAATAGCCAGCAGTGCTGCTTCTGTACAGATTTTTTTCTGAAAGTCATGTAAAATGTGTTTGTAGCTGTAACTGCACAAGAACCGTTGCCATGACAAACTAGAGTCAAATCTAAATCTCAAATTTGTTCAACATATGTGTGTTTCAAAGACAACACAGCATTTTCTTTACTTGCCAATGTCATACTTGCATGTTTTTGCACAATTGAGTGACTGAAGTGGTCATTTCCCTATTTTTTTCCTTTCACTTAAATAATAAGAAACTCTGCAGCCTAAGGCTCTTTGTAAAGAGCACTTCTGAAAAAGTATATTCAAAGTAGATTAATTTGCTAACTTTCCAAAGACTTCTGTGCGGGAAATGACTTGCTTATGACAATAAAACACAACTTGTCTACAAGCATATAAACAGCAGCCCTTTTAGGAATGCTACTTTCTAGGTTGCCATTAGAATTATGGGAAATAAATCAGCTGAACTCCCTGATGTTGACAAGTGGGTCAAGTTGAGGTGAGCCCAGTTCCCCTCAGCTCAGCTTACAGCTCCCTTCAGCTGACGAAACAAACTTCCTGTTGAACATCTCTGCAGCAAAGTCACTGTCAAACTGTCAGCCCAGCTAACGGGCAGAGAGACACGAGGATCTGATAAGGCAATTCTATTTTCCAAGAAATTAAACCAAAGAAGCAAGGGTTCTGGCCTATTCGACCTCTTATTTTCTTAGTAAACAGTTTCTAAATCACAAATTACAATAAATATCTTGGGAGAGTTTTTAACGGTTGCCATTGCTTACTTGTGAAAATATTAATACTCATTTAAATGTGTAATACAGTCTGATGGCATGCTTAAGATCAGACTGATCTTACTGATCCCAGCTAATGAAAAAAGCTGCACCATAATCAGTAATTCAGGGTTCCCCAGATCAAGTTCACGTATTTGAAACAAACATTGTTAAATGTGTATAAGTTAAAAAAAGCAAGTATAAACAGACGTGCAAAGACAAACATGGAGTACCTGGTAAGGCAAGTGTTATTCCCCATAAAGTGAGCCTCCTACAAAAAGTAACATCCTGTACCAATTTAGGGAGACCTAGAAGAAATTACTGTACACAGGGTCGTGGTTTGGCCTCAGCCAGCAACAAAGGACCACGCAGCCGCTCGCTCCACTCCCACAGCCGTGGGAAAAAAATATTGACAGGGCAAAACTCGTGGGTTAAGATAGTGCAGTTTAACAGAACAGCAAAAGAGAAGATGAAAACAAAACAGTAACACCGATAAAGGGCTATGAAGACGCGATTACAGTACTGCCGTGAAGCACACCGACCAGACCCGCACGGCCGCAGCCCACCCCCAGGTGGCGACTGCTCTCCCCTCCCGGGCTAGCGCCTCTTATAGCCCGGGCACGGGTCACCTGGGATGGCATACCCGCCCCCTGCCGGCTCCTGGGGAGATTAACCCCATCCCTGTCGCAACCAGGACACACAGATAGCTCCTCTCGACAACGACAGCGGAATGGACCTGCAGTTTATAAAGCATAACCACTGGGGTTGGAAGTTGTGTTCTAGGATATCCAAAGGGGAAAACTGAGAGCCTAAATTTTTGCCCATCAACAAAAATGTATCTTCAGAAAACACATTTGGAAATCTTCCCAAAGGAAGTGAAAAAAAAAAAAAATCAGAACCAAAACGAAGCATTAAATTTTAAAACATATTGGAAGACAGACTAGATGTATTCAATAGTGATTTTTGCTTGAGTCACTCTTCCTCTGTAACAGTTGTACGCTCAGTATCAAATAATGAAAGTTTGCAAAACCAAGGCTATATCCCTAAAAGTCTGTGCTGAAACAATCCTTCAGCTTTGAAATATAAACTATTCTTCATGTAGCTTTGTTTAAATGTATACAAATTCTAGTTGCACGTTTTTAAAGGAAAAAATAAAGACACAAATTCACCCTTACATGAGCGAGGACACAGAAGTACCATTATATCACCTTGCACAAATGTATTTTTAATTTAATGTTCTTCTGTTAAAGAGCTTGAATTTCATAATTGCATGCCTAAGTAGCACTGGGGGTTT
This sequence comes from Charadrius vociferus, assembly GCF_000708025.1. Taxonomy (NCBI): domain Eukaryota; kingdom Metazoa; phylum Chordata; class Aves; order Charadriiformes; family Charadriidae; genus Charadrius; species Charadrius vociferus. The sequence goes on from NW_009648358.1 coordinate 795,416, forward strand.
TGTTTGTTCGAGGTTTTTTGTTCGGTTTGGTCTGTTGTTTGGTGATTTGTTGTCGGTTACGTGGGGTTGGGGTTTTTTTTGCTTGGTTCCCCCCCCCCCCAAATTTTGCATCTAAGCTGTTTCTCTAGAAAATGCTAATAATGCTTATGTTTAATTCTTGTAATCTTCCTTTTGAGAAAACTGTAGTGATCAAATGTTCTGGAGAAAAGCCTTGACATGTGGCAGAAGGGATGGACGATGGTGTCAAAGACATCCTTTGTTCTTGCTGCTACTGGAAGCCTCTCCACATCCAACTTAGCCATTGAATGTACCTATCGCAGGTTCAAGTCTTTCAAAAGCTACGCAATTTTTCCAGCTCAAAAATATTCTGCATAAGGCGGAAGAAAAGGTAAATAAGCAGTTCTGCATTACAAAGCTGAACTTCATATGCAATATGGGTGGGTTTTTTGACTGAAAAGAATCAAAAACACTTCGGCACAAGCATTTAATAGGAAATTTCAACAGAGAAACGCTATTAAAATGCTACAGAAGGCAGCTGTGACCTACACTGCATCCTCATTAAGAATTTGGTTTCAGAATTTAAAAACTAAATATTGTATCGGTAAGTCCCTTGAACTCCAGGGCTATAGCTTTGAATTTGTAAGAGATTAAGATTTCAAGTCTCTAATTTTCTTCTCCAATAGCATCAAGGTCATTCTTTCTTAGTACTATTTAAATTCACTGTTTATAACTACACAAGCTAAAAGTCTGCTTTCTTTTAAGCACTTAAGGGGCATCACCGGGAGGAAGACAAACACAAGCCATTTTGGTTACAGATGAAAAGTGGCACCAAGAACCACGAGTCATCCCAAGTTTTGAGTTCATAATTTATCTGAAGGATACACTGATAAGCTCTAATTTTAGGTAAAAATAACACTCTGATACAGATAAGAGATGCAAAACAGTACTACAGCTATTGTAATCTTTTTAAATTGAGAATACAGTAGCTAGTGAAATAAATGAGTTTGCTCTCCCTATCATTATTTTATTAATATTTTTACATTCCTACTTGCTCTCTGACCTCTTTCTTTATCGGGAAATCAGTCTGCAAAGGCAAAAAGCCTACACTTTAATAGATGGGACAAAAGAAAATCACTCAGTTGTGTTCAGTCTTTCTAAAACCTCACAAGATTTATGGTTTGCATTAGTTTTCTGTAAATCCCACTAAGTCTTTGCTGGTGCAAAAAAAAAAAATAAAAAAAAATCTTAGAAGATAACACAGACATGTCTTCCAGCACTACTTTTTATCCACAGAAGTAACTGTTTGGAAACAGAACTCAATCTTTTAGAGTATTTGATACTCTATATGCAAAGCAGATTTGGTTGTGAAAAACAAGTCACATTTTAATATTTTTTCAGGATTATTTAAGATTTTGAACTACTTAAGAAAAAAAAATAAATCATGATTTCAACATTTTCAAGATATCTGAGATTTACAAAGAAACAGTCTTATAAATTTTCCTAGCATTTAATAAAACCTCAGCTTAAAAAAAAGAGTTACAGAATGTCAAGTCCTGATTCTTCTTAGGGTCTTTTCCTATGACTACCACCACATCCTTTAGCATTTCCATTAAATCCTTCAATACTTCTCTTCTGTTATTGAACCCATCTAGATTTAGAGCAAGGGTTTCCAAAACTGATCAGTAATAGGTCAGTTCTGGGTGGGGTAATAAAGGTGTTTAGGAGTTAAGATTCTTCACAGGAAGAATCTTCAGCTGTCTCAAGAAGAGGTCTTCCCTACTAAAGCATGTATGTTTGCACTTGTGGAAAAAGTCTGCCTCTTAAAACTTACCACATTAGGCAGGTAGCCAAAAGCTAACAAACACTTTTGAAAACGCTGCCATCTGAAGGGCAGGTCACAGGTTAATCTGCCTGGGGCAGGAATACAAGTGGACCACCAGGTGAGACAGCACTACCTTCTGTTTTCCCCGACACACGGGAGTGGCTATCAGACAGATAGCGAGTGCCCTGCAAGTGTGTCAAGAGACAACTGGTAGTTCTCCAAAGCAGTGTTCCTAAAGCCAACGGAAGTGCTAGTTTGGCTAGGGCTATGAGTAGATATAATGTTTTCTTACTTGATGGTGCCCATAACACAGGATCAATGATCAGGAGTGACAATCCTGCAATATACAGTAGCTATGAAGAAGAGCATAGTGGTAAACATCAAACCTACTGGGGATGGCCCAGCACTGTCACTTTCTTACCCAGCATGGTTCCTAACCATAAAGGACTATGGCAGCCCATAATGGGCTTTTACCTGAGAGATGTTTTATGCTTCAAGAGTGTGTATATATATCCATAAAGACATATATAAAAATGGCACAGATAACTATGCTAATCTCACTAGTCTGTTTCCTTTTCCCTATGGCAAGCAGAATATAAAGGCCATCTGATTTCTCAAGTCAGAGCGCACTGAATATTCATATAAATATTACAGTCTGACTATGGGATAAGGCAGCATAAAATCAAGTTTTTATGTCGCTACAGATTATAAGTAATTTTAATATTCTCTCCAGATTAACATTTCCTCTCTCTTCTGGATTTGTGGTCAAAGCAGTTTCATCAAATGCCCGCAACTCCTCTAAGATACATTTGGTGCCACCTTTTGCAAATAGCTAACCAGTCCCAGCTTGTGACCACCATGATACAGATTTTTGGGCTCATTATACACTTTTAGAAGAGACTGCAAAGAAAAACAATATTTTTAAATATTAAATTCAAGCATACATGCAGATAGTCTTTTCTTTTATACTGTATTTAGTAAGTGCAAAGTTTACCTGACAGAGCATCTTGAGCTTCAAAAAATGTGCTGAGACCTCCTTTCACATAAGCTAGACTCCCCTCGTTTTTCTTGTTGGCTTGTTTCTTCAAATTCACAACAGCTGTTTTGAGCTGATCAAAACTGAAAACAAATAAAAAACCCCTTGTGACATTCAAACAACGAATGAGGTCAGCTAATGAATAAACAGAACAAACTACTTGGAAAATAAAGCCAGCTACTTTTGCAACAACTATTAAGGACTTACTAATTGCTCCTATCACTTGTGATGGAACAGACTTCTTTATAATACAAATTACTCAAGAAATTTCTTCTAAACACGCAATATTGCTCTTAGTTAACTGTCTGTACTATGTCAAATAGGTGATAGTACAACTCGCTACTCTTAGTACACTAGATTATTAAAGAGAGTTCTAACATCTCAGTGGTTAATGACATTTGTTTAGCTTTGCAGCTTAGTCCACAACCCTTTTTCATGTTCAGTTTCTGAATTCCATCAATATTTTTATGTTGGTTTGGACACACAGTTTGGAACTGTACACAATATTAATGCAAAAATAAAGAAAAGCTAAATGGATTCCTGCGTCATTAAAGTATTGGTTTTTTATATGTAGTCTACTGAACAGGTTTTGAAAGACACTTCATAGGGGAATCTTAAAATTGCCAACTCATCACTGTTGTTTGCATGGTAGGTTTCTTTTTATCCTAGTTTTCTAATATTTCTAGATTATTGCCAGTTTACATTTGATTTCACATTTTTATTTTTTGCAAGCAGCTGCAATTATTTTAGAAGTCTTACCTCATAATTAATTCTTCATGACTTGCATATCTTTTTTTGTTGATGATCATGAATATGATCTCAGTAGTTACACTACTGCATTATAAAAGCACTCTCACAAAGCTCAGAAATACAAATATAACACATGATTTTCATCCTTAAAGTCTTTTCTCCTACCTGCAGGCCAAACCCGTCCAATACAAAAGAATTAAACAAAAAACTCCACTATACCTCAGAGAGGAGAGGGAAACAATGAAATTAAGACATAAGGCAATTCCACCAATACTCCTTACCTATTTTAAACAGCAGTAGAAAAATACATACTAAGAGAACAAACCAAACTTTAGCCCAGGCAGTGAGAAGGCTATCACCACCTGCTGGGAGACAAAACATACTGGTGCGCTTACAGGCATTTTTCTTTTTATACTGATGATGTCACAACATTTTGCTTTATTTCCTGTTTCCATCTGCTGGACAGAAATCACACTACTCAATAGCTGAATTTGCCTACTTAGGCACACAAGAAGTACTTACCAGCAGCATTTTCAAACTAACAAAAATCTGTACAGTTCTCTTTTTAAGCACTGTTTCATGTTATCTGATGAGCTCATAGTATGTCTAAATAGTTTATTTGTATTTATTAGGATACTACCGGGGGGGAAAAAAAGTAATAAAAAAGATGTTATTTTGATTGCTTAAAAAGAATTTCCTTCGAGGAAAAAACAGACATAAGCTAACCAAAACATCAGTGCACCACACATTTAGCACTCCCAATACCTGAGGTTACGTAGAGGACAAGAACTAAACCACTGCTGTGTGTTTCCGGAAAAACAGCACAAGTGATATAGGGCAGATAATTGTACAATTCCAGAATATTTCTAAGACTACATATTTTGAAGTGGGAAGAAAAAACCCAACAGTTTTGCTTCTTCTTTATTTAGAAAGCTGTTTATAATTAGATTAAAAACATGATTGGATTTACCCTACCCTTTGAGCCATTCTTCCTGTTGAGTTCTACACAGCTTTTGCACCTTCAGCACTAAGATTCAGACTTTATAAACCAATATAAACTGAATTAAGATGCAAAAAAAAAAAAAAATCAGCTTTTGTTTAAAAAATAGATTTAATACTTTTTATTCCACTGGACTGAGGGGACCGTGACTTGAAACTGTTGACATGCAAAGACACAAATCAATGGAAATTTACATGAGAATGGACTGTCAGATACTGACATTGGCATAGGACAAGTTAAATAATTACATTAGCTTTTATGGCCCCTTTTTAAGTTATCAGTTCATAGTACTGATGACCAGAAAAATCAGTGGTTTTACTGACACCTTGTCATATTAGAGATATAACTATTACATTAAGCTGTTGTTCATATTCCACAGTAATTCTGATAACAAGAGTCATTTAATCAGTTCTAAGAGGTCATTTAATTCATTTTCTGAATCCACAGCATTCTTAAATGTACCTAAGCCATCTATGACAGATAGCTGTCAAATCAAATCTCAGCACTCTCCAGTGACGACGATTCTGCAGCTTTCCAAGTTATGTTGTCCCAGGGTTTAAGCAATCTAATATTGTTTCTAATCTGCATCTAACCTAAATCTCCCTTGTTGCAAACTGGGACAGCTTGTTCTATTCTTGTTAAACCAAGAGCAATTGATGGCTATCCTTGAAGTGTCCACTATGTATTTCAGAACATGCATTCTGTATTAATTTTGTTTCTTTTCTAAAAGAACCTAATTCATTCAAGCTGTATACCCACAGATACTTAAACACTCCTATTTTTGTGGCACTTAAACACTCCTATTTTTGTGGCACTTAAACACTCCTATTTTTGTGGCACTTAAACACTCCTATTTTTGTGGCACTTAAACACTCCTATTTTTGTGGCTCATAGCTTTCTTAAAGCAGTGGCCAAAGCTGAGCAGAGCACTTCAACTGCAGCTTTAATAATGCTGAGCAAAATAATTATCCCCATACCTTACATAACACAGTCTTGCTGATACACCCCAGAAGATGATTTGTACTAGACAGCCAACGGGTATTTATGGTATGCTACAAACACCAGACTGTCTTCTGTACTACTGTTGCCCAATCCCAGGTGTGTACTCTGCTGCTTGCCTTCCCCACGCCCCTTAGAGCCTTGCACTCAACTATTTCATGATTGCTACAGCCAAGGCTGCCCCTGGTTATCACACCCCCTGCCTTCCCTGAAAGAATCATATTTAGAAAAGCAGCACTCCTGCTTACCCACCTAGCAGTTATGTTAGAAGTCATTCCCAGAGCTCTCTCCACAAGCCTCCTGGATTGCTGCCCTTCCTGTAATTATCAAGGAAGTTAAAGTCTTGTACAGGAACCAGGGTCTGCTTTCTGGAGACTTCCCCAAGTTGCCTTAGGAAGGTTTTATTCACTTCCTCATCCTACTGCAACGTCACCCTTTCCAGCCTCCTGAACAAGCTCTCGACCATCCCGCTAACTGCTCCGTAAGAGGGACCATATATTTATTCAAGCTGTTCCTTCACACGAAGGTCAAATCTCTCTCTTTTTTCTGGGTATCTTTCTCAGAAGGCCTCTTCCCATCCATCACAGAACATCAGGCACATGAGCTATCCCACTTTATTCCAGTGATATGTTTGTCTAATCCTACATGTGGAGCTCTGGCTCTCCTTACTCATTTCCCAAGCTGCATGTGAGCGTGTAAAGGCACTTGAGGTTAGATCCTTTCAACTGGTTTTGTAATTCCCAACAGCACTCTCAATGCCGTCACTGAACCATACATTTAGCACTCTGTCCCTTCATTTAACTGCAAGTTGTTTTCACCATCCCCTGATGCTCCCACCACACTTTTTCAAATGAATCCCATTTCTCACTAGCAGTCCTTGTTCTTTAGTAACAGATCCGTGGCTAGAGAATTAAAAAACACTGCCTTTGTAAACAGTGATACAGCCGTCTGTGAACCTACAGGATGCAGCCACTACTATCCGATGCTTTCCCCTTCACCTGTAAATCAAAGAGAATACCTGGGCTCCCATGTTCTTCGCTTTTGTCCCCAGGGCATTACAATCACTCTTGATCTGTTCTACATCTCTCTTGGCAGTGTCACTGGTATGCACATGAATGAGCAACAAAATGGCAACAGTCCAAGGGCCAAACAAAGGAAATTTCTTAAAAAGAGCTACATCAAGAGCTGTCTGTTCTTTCTCATTTTAATAACCCCTCAGGTTTTTTTAAAAACCTGATGAACCCCAAAGTTATCAGACTGTGATAGATAGAATTCATTTTGAATCACTCCTCTTTTAGTTACGTGATTTCAAAAGATGCTGTCACTACATGTGTATTAGGTAATAATGTTCTCTTGCTGCTGTTTTGGTTCTTCAATCTACCATCACTTTGAGAGGAAATTTCCCAAGTAGAGTAATGGTTGTTTCTGGAATTCCTAAAACCAAGAACCTGAAGAAAAACGATTTCCGTCTGACATGGAGGGGAGAGGCCATAAATTAGGTCTGCTTCCGTCTGACATGGAGGGGAGCAGGGAGGGGAGAGGCCATAAATTAGGTCTGGTAAAAAATGAAGTTTTCCTCATAACCACATTGAGCAAAACAGTTGATTCAAGTTTCGAGCCAAGCTGAAACATCACAGATATTAGAGACTACAGGTCTATTACTGTAATGTCAATCACCGATGACGTGCCTATTGTATAATGAAATAACATCAAGTTACTTGCATTTAAAACAATTATTTATATAATAGCAACAAACCTTGTTGTTGAATGATTCTCAATCAGGTACCAGGCAGCAGAAAAGTTTTCACTAGTGAAATCAGCACTCATCCCAGGAAACAGTGCCTCTAAATCTTTCTGAGGAAATCTGCCTCTGAAAAATAAATGTTCATTTCTTCAGTGAGACATATTCCTGTGAACAGCTTACAATTAAATGTGTCACATAAAAAAAACCAACAAAAAAAAAAAACCAAACACCAAATCATGTTCCAACAAGATGTAAATATAAACTTGTATCTCACCATGAAATTGAATCTGGTATTACAGACACATGTAGAGTGACTGGGAAAGAAAAGATTGAAATGTAATCTAAGTAAAACTAATTTTACCATTTTGATTTCACCATTACACACATGACAGAAATGTTGCCTGTACAAAATGAATCTAAAGAAAGAGAACTGCTACCTTCAGAAAAAGAGACTAGACAGACTAACCATGATACTACTAATGTTCAAATGCAGGACCACTAATGCTAAATGTACTCAAAATCAACTCTACTTTTTAAACAGGAAAATCAGTACACCAAGGCAAGTAAATAAGAGACAATATTCTCTATAAGCCATGAACCAGTATCTATTTAACTTTAAAATGACAGGACATCACCAGGTTGACAGCTTGTCAGTGATCTTGCCCCATTATTGTGTATTGGTCCATGTGCAGCAGAAATCTCACAGAAACATGAAGGAAAATACACGGAGCATACTTCCATTATATAAAAACACAGAAAGAAATTCTGAGTCAAAAATCATCCACTTGCAAAACAGAATGTCTGTGCATATTATACAAAACAAATTAAAAGTGGGCATGTCTCAAGTGAGAAACAACATTTTGTTTGGTTTTTTTCAGTCTTACTTTCAGTCTTATCATAGAGACAGCATGCGAGCCAATTGCTTGTGAAAGCAGATTCTCTACAAGAGTATTTTTGAAACTACAAGTAACTTCTAAGATACTCATACAGAAAATGCAATCCATTTATTATTTACACAGTCACTGTAATAAAAATATTTAAAGCACATGACAATCTTCATCCCTCAGTCCAGACACACACATAACACTTGGCCATATTCATTCCACCATCCACTCTCAGTACATCACCAGGTGCACTCACCACTCTGTTCTTTACCACCAGCTGCATCCCATCTTCAGAAACTGATCAAGGCAAACAAGTTTACTTTTGGACAGCCCTGAATTGGTCAGGCAGTCGGACTAGATCATCATTGTAGGTCCCTTCCAACTGAAATATTCTATTTTATTCTGAAAAGTTACTATGTCATTTTTGGACGACAATGTCAAACTCAAAATTGAATAAAGTCCCTCTCTGATGCTCACAAGCTAGGTGAACTCTGCTACATGAAGTACCCTGTACGCAAAGGCAAACCTGCCTCACTTTACATTTGAGATCAAACTTGGGTGGGGGTAGCAATCCAGAGTCAGCTGTTGGAATTACATTTAATACATATGAAAAGCCATTTGAATGGACATGAAAGCAATCATTTGTTAGTTTTGGTTTTTCTGTAATCTAAACATATTTCAAGATGGCTACAACTGTTTTTATTACAAAAGGAAAACAGCAGATTAAGTGAAGCAAATCTAAAGGCACACGCATTAAAAAGTACAATTATACAGAAACAAGAGTTGTTTTCTGTGAGTTTCTATTCATATCCAAATGGCCATTGGTACAAAGGACCTACATACATAACGACATGGAACAGAAGTCTTTCATCAGTAGCACCTGATTACAAAGCTGGGGCATGAAACAATAGTTTTTTAAAAAAGAAAGAAAAAACCAAATGAGATGCAAGGAAAAATGATGACATACGAAAAGCAGAGAGACGGGGAAAATAGTGTGAGAAACAAGTGTAGCAACTAAAAATGAAGGTCCCCATGTTTCTCTGTGTTCTATGAAAAAGGGATAATGTTAACTTAAAAATTTATAAACAGAGGTAGCGAGATTCAGGATTGCCAACGACCTTGAATTTCATCAATGCCAGTTAGTGAGCAGAAAATGCTGATGGATGTAGGAAGGAAAAGAAAGCGTCAGTTTATCCTTCCTTTAAAGACATTTTAAGATATATTATTTTTCATTCAAAGTAGTAAAAAAGTGCCCCGTAGGTACTTGAATTTGCTGGATAGTACTTCAGATGTGATACATAGCACGGCTGTCAAAAAAGCTTTTATATTAAATCCACTCAGGGTGGCATCTTTGTGGCCAACACATTTTTAATGCTAAAAACCAACAACAATAAAAAAAATCAGTTACCTCAGAAGAGACTCAGACCTTCAGTGCAAGCACAAAATAAGTGCATGCACACGATAGAGAAGCAGAATTTTGTTCAAATTTTTCAGAACTTCAACATATTTTCTCAGAAACCAAAAGAAACAGATCTAACAAAAAACACACACACTCAACAAATATACCATTACCAAATGCTACTTATTCTCGCAAGACTGTAAAACATATGCATGACAGTTTAATCTTACGCATGGGCTATACAATTCCTAGGGAAAACTCCCCTATTTGAGAGAGAGAGAGAGAGAGAGATATTTAGCTAGGGATGTAATAAATTCCTGCAAATGAGTTTTGCCCACAGACAGTGAGACAGAAATGAAGGGGTTTTTTTCAGTTTGATGTTTGACTGCATTGAAAAGTTATTAGGAGCTTTTTTCCAGCAGATGTACTTGTGCAGAACCATAAATTAGCAATGCATTTATGGCTGCTTTTATCTGTGCGGACATATTTTAGACACAGTCACAACAGAGTAAAAACATGAATGTGAATCTGTGCGGTATGTTAACAATATGTTATACTCTATGGTGTAGTATCCTTATTTTTATCATAAATTTCACCAGTAGTTTTTCCACTAACAGATATGGGGAGCTTGGATTGACTTGCTGCAGCTGTCTTCACAACAAGCTGCTCACTAAAAAGTTCAAGATGAAAGCAACTGTATTTCTAAAATGTCTGGCCAGATGCATTTAAAAAGAGACTGACTCCACATACACACAAGTTTGTTTCATTAACTTCCATCAGTAAATTAAATAAGTAAGTCCTTAGGAGTTGTTCTCATGAAAACTTGCTTACCGTTTACTTATAAACAAGCACATATGTGACTTGAGAAAGTATTTCTGTTTTACTCATTTCGGCATTACAGGGTGAATATGAACTAGTAGCAAAAACTGAGATCATCCTGACATTTTGATAATTTTTCTGTTGATTTGCTCATTATACAAGACTCATTTCAGGAATCAACTCTGAATACTTAATCATTGATTAAAAAGCAATCACTGCAGAAGGAACTGGGAACCACAAATCAAATCCAGAAAACCTCAGGAAAAGAAGAGAGAAGTTTATCACTCTTGACAACTCTACCTATTTTGCTACCTTTACAACTTCAGCAAAGGTACACAAATTGGATTTATATAATAGTACTTTCTGCTAGGCAGACTATTTTATTTAAAACAGAACTAAATCTGGTACTAGACTTCTAGTTAACACTTTAAAGTAGTCTTATTCATCCATCAGCAACAATTTTAAATATAAAAGTAATTAGGATTTCACATACTGTTTATATTCAGGAGAACTATAATAGTATAAATTTGGTTTCAAGCCACTATACACTTTTACTTCCCTCAAACATATTTTGAATATATTTAATACAGTCCTGCAGTATTAGATGTAGTGGTCCTTGCTTCCACATAAATGGCATGCACATCTACTTTGGATTGAAAACACGTGCGGTACAATCAATTCACTTGCACCACATGTACCATCAACATAAGTCCCTCCCTCCACTACCCCAAACTTTAGGTTCTGTAGAGCCCAATAGTCAACAAATATAATTTAACTCCACAGCATATATCAGCTCTTACAAGTTACTAAAGAACTTGTACATATACAGAGCATTTATATTCTCCAGAGGCTTAAGATCAGTTGTAATCTCCACATGTAAATCACAGCCTCCAAGCAGTCACAATTGAGTAACGGCAGGAGAATGCAATGGATATTAGTGAACAGAGCCTGACTATAAACGTACCTTAGCAAGTTGTAATTTTTCTGTAAAAAATATTTTGCTTCCAGAATTTCAGAATCTCATAGTATGCTTTCAAGCATACATGACAACATTTGCAGATTAAAGGCAGGTCCCAAAACAGGATACAACCACCAAAAGGTAACTTGAACCTCAATTCCATGGAGTTTATAGGTCAAAAGGAGCAACTTTAAATAAACACAGATTCTGAACAGCAACCAGCATAAACAAGCTCCAGCTAGAGCTGCTGTACACTCCCCCCTCTGTCTGGTACCAGTCAGACTCCTAGAGGCAGGCTTTGTACCAGCTGTACTGTGTTAATAATGCATGCAAGAAGCCCAGCTTAAGGGACACTGGAGTAGACTAAACACGACAAATCAGAAGGTGTTAACAAAGGTCTCTCCAACAGCAAAAAGACAAGGATGCACTCTGGCAATTACTCCCCAGTAGTGTTGGGTTTATCAGAAATATGACAACAAAATTACAACCATATTTGAGAAATGGCAGAATGATAAGAGAAATCTACTAAGAGATTGTAGGCTGGTAGCTGCAACTGATGCATCAGCCTTACAAGCAGTAAGTGTTACTGTATTTTTTAACCGACTATATACTACTACATACTGCATTTCTCTCCCGCAGGTTTCACAGTTTTTCCATATGCATCTCTGAGATAGACGTTTGCACAAGCCCATCATATTCAAGGATGACATTGACTGCATTTCCATACAGGCCACTTAAAAATAAATAAATATCCAAGCCTCCAGAAAGTCCCTTCCTATCTCATGGTAGCAAGCTGACATTTACCATTAGGTGGCAGCGTAAGATCATCTGTTCCTCCTCCCACACCAACAGTTTTGGAAGCTGGCGTGGGAAGAGGGAAGCATCTGTATTGAGTGGGTGGATACAGAAGTATGTGGAATGTACTTAGCATGTCAGCATTTGCTTTCATGTACGAGATGGATCCACCATAATGACCTTTGTGACATGCAAAACAACAAACACTATTCAAAAATTTTCTAACCACCACTAGGTCTGACTGCTGCTACCGCTTTGCAGAGAATGGATTTTCTTAGTCTGACAGAGTAGTTTGAGGAGGCAGGGAACCTTTGATTAAACGAGGACTTGAAAGGGGAGGGGAAAAGCATGTGGTACATCCGAACAAGCAATTCATTCACAAATCTTACCTAGATAGAAATTTTCCACCAACAGATTCCAACCAAGTCCCTTTATGAAACAGGCGTCACAATCTCTCCCAGAACTGCTTAAAATTCTGAAAAATCCTATATTGGTAGGACATAACCCACCAACCCGCTCTTTTAACAGCTTTAAACTGCTAAAACCAACCCAATTACTACAACATCGCTGTTAACGTTAGCGTTTTCATACCAGGTTTCCACATTTCTCAGACTGAGGTGACTACTCTGTACACTTTTTTCCTGCAAGCTATTTAAGCCTTCTGTGAGGGCTTCTGGCTACATCTGCATAACACCACAGCCAGGAACATTCCTTGGGGAGCAGGTGGCACAGACCTGCTTTGCACTTAAAGCCAGCATAAATGTGGTGACAGAAAACTAAAGCTTTGTATCAGTCTTTACTCCATTCTGAAAATTAAAAAGCCAGAACTCAAAGATTAAATGTTTCAAATACCCATTTTCTGGTGTGAATTAAATACTTCATAGCATATACACAATGTGCACTAAGTGACAGCAATTTAAAAAAACCTAATCTAATTGGATTGGTTCTGTGTTTTAAAAGATGAACAAACAACTGTTAGGAAGGCAGGAGAACAAACGTGCACAAACACTCTTCTATGACTACACTTGTGACTTTAAGGATCACCACTGAAACATAATAACCACCAAGTTCAAGTTTCATTACAATATAAATGTTTTTGTTATTTAGCAACTGAGTTTCTTAGTTTTATGGCACAAGAACAACAATTAATGCCTGGAAAATATGAAGAACTTATCAGCCAGGAATTAGGTATCCTTATTACTTGATAACCTTGCAGGCTGAAAGATGATGGCTTGCACATTGTGTATACGTGTAACATTTAAAATATCTTGACTATGTAAAAAACAACAAGGAGGATGAGTGTATATCCATAGTTCCTACTTTGTATCCTTGCAACATTTGAATATGAAATATTCAAAGTGCATATTTTGAGTATATTACTCCTACAATATACCTATAGGCTGTATTCTAATTATTAATGAATGTGTTAGACTCACTATTATCTATTTCCCTTAATTCACAGTTCAAACTTTCTGTTCACTTAAATCCCAATCACTGCCAATTAAACTCCAATCCTAAGTCTACTGAGTCAGAATAAATATTTCTTTGTCCCCCTGCTTGCCTAGTAGTTTAATGAAATGCTGTGCTAAAGCACATCTGTTTATTACTTTCACGATCTTTTTTTAGTATTATGAATGTCGCATTTGCAACACCTTGAAAGCATCCACCTGAATGATTTAAAAGCTATGATTAATTTTTAAGTACTTTTTAATTGGACACAGTACCATGAACAATGTTTTAAAAAATCCACAAAAAGAACTTCTAGAACTAAGCATAACCCATACTAAAAAAAAAAAAAATAATAAAAAAAAAAAATCACAACAGATAGGTGATCTAAGCCTTTTCCATGCTGCAGATTGTCTTTTCTGTATCATTTGCTGATGACTGACAGCTACTTTCTAGAAGGAGGACTTCCTTCTCTCTTTCAGGCTATAGTCCACTCGCTTGCTGCCTTCTCTTCAGCGTGCTTCAGTGTGCATCCCATCCTTCTCTCAAACTGGTCATTTTGAAGAACTCGTGCTTGCCATAATCTTCATGCTTCACCTCCAATGAACTTGGAGATCAATAACTAGGCTTGCTATTACGCTTCCCCAAAGATTTCCCAATTCGCCCCCCCCAAAAAAGTTATTTCCTATCTGTATTTACACATTTCTGACTTATTTATTTTTCCATGCAAAATCAGTAACATGGTATTTTCTAATGCTTTCAGATGAAACATTTAAAATACAATATCATTGGTTTCTTACTTAACGAACATGCAAACAGATGACTCTAAATTAAAGAAATCCTAAACTAATGCTGCTTAGGTTTCTGGAAGATAATTCTTAACCTATCACATTGACTCTGTCTTAACTGTAAGAGCTACCAATTTCGGTTATGAAGTCAACTACTACATTAGAAGTTTTGTTAACTTAAGAACAAATTAAAAGTAACAGTGTCATAACTATTGTATTTACTGAAAGAAACATTGTGAGAAGCCTATGGATAGAGGACTATGCAATAGAACTAGTTATCTTGACTTAGATCCCAGATAAAGTATTGGAAAAGTTGTTGCAGGGTTCAACAAATGCATAATTAAAGCAAAGAAAATTAGTTTTCATGTCAGCCAGTCACACCTGTTTCTTACAGCGTTTGAGAACACATTACATGGGCTTTGAGATTAAGTGCTTCATTGAAAAAAGTAACCAGACAAAATTAATACATTGTCATTTTAGAGGAGACTTGCTACTATCAGATTGATTAAAAATTTACTTTTATGCAATGCCAATAGAATATATCACATGGATTAAAAACCTAACTACAAAAAAACCCCAAACCAACTAATCCATGGAGAAGCAAACCTGAGAACATCTGCAGGTAAACTTTTACTAAAGCCCACATTATATTCATCAGTATTTGCATCATCACCAATAATAGCTTTATCACCAATAATTTTTTTGTAAATAGTTGGTAAAAACATTAAAAAACAGACTGCCATCTGGACTGAGGAGACAGACTTGTCAAGGAAGCAACAATTAGAGGAACATGGTCAAATGCAAAAAGATGTAGCTAGGATAAAGGAATCCAGGCTATCCCTACAGAATAACGAGCAGCCAAAGTAGCAGCTCAAGAGAATCAGTTAACAAGCCACTCACTGCTACTTGCCAGTGCAGCACTGGGGTAAAAAGTATTATTATGATTTTTTAATTCACAAACAGGGGAGGAAGAGTGAAGGAGAGACAGGAAGTCTTCTAATAAGACACTGGAATACTGTCCACAGTCCTAGAGTCCACATTTTAGAAGGGCTAGAAAACTGGAGAAGATGAAAGAACTACCTGTCAGAAGTTACGTCAGAGGCTGGAGAAAAATACTTAGAGATAAAATCTTCAGCTTATCACAAAAAAAAATGGGTTAGTACTTTGAAAAGAAAGAAATACATATATTCAAACTCGGAAAGAAATGCACAGCCAGAGGCTGGAACCTGGTGACAAATCCGCTAGAAATCCCATACAGATTTTGGGAAAGTGCAGTTTTCCCATCAGAACAAGGTAACAATAGACGCTGCAGATCTTCTCCAATGCACTTCCCCTCACAAACAGAGTATGCAGCAGATGAGACCTCTGGTAATAGTTTAATTTTAAATAACGTTTGGTTTTGGTAGAGCTGGTAGCTTGATCAAGAGAAATATTATGCCTGATACTACTTCTAGGAGTTGGGCAGGTTTAGAGCTCTAACAGCGTCCCACTTAAAGCCCTCTAAGTCCATTTACCACTCACTATGAAGTTTCTCTTTCAGAAAAAAATGTCATAAATTCCACCATACTTATGAAGGAAAGTAAAGAAATCTGTGGGTTGGAAAACAGTATTAATATTTCAATAAAATAAACTAGTTGATGTGGTATAATAAATCACATTTTACAGTGCAATTTTAGCAGCAGATAGCAATCTAAACGTCCTTAAAAGCTCCATGAAACTCAAATGCAACAGTAAGTATTCTATAACCACAATGTATAAATCCAAAGCCTTAAGTTATTTACCAGTCCTCAAAATCTAAACATCACTGGGATTCAATATATCAGGCTTTTAGATTATCTACGGTTCTAATTGATGATCCAAAAATGAGGATTATGAAGCAGGATAGAATGTGCACCAACAACTCTTTTGAGTACCAAACAGGATACCGACAGCTAATATACGTGTGTATTTTTAAATCTTTGCCTGCCCTGTAAACCATTAAACTGTTCTGGAATTCACAAAGGCACATATAGAGAAAACCACTAAAAAAGTGGATTAAAGGTATTTGGTACTCACTTGTCTATCTCAATACCAAGTGGATTAGCTGGACGTAGGGACAAGGGGGGAATCCCTTTGTTCCTATCAGTGCGCATGTCATAATAGTTCATTTCATCCACCCAGACAGCAGACTGATCCAAGATACCTAGAGAAAACAAAGCCCAGATCCTTAAAACAACAAGGGCGGTCCAGCACCATCAACTTCTAACATACTGAATTAATTTGAAAAATCCTGATAAATATAAAATGCATGCCTAGGTAATATATTGGAAGATACATGGAAAAACAACCTGGATGCAATTATGCCAAATTATTTTATTATAGCTGCTGAAAAGGTATTTTCAGCCCATGGCTGATGCATGGCTGGGCATCAAACATTACCTTCTTACAGAGTGCAAAGTCTGATGTACATTAAGAGCATTTTCCTGATCACAGAGTATTAGTATTTTTCATTCCTTCAAGTGTTTTGGTATCTGCCCAAACCTTGTCAGATACTACTTCTGGAGGTCTTCTTATTTCTATATTTTAGAGAAGATCCCTTTTCTGTGCTACTCACTAACCAAAAAGAAATGAACTTCGGCCACGTGCCAAGATGGACGACTCAAAGGACACAGGACTGACTTTGTTTCCAAAGCCTTAGCCCAGACAATGCATAAAGGTGAGGCACAACAGGTCTTGGCCCTCAGCTAAAAACGGAGCCAGCCATACTTTTGGCCATGCCCTTCTTTAACATACCCATCAGATACTCAACACCAGAAATTACCCCATCCCCACACTCACCCAGTTTTTAAAATACGAATTCTCCTCTCCCATCACCAAAAGCTTCACTGTGTAGCATTTACACTTGATTCACCTTTCTGTTATTAAGATCTTAGTACAGCATGGGAGAAATTATGTGTTATTTAACCGTCACTGAGCCACAGAGAACAAAAGCTGAAAACAGTTCTTGTGGGAACCCCTATGTTAGAAAATATAACTATCCAACTTCAGCAATGAGGTGCTCTGAAAGAAACCTTTTCAATCCAGAGGGTATTTAGACTGGATTCTAGATTAATCAGAGGTCCTAGACTGCTTGGCAACATCATTTCAACGGTTAGGCATCTCATGAGAAATACTTAAGACTTTCCGTCTCGCAGGATGGTTTGAATTACAAATAAGAAACGGCACTGAGGACTCAACTGTCTTTAAAAGACTGTCAGCTCAGGATTTAGGTGTAAAGCTCATGAGCTGGTTTATATTTTGTATTTATCTAGTACACTTAGGAGTAATTACTGGATCTGTTATTAATTTTTTTAATATTTTAGAAGTTTAGTGCTACTCTTACAGGAAAAATAAAGGACTACTTTTCATTAGTCATTGAGGGTTTTATCAGGATATCAGGATAGGAGGATTAATTTCGCACATACCATGAGTTTATCTATATATTTGCACATTTTATTGATATACTCTGCTTTTCCTAGACAGCTGAAGATTGTCCTAAGGTAGATCCATTTTAAACATACATTTTATTTAGAAGAGGCACTCAGTCATATATTTGTTTAGCAAAAAAAAACAGATGTGAATTTGAACAAGAAAAATACCTATTTTTTCAGGTTTAAGCAGTTTGAAGGAAACAGTTGAAGTTCCTTTGCCACCAGACTTTGTAGTAACGATAATGTCTCCCTTGTCATTTTTAGCCTGTCCGACTCGACACACAATTTTACTGGCAGACATCCATTCAGCAGTTAGCAGACAGTTGTGCCCACAGATTGTTAAACCTGGGAAAAAGAAGAAAATAAATACCCTACTGTGAATAGAAGTATCTTTTGAAATTCTGTAATGCAAATACATTTATGATGCTTCATATATTTTACATAAATATATCACCCTTCTCCAGTCGCTTACAGCCAACTACAGTGAGTCACGAATACATGTTTCAGATGTTCCCTGGGTGACTTCCGATCTTTTGTCCTAGTGACACTTCATGAGACAGACAGTGCTGCTTGAAGCTTATTTTAATCTCTTCCACCAGTTACAGGCTACTGCAACTTTTACTTCATATTGTACAATAGATGTTCTGTTTGCAAGACACTAGAGAACTGCTGTTCAGTATTGTACTTACATGAAACTTCCATCAAAACTGCACGCACAAAATCTTTTATAAGTCCACTCTGTATGACTTTGCATAGCAAAAAAAAAAGGAAAAAAAGAAAGAAACTCTGCAAAACATTGACAATGAACAATGTTTCTTCAACCATATTTGTTTGGCAGCACTTTTGTGGACACAAAAGGAATTTTTTGGTCAAAAAAGTATAATTGACAAATATTCTGTTGCAATCTCATCTGTACAAAACCCATGACGCAAGACTATGATTCTGCTGACTAAACTGCTCTTGTACGAAAGAACAGTCACGTAATGTTCATCTGTTTCCTCTTTTAAACTTTCTCATAACAGATGTACATATGACAAACTATGAAATAAAAATCACAGAATCATAGAATGGTTAGAGTTGGAAAGGACCTTAAATACCATCTAGTTCCCCCACTAGACCAGGTTGCTCCAAGCCCCATCCAGCCTGGCCTGGAACACTTCCAGGGATGGGGCATCCACAGCTTCTCTGGACAACCTGTTCCAGTGTCCCACCACCCTCACAGTAAAGAATTTCTTCCTAATATCTAATCTAAATCTACCCTCTTTCAGTTTAAAACTGTTACCCCCCGAGATCCTATCAGTACAGTCCCTGATAAAAAGTCCCTCCCATCTTTCCTGTAGGCCCCCTTTAGGTAGTGGAAGGCTGCTATAAGGCCTCCCCGAAGCCTTCTCTTCTCCAGGCTGAACAACGCCAACTTTCTCAAACTGTTTTCACAGGAGACAGGCTCCAGCCCTCTGATCATCTTTGTGGCCCTCCTCTGGACTTGTTCCAACAGGTCTACGTCCTTCTTACGTTGGGGGCCCCCGAGCTGGATGCAGTACTCCAGGTGGGGTCTCACGAGAGCAGAGTAGAAGGGCAGAATCTCCCCCTCGCCCTGTTGGCCACACTTCTTTTGATGCAGCCCAGGATATGGTTGGCCTTCTGGACTGCAAGTGCACATTGCCAGCTCATGTTGAGTTTCTCATCAATCAACGCCCCCAAGTCCTTCTCTTCAGGGCTGCTCTCAACCCATTCTCCACCATTTTAGCCATGAAGCTCTCTCCTAGGAAAAGACCATGGCATATTAAAATATGTCAGACTTGAGCGTTAAGAAGTGTTCTTTAACACCGAAGAGTCAAGGTACACCTTAATATAAGGTCCAAGGCTTTCTAGGGCTTCACGTCAAATCAGTCTGACCAGCTGCTCAGTCTGACCAATCAATCTGATCGATTCTGGTCAGATCAGAAATCTGAATGCTTGAATAGATGGATTGTGTTCTCAGATCTAGAACAACAATTTCCATATTCCTAATCGGAGTATTGTTGTCCTGAAGAATTGGCAAGATCCTAATTTCTATAGCATTGATTTGGAGGGCAACTTCATTAGGTTCTCCTTAAATAACACCCTTATCTAGAAACATTTTGCCTTATGTCCAAGAGGACAAGGCCACACTAGTGTGTTGGCTGTACTGGAGTATAAATTAGTCAGGCATAGCAGTTGGCTTGGCTTTTGTTTTTAATTTCTAGAAAGCTCTGACCAATTTAAAAAATACTCACAGACAGAAAAGGGTCAGCATATGTGGCTCAGTCCCAAAGCTTCACATTTACTTTTTCTCACAATTTAAGTCTCTGACATTACACAGCAGACAAATTTGGCAGTTTTCATGGTTGTCAGAAATAAAAATGCCTTACTCCCTGCCAAAAACTATTTTGAAAATGAAAACCAAAAAATACAAAACAAAAAGGCACTGACTCTTATTACAACTGAAAGTGATTTTACTTGAGCAAGGGCAGTAGATTTGTTTCTTAAAAAGATGCCTAAAGGAGGGGGGGAAGGGGAGGGGGCGCGCAAAACAGGATACACACACAAAAGAAAAACCTTAAAATAAAAAGAATATTTTGGTTGTTATTTATTTGCAACATTTTAACCAGACCGTTTTTTGTTTTTCAGAGGGAAAGAAAAAACCCACACGTTTATGACGACGAGGTTTTAACCTCAGGTTACTTCTCTTCTGGTTTGGGCTAGCAACTTCTCTGAAGGAAAGAGATTGTGGTAGGAACTAAGACTAACTGAAAGAATTTGTCTGAACCATTCATAAGGAGGTTTTCCCCCTAGAATTTCCAAGGTCTGAATTCATGCTTAAATTAAGTAATACTTTAAAATCAATATCTGAGCTATAGCAATTTAGCAGGGTAAAATTTTTGAACTGTTTTAAAGATCCTTGTATCAATTATTTTCTACTCGTCAGAGATTCCTAAAGCTCTCAAGAGAACCAGATCACAAGATCCGACACTTCTGAAATGGAGGGAAACAGTCTTTGTCTGTATCTTAAAAATGCAAAAGAAAGTAAGCCTCTATTAACTTTTTATATACCACACTAAACATAGAAATGGCACAAGACAACTTCTAAAACAAATAAAGGTGTGTTGGGGGAGACCTTTTGATAGTACAGACACAACAGGTTTTTTCCTCCAAAAAGAGAAAACTTCCCTTTAAATAAACTTTCATTTTAATCTGTTGCATGGTACAAAGATTTTTGAGACAGACTTGGGTTGTAGCTTTTATGTGCCTTTCAATAAATAGGCACAAGTAATACTCTTATTGAGGCTTTCCAGTTTTGTTTAAGCTTATATATTGACAAGTTTACAATGCCTACAAAATACAGCTGCAAATGTCTTAAAAGCCTTGAGAGCATAAACTCTACAGGTATCCTGGATTTGACTTATTGTACCGTGAGCTATAGAGTTACAAATAAAAAGTTTATTCGGTTTTAAATATACAAAGAGATTACTAGAAGGCTCTGTCTTAAATGAAACAAAAGGCATATTCTTCTACTATGTGATATTCTGTTTATATATATAAAAAAGTTTCTTGCTTTTCATTTTACTCTAATGCATCTCAAATAGTAGATTATAAACTTTACATAACCCTCACTCAAACTTGCTTAAATCTCATGCCTCCAAAGGCTCGCTTTTGCAAGTATTTCCATTCAAGTCACAGGAAATATTTACATGCCTAATTTAACCATGAAAAGAAATCTTTACATGTCTGGGGCCTTAGTCACTTACTGGAGAAAGCTGAGAATTGAGCTAAGGAAAAAAATAAGGTAATAAATATTATTTTTTTTTATTTTTACCTGAAAACATGAAATTATTAGCTACGTGTTAGCAGAGCTACTCCGAAAAAAATATGAGAAAAAAATGTTAGCAGTTAGTCAGCTGTAATACTGAGGCATAGTTCAAGAGATGTCTTCCTTCCAAGAACCTAGGACTGATCACTTCTAAGAGGATCATATCAATGAGCTAATGAAGTTATCGAAGTACATTAACCACAGAAATACAAAGAAATATACTCACCTCTAACATCATCAGTTATTTGATTATTTCTTAATAAAGATTCATTAATGTACCGCAACCTTGTCTAGCAGCGCAGGAAAATACTATTTCCCCTTTTGAGCAAACAACAAACTGAAGTGAAGGGGAAAATTGTAGCAGCTTATGATTGGCCATAAAGTTCATTGTGGTGGCCAAGAATGGAATTTGGGAATCTTGGTTTACAGCCATGAAGTGAAATATTGTTTCTAGCAAAGCCAAACAAAATTCCAGTGGACTTCAGAGGAGTCACGATTCCAGAACAAATTAGATAAATTGTCTCTAACATGAATACTGAAGTACACACATGCTTAACTTACAAAAGAAATAACGGAAATTCCAGTACCCTCTGATCATCTTTGTGGCCCTCCTCTGGACTTGTTCCAACAGGTCTATGTCCTTCTTATGTTGGGGGCCCCCGAGCTGGATGCAGTACTCCAGGTGGGGTCTCACGAGAGCAGAGTAGAAGGGCAGAATCTCCCCCTCGCCCTGTTGGCCACACTTCTTTTGATGCAGCCCAGGATATGGTTGGCCTTCTGGACTGCAAGCGCACATTGCCAGCTCATGTTGAGTTTCTCATCAACCAACGCCCCCAAGTCCTTCTCTTCAGGGCTGCTCTCAACCCATTCTCCACCATTTTAGCCATGAAGCTCTCTCCTAGGAAAAGACCATGGCATATTAAAATATGTCAGACTTGAGCGTTAAGAAGTGTTCTTTAACACCGAAGAGTCAAGGTACACCTTAATATAAGGTCCAAGGCTTTCTAGGGCTTCACGTCAAATCAGTCTGACCAGCTGCTCAGTCTGACCAATCAATCTGATCGATTCTGGTCAGATCAGAAATCTGAATGCTTGAATAGATGGATTGTGTTCTCAGATCTAGAACAACAATTTCCATATTCCTAATCGGAGTATTGTTGTCCTGAAGAATTGGCAAGATCCTAATTTCTATAGCATTGATTTGGAGGGCAACTTCATTAGGTTCTCCTTAAATAACACCCTTATCTAGAAACATTTTGCCTTATGTCCAAGAGGACAAGGCCACACTAGTGTGTTGGCTGTACTGGAGTATAAATTAGTCAGGCATAGCAGTTGGCTTGGCTTTTGTTTTTAATTTCTAGAAAGCTCTGACCAATTTAAAAAATACTCACAGACAGAAAAGGGTCAGCATATGTGGCTCAGTCCCAAAGCTTCACATTTACTTTTTCTCACAATTTAAGTCTCTGACATTACACAGCAGACAAATTTGGCAGTTTTCATGGTTGTCAGAAATAAAAATGCCTTACTCCCTGCCAAAAACTATTTTGAAAATGAAAACCAAAAAATACAAAACAAAAAGGCACTGACTCTTATTACAACTGAAAGTGATTTTACTTGAGCAAGGGCAGTAGATTTGTTTCTTAAAAAGATGCCTAAAGGAGGGGGGGGAAGGGGAGGGGGCGCGCAAAACAGGATACACACACAAAAGAAAAACCTTAAAATAAAAAGAATATTTTGGTTGTTATTTATTTGCAACATTTTAACCAGACCGTTTTTTGTTTTTCAGAGGGAAAGAAAAAACCCACACGTTTATGACGACGAGGTTTTAACCTCAGGTTACTTCTCTTCTGGTTTGGGCTAGCAACTTCTCTGAAGGAAAGAGATTGTGGTAGGAACTAAGACTAACTGAAAGAATTTGTCTGAACCATTCATAAGGAGGTTTTCCCCCTAGAATTTCCAAGGTCTGAATTCATGCTTAAATTAAGTAATACTTTAAAATCAATATCTGAGCTATAGCAATTTAGCAGGGTAAAATTTTTGAACTGTTTTAAAGATCCTTGTATCAATTATTTTCTACTCGTCAGAGATTCCTAAAGCTCTCAAGAGAACCAGATCACAAGATCCGACACTTCTGAAATGGAGGGAAACAGTCTTTGTCTGTATCTTAAAAATGCAAAAGAAAGTAAGCCTCTATTAACTTTTTATATACCACACTAAACATAGAAATGGCACAAGACAACTTCTAAAACAAATAAAGGTGTGTTGGGGGAGACCTTTTGATAGTACAGACACAACAGGTTTTTTCCTCCAAAAAGAGAAAACTTCCCTTTAAATAAACTTTCATTTTAATCTGTTGCATGGTACAAAGATTTTTGAGACAGACTTGGGTTGTAGCTTTTATGTGCCTTTCAATAAATAGGCACAAGTAATACTCTTATTGAGGCTTTCCAGTTTTGTTTAAGCTTATATATTGACAATTTTACAATGCCTACAAAATACAGCTGCAAATGTCTTAAAAGCCTTGAGAGCATAAACTCTACAGGTATCCTGGATTTGACTTATTGTACCGTGAGCTATAGAGTTACAAATAAAAAGTTTATTCGGTTTTAAATATACAAAGAGATTACTAGAAGGCTCTGTCTTAAATGAAACAAAAGGCATATTCTTCTACTATGTGATATTCTGTTTATATATATAAAAAAGTTTCTTGCTTTTCATTTTACTCTAATGCATCTCAAATAGTAGATTATAAACTTTACATAACCCTCACTCAAACTTGCTTAAATCTCATGCCTCCAAAGGCTCGCTTTTGCAAGTATTTCCATTCAAGTCACAGGAAATATTTACATGCCTAATTTAACCATGAAAAGAAATCTTTACATGTCTGGGGCCTTAGTCACTTACTGGAGAAAGCTGAGAATTGAGCTAAGGAAAAAAATAAGGTAATAAATATTATTTTTTTTTATTTTTACCTGAAAACATGAAATTATTAGCTACGTGTTAGCAGAGCTACTCCGAAAAAAATATGAGAAAAAAATGTTAGCAGTTAGTCAGCTGTAATACTGAGGCATAGTTCAAGAGATGTCTTCCTTCCAAGAACCTAGGACTGATCACTTCTAAGAGGATCATATCAATGAGCTAATGAAGTTATCGAAGTACATTAACCACAGAAATACAAAGAAATATACTCACCTCTAACATCATCAGTTATTTGATTATTTCTTAATAAAGATTCATTAATGTACCGCAACCTTGTCTAGCAGCGCAGGAAAATACTATTTCCCCTTTTGAGCAAACAACAAACTGAAGTGAAGGGGAAAATTGTAGCAGCTTATGATTGGCCATAAAGTTCATTGTGGTGGCCAAGAATGGAATTTGGGAATCTTGGTTTACAGCCATGAAGTGAAATATTGTTTCTAGCAAAGCCAAACAAAATTCCAGTGGACTTCAGAGGAGTCACGATTCCAGAACAAATTAGATAAATTGTCTCTAACATGAATACTGAAGTACACACATGCTTAACTTACAAAAGAAATAACGGAAATTCCAGTAGCTATAGTTAACTTGGATTTCCAGAAGATTTTGTAAAGTCCTTCTTGAAAGGCTTAAGAAAATTAAGCAGCTATAGGATATGATCCTCAAATGGATAAATAGATTGTTAAGATAGGAACAGCGTTACAGTAAATGGTGTGTTTTCACCAAGGAAAGTTTCCACAGGGTATGTGCTGAGCTCGCTTATGTTCAATATATTCATAAATGCCAAGATAAAGAGGTTACAAAGCTTGCTGATGATATTAATTTATTCAGAATGTAAAGACTGTAACAACTAGAAAAAGTGTGGAACAGACCTTATGAGATTGAGTGGACGCACTATAATGCAGATGCTACAAAACAGCAGCTGAAATTCAATGAACAACGGCATGGTGCACACAGGCAAAACCTTAAATTCACAGATGACAGGCTCAAACTGACTGCTAACCCTCAGGCATTAAATCATGGGACTATAATAGGCAAAACAATGAAAAACCATTAGCTCGATGCTTAGTAGGAGTTATACAGGAAACAGAATCCTATGGAAGAAAAAAAAAAAAGTGAGAAAGTACAGTATTATGCCACAGTGCACTCACATGCTGAACACTACATGTAACCAAGACGATGATGGACAGCAAAACCAGAAGAGATTCACTGAAGAGCAACAAGAAGAGGCAAAGATACATGCAGAAAATTTAAGTACACTAGGGTTTTTCAGCCTGGAAAAGAGGCACTGGAGCAGTGATGAGCAAGATCTGTATGGTGAGAAGAATCAGAGAAAACTGCCTGTTCCCTCTTTCAACGCAAGAGCTATGATGATTCAAAGGAAGTGACCATGTTAAAATCAAAATAGTGAAGGAAATGTTCTTCACGTAATATGTGGTTAAATCATTGAACTTGCTTTGTCATAACCGTTGCAGATACACAAATCAACTTTCAAACTAGTTCAAGGAACAGCAATGCTCAGTGACTTTCTCAACACAGTAAAAACACTTCTGATAGGGAAGTCCACATGCTGAAATTCTCAATGCCTGGGAAAGTAACAAAGGAGCATCTTGACACATCTACCCTCTTCTAGTACACTCCTATAGGCATTCATTCTTAGTGTTCAGCACAGGACACTGAGCCAGGCTAAGGGTTCATCTAGCAAAATACAGTCCTTCTCATTAGTTACACATCCGGTAGCATCCCTGAATTTATGGATGCAAGCACACATATGTGAAAAGGGCATTCCTTGTACCGTATGACATAGATTTTACTGGGGAAAAAAAATAAATCTCAAATCATATCCTAAATGTGACGTTCAGTCTCAAAAGAAGTTTGATTGGGTTGTGGGTTTTTTGGTTTTTTTGGTGTGGTTTTTTTTTTTTCAACTTACCTATGAGGTCTGTAGGCCCAGTCCCCAGATTTTCTCCTCTAATTGTCACTTTTGTCCATGAGATGCCTTCATTGGGAGAGATGCCAGTTACAAGTGGGGGCTGCCGTGCTCGAGACATGATGTCTACTCAGTTACTGAAAACTGTTGCTTTTATCTGTTCAGCAAGAAACAATGATTTAAAAACAATAATTACATTATGTTAAAAAATATTAAAAATATTTTAAGCTGTTCTTCTAAAATGGCAAAGAAACAC
Source organism: Charadrius vociferus (assembly GCF_000708025.1). Lineage (NCBI taxonomy): Eukaryota > Metazoa > Chordata > Aves > Charadriiformes > Charadriidae > Charadrius > Charadrius vociferus. The sequence continues at coordinate 822,296 of NW_009648358.1, forward strand.
GAACGCAAATATGGAACACCACTCTCAAAGCCATTTTCCATAGCCATAAACCAATAAAGAACATCTAAATCTTCTTTGCGCTTCCATTTTTTTTAAAGTATAGCTCTAGTTCTGAACTGTAAAGAAAAGGTATATTCAGAAAAAATATTAAACCCACGAAATGCGTAATGAAACTATATACACACTCCAAATCATTTATGTCAGAATTCAAATAAGCCTATTCAATCCTTTATTAGAAAGTTATTATTGTATTCCTTGGAAAGTTTAGAATTGCTAAGCTAAGTAATAGACTATGATTACATATTCGGATAACTTCCCCATCAAACTTAGACTTACTGGCACAGACAGTCCCATGGGAAGAAGCCCCCAGCACTTATTTGTATAAAGCACCAACATTTACATAAACTGAGAAAATGAAAACATTACTTACAGGCACTACACTAGCAGAGAATATCAACAAAACAAATACTATCCCAACAGAGCAACAAAAACGCACATAAAATTATTGAAGAAGCATTTCCAGAAAAGTATTCCTTCACACCTGAAATTAAGAGTCAACTCAAACCAGTTTAATTATCTCTGTTATACAAATACGGTACATATGTTATGCAGAACATATTTAGTTTACTATGCAACTGATCACAAATTCCTATGGCTTATTAGCAGTTTCCTTTGTGCAGCTCTGCAGCTATAAGAAGCAGACAAGTATAACTTGAAGTGCATTAGCTCCCACCAACTTCTCCACATTTACAACACTTACTAAACATAGAGCTTGCCCATATGCACACAGGTCCTCCAGAAGTCATAAGACAGGCAAAAAAGTTTCTTTTAAGGAATTCCACCATACTTTTGCATCACCCGTTCCATTTCATGACTCCTGAATTCTACTACTAAGACACAATAACATCCTTAAAATTCCTCGTAAAAAAAAAATAAATTCATTTGGTATTCTGGAACTTTGTAAAGTTACCTATGATCAGCTTCTAATAGGAATTCATCTGCATTGGAAAGGTAAGAACCTAAAATAACCAATAGGAAGAAATGTTTATTTCTACGAAAATCCAGGAATGATGAAACAGGTCAGTATCCAAAAACCTTAAGTACACATATAGAACACTTTAGTATACACAATTTTTAAAGTTCAGGTTGGTAAAAAAATATGTGGAATATAAGCCAAGCTTTCTAAGGCTTCTCTTACCTATTTTTACTTTAGATCAAGGTATATTTTCTACGTTCATTTGCAACTAGTCAAGTCCATGAAACCCAGAATCTCTGTAAATCATCCCTAACGATAAACTGCAGTAAAGTTGCAGTTTCCAAGTACCTGAAGTTAGGAAATACCAGAATTAAGTAAGCTATCTTTGTTTCAGCCACTTCTGCGTGTACAAACTACATTCATTGTACCATCATAGCCCATGCTTCTACACAACCTCCCCAAATTTTTCAGTGTTACTAGATAGATCTGCCACGAGGATCAAAGCAGCTCCCACTGACCAGTTTCTTTCTTCATCTTCTGAAGTTGGAACGCACACTGAAAATGAAGATGGAAATCGGAAAGCCAGGAATAAGGAGGAAGATCTGGTGATGAAAGGAATCAAGTACTGCCATCGGAACTGGATTCTGTCTCTTATCTATAATACAGATGCATAGCAGGTCACTTATAATAAAACTTTACAGAAAGTTTTTTTTCCTTCTCAGTTTCTGGGCATCCAACATCAGAGTCCACAGCCACACTCAAAGTGAGTGTGACACGTACCCTGAACATAGGGAATGGTGCACAATGCTCCGAAATATTAAGGTCCTAAATAACCACCTCAAATCTATAAATAGATTTGATCTTAATTTTTTTTTTTTTTCTTATTTTCACATATTTAAAACAGGAATGCTATCACACATCACAAAAGCTATTTTGAAGACAAATTCATTAATGTGGAAGGGGCATTTTGATACTCTGAATGCCACAGAACTATTAATATCTTTAGAGAAATTTTGAGACTACTTTTGAAGAGTGTGCAACTAATAAGAGATGGAGATTCTTGTTGAACAAGCAAGAACATAGTAAGTTGCAGTATGTGAGCCGTGTCCAGTACATGAAGGAAGTCTTGTAAGAGCCCACAATAACACACACAACATGACTGGAACTAAGGTGGTTTGTTTTGGTTTTGTGTTTTTAACTGGCAAACCTTGTAATATTTCCTGACTGGGTGACTTTACAACATTAAAAATGACATTATGTTTTTAACAAAACATTAATTTCCCTTTTTTTTTTGCAAACAACAAACTGATGAAAAGGAATTAAGTTATATAGTATCATATTGATGCTCTCATAAGTCTGTATGTAAAATACTGGAACTTTTTACATTAACCTAACATGAGTCTAGAGAATTGCGCACTCATAGATGCCATCTATAACCTTTTGGGTAGAACAGCACTGAAGGAGAGGAGGACTCTATCAGCAGATTACAAAGAAATCAGCTGACAGTCATCTCCAGCTATGGAAGAGAAGGTTGTGCTCTGGCAGGAAGAGTGCCCTCCCTCCTGCCCTCCTGCTGTTTCTTTCCCAGCACTGTCCCCCCGCTCCCCAGACAAACAGTCTCTGCCTCACTTCAAAACTGAGGCCAGGTACAAGTTTTGCAGCCGAACTATTTCCTGCCTTTATCCTGCTGATTTTCCCTCTGACTTCTTATCCGTAAATTCAAGCAGGCAGGGCGAGGGTGGTTAATATCGCAATACTCCTTTCAAATCCGGACACCTTGGTAACTCCTCTTCATTACCTCCCATTCCTTACCCCGAGCCTTCTTCTCCAGATCGCCCACCTACACTACTGTTGACCCACTTCCCTGCCACAGGTGAAAATGACAGACGCAGTCTTCTGTCAAGATCCCTAGTCCTGGACTCACAAGGCTTGCCCAGCCTTCCTCTCATCTACGCTGTACTCAAAGCTACATTAACACAGCACCGCCTGACAAAACAACAGGCAGCACAATAAAAATAAGCTTCCCAGTTCCCATTGTTAAACTTAATACTACCTGGAGCGATCAGAATCCAAAATCACAAAGTCTTGTTTATTCCTACACAATTACAAGACGCATATGCACAGAAGTTCAGACCTTCCAGAATTTAATGTTTCCTCTGGAGTCCTGTGCAAAGAGGATGTTAGAGAAGAACCAGGTGCCTAAGTTTACCTAGAGTGAGGAGGACAAACTTCCTCATGACCTCACCTACGTAGTCCTTGCAGCTTTTCTCATAGATCCTCAGCAGAGCTTGAAGATACACAACAGCTGTAAAGGAACAGTGGGGTTATGTCCCCACATTCACACTGAGCCACCTTCTGTCTAGATACCAGTACGACAACATAAAACACCTCTTTCACTTTTCAGCAATTTTGTAAAGATTTATATAGAATGTTAATCAGTAACACAGATGTAAAAAAGACATCTTCAGGAACTCAGTGGTAATATGAAGAGGAAGAAATACTAAGGAAAACAAGTAAAATAGAAGTTACTTCAGTATTATTTGGTTGATTTTCTCCTCCTCCCCCCTCCCAAGTTACGGTTCCCTTAAATTACAGCCATTGTTTCTTTCAAAATACCTAGGCACACGGGTAATTGGCTTGAATCAATACCAAAACTCAAAAGTAATATTACAACATATTTTTCTGGATTTTAGAAATTGGCACTAGATCCCTCTTCGTGATGAGCTAAATAAATGTAATAAAAATGCTGAGCCTCCTGAGGTCTAACATTTCTTCTAAAGTATTTCCATACTTATTGCAGAATTGCTTTAAAATACCTCACTGGAATGAGAATACCACAGTAAATCTCAACACGTTACAAAAGCACTACAGCACTGAAATGTTCTATTATTAGTATTTTAGAAAGCAATTCGTTTCTTTTATTTCAAAGAATAAGTGAAGGAACTCTATGGATTCTGTCTTTACCACAAATATCAAACAAATGCTTGGGAGCCTTCAATTAATTTATAGTATTTCCTCTCCTTCGTGACAAACATGTCACTAGTTAAAATAACTGAAGTGCCTATTGGGAAGTCTAGCTGGTATACTACCGTGGCCCAAAAGTTTCTAATTTTTTAAAAAATATTTAAGGCAAAGCTGAAAAAATAATTACTTTTTCATTTCATTAAAAGATACAACCACCTACTTAAGAGCTTTTGTTGCAATTCTATATATTGCCCTAAAGAGAAGTTTTATTCTTTATAAATATGTATTATGTATAAAATAATAATAATTATCATTTTAAAAGCAGCGCTCTTACAGAAAGACTGCTTCTTACACAGACTAGGAGAGATTGCATAAAGACAGTTTTCTATACAAGATATTTCCTCTGAGGAGCCAGGCTCACTGAAGATGTGTTGAGAAGACTATTTTTTTTTTGCAATGGACAACCTTCTACACTAACAGAGGTCTCTTTCCTTCTTTACTCCATGCCCCCCCCCCCTTATTTTTTTTTCAACTTCATTTCCTCAGAATATCTCCCCAATAGTTTAACATGGATGACATCTGTTTGACTGCTCCCATGATCTTGCCCATATTATTCTATTATTCTGTCATAATTCTTGTTATGAAAGTGCAAGGAGTTAGAAAGCCTCTGCAAAGACCATCTACTACAAAGCCATCTTGAAAAATGCCTTTCATAAATATCATCTTCGTCCTTTACATGAGCTTCTCAAATACACTATCATCTCACAAAGGTTTGGTTCAAAAAAAAAAAAAAAGAAAAGAAAAGAAGAAAAGAAAAAAGAAAATCCAGACAATTCTGAACATTACAAGCTTGTTAAAGAGGGGGCATCCTCACTCCCTATCCTAAGAAAAGCCACTTTAAAAACAAATAACGAAGAAAAGAAGTATGGCCCAGCATAAGGGAAAATACAAGTCTAGTTGGTTTTTTGACTTTTGTAAGCCTTCACTTGGTTTAAAACAAGAGTTCTTAAATAGGTTTCCCCATTCAATTTTCAATAGCGAGCAGAGAAGAAACACAAAGTAAAATGCCAATAGCTACCATATCTGTTCTGTAAAGCGGAGTACTGTTTACCACTCTGGAAGAAGTACCGGAACATGGAATAAGCGAACAACAGACGTTCAGAATTTAAGGATATTAAATTGGCTGGTAAGTTGAAATCCCGAGGGAAAACTACAAACATCACAAAGGCATGGAACTTCAAGACAAATAACAATCAGGTGTCACTTCACAAATTTCACCAGTGGAAAAATTAGCAGTTGAAATGTTTTAGAAGTCAGAAACTCATTTTTAAAACAAGATAGCAAGTTGGCTCCAGTGACTGAAAATTCAGTCAAGTTAAAGTTTTCAGTGTTACTTTGCCAGACACTGAACTTAAAAGACTGTCTTGGAGGAAGACAGACTCAAGGTCAATGCAAGTGCCATGGTCATCTAGCAAATGGAATCTAAGCTGTCAAGAAGGGAGGAAAGAAAAAAAGCCTATTTGTCATCGCTGAGAAAGTCTAACCTACAAGCAAGCACGCAGGTTTTCAGGTATCAAATATTTATTTGTTCTCACTCATATGTATGTGACAGAATACAATTTTTAAAGTTTTCAGGCAGAAACAGCAGGAA
>NW_009648358.1:827902-835923 GCF_000708025.1 Charadrius vociferus
ACCAAAGAATCACCTACATTCAAATCACAGTATGCCTCAGATGTTGTTGTTTACCTTTTAAAAAACAAACCAACCTGAAACTAGCAGGTGAGGTACTCTTATCACACTAACATCACAGCACTAAATGCTTTCCAAATGAACAGATTTATGAAGCGCCCTTTTTCAAACAAGCAATAAATACTCAGATTCCAGAACCTAGGTGATGGCCTTTTCACCTTACGCTACACAAACTTGTGCTTCTACTAAATAAATCTAAGAATTTGTTTTCAGTAGAAAATCCAAAGAATCCCCCGAGTACAACACGCTACAACAGAGTCAGTGAAGGGATACTGCGAATGACCCCAAGAAGAACGACAAAGCAAAAAGTTTCCTACACGTTTGTACTCATCAAAACCATTACAAAATGATGAAAAACACTATTGCAATCTTCTGTGCTTTATCTTCCCAACAACATAAATTCAGACAGACAATCTACATAAACCAAGATTTAAAAGCATCCAAAAAGCAGCACTGTGAAAATAACTGACATTTATTAACCCCTCTGGAGATCTTCAGTGGCCTAGAATTTCCACAGCCTTCAACACTGCATTAATAATACAAAGTCCATTCCTGCAAGCCTGCCAGAAAAGACTGGGAAGTGAATAAGCTAAACAATGCTGAAATTCCAAGTGATATTAAGAATCTATGCATGTTTATTTAAATAATAAAAGAAGACTTGTCAATTTAAACAAGAAGTGCTCACGAACCTCACATGGGGAGGCGGGGGGGGGAACAACTCTTCAAAACACCGCTAAGCTAGTTATAATGAAAAGATGAACAAACATAAAAAAGGGGGTAATTTCACCGTCACACAGGAAAAACAAAGCCTCATTTGTCTTGCCCTGTCATATCCGGCATGTTGATTCAAGCCAATATTAACACTGACAAACATGTTAACCTACAGGACAACATTACACGCCAAAATCAGTTTCAATTTGGGAAGATGTGCAAGTTTTGCGATGGAGAGGGCAAATGAGAAAAAAGAAAAGATTTGGACTATTAAATGATATAATACGATACCCTTCTCTTTATAATATTCCAGTCAGTCACGAAGGGTGTACTCGAGATTTTAGTTTTAGGGCAGCCAGTTTTGCTTTCACAATCGCCATACTCGCAAGTTTCCTCAGCATCTCAGAGGTCCTGCTTTCCTTAACCCAGCAAGGTACATCTTCGTGGCTATCTATCTTGACAGAGGGAAAGCAAAATAATCACAGCACTCAGCGATACCATTAACATTTCTGAGTCACAAGGGATTAAAAGGCCGGACCCGAGGCAGATGCTGCGTGAGCCCTCGGCAGAGGAGTTGAGCGCCCGTCACAGCCTGGGCTGCAGCTGCGAGGGATTGACACCGCTAACTGCGGAACCCAACTCAGGAGAAACTCCGGGCACAGTTCCGGCATCCGAAATAAATTAAAGTAAACAGTGTTGCTCTCTCTCATCCACCCTGTTAGCAGCCTCTCGGTTGAGCTGGAGACCACACACCCAGACCACACAGCACCAGCTGAACTCCCTCGCACGCAACATCTAGAAGCTGTCACTCTGCTGAGGTATGAGGAGGAAAAAGGGGGGGGGGCAGGAGTGTGTGTGTTTAGAAAAGCTGCTTGCTCTCTCCTCCTATCATTACAGCTGGTTATGTTTTGTGTGGTTGGGAAGGAGGGAAAGAAGGGAGGGATAAAAAAAAAAAAAAGACTTATAAACCTCACTAAGAAAACATACTGGTCTTGGCCTTTTGTAGTAATGATTTGCACTCCTCCTGTACTAGTTTAGTAGCTGCTGAAGGGCTAACAAAGCATCCATTTAACATCAATTAACCTTCTATCTATCACACGTCAAAGAAAATAATCTAGACTAGTATAAATCCATTTCCTTGCACATATTAAATGACAGCATCTTATCAGTAATGATGTACAGCATGCCTATATATTGATGTATTTTTACATTAGGAATTTTGACACATTATTTATTTGGGGAGGCGAGACATTCCCCAAAAAGAACAATTAACAGCACAAATGCCATTACAACATCAAAACGTCAAATTTTTCTACAAACATTCCGTTCTAAAATGATGTTTTGTTCATTAGTATCTCACACCATAAACAACCTGAAGGAAATTAATGAGCCTACATATTAACACTGAGTTTGTGACCCATCAGCAAAAAGTTAAAATAGCCAACCTCTAAAAAGAGATTAAAAAGAACATTAATCTATAATACAGATGAACAGAGGCTTTTAAGATTTGGGGGGGGGAATCCTTTGTTTCCTTTAGTTCAGAAAATCATTTCATCTGCCAATTATATCGCCTGTTCAAACAGAAAAAGCTGAATAAAACATTTGAAGAATTTTAAAATTTATTTCAGTCTACTTTAAAAGAAAAGATTCCCTTCCCTCTACTCTGCCACCACAAACACACATACCTCCTCCATCAAACTCACCAGCACACGAATTTAATTTAATCCACATACACAGGCTGAACAGTCCAGAACCACAGTCACATTTTCACCTCAGCTCAAAATCTATTTACCTAAGTGACAATGACAATTTCCAAGTGCCACTATTAAACAAAACCATCAATACTACAATAATCCAAATGTCAACATTAGCCGTATAAACTTGGATTAGGACATTTTTGTTTGGGGAAAAACTTAAGAAAAAAATCCTAAAAATATCTCACCTTATCAAATACATTTGCAAAAAAAGTTAGCTTTAAAGTTCCATAATTTTACATTGAAAATGAATTATTCCCCCAATTTATTAATTAGGTCTATGTGCTGGTTTATAGCAGTTCTTGAATGAACACTTTTGCTAGTATATTCAATGTTACAGCACCTATTCATTACCAAGACTGAAGTCAAACCAATGTAAGTTTTCTGAAAGTGTTCCAGTCATACTGAATTGGCCTGAAAAGGGCGATACCGTAGAAGAAAATGTAATTTAAGAAAGCCTGAACACAGATGTTTCTCCCCAAATTTTCCGCTATTTTCATTATAAATTGCACTACAACTGCACAGAAATTAAGTCATCTACTTGGTTAAAAGCTTCTGTATTTATTATGTGACACATCACTATAAGCTAGCAACATTGTGAAGAAAAGCCTTAAACATCTATATATAAACACATATATAGAAAAAAGTCAACTCAGCTTTACACAAAACCATACCACAGATGGCCATAAATCTCCCATTAATTTCTAAATTCTCACAAAGCACATGCTTTCCTACATCTGCTTCTACCTCCAACATGCAGCAGTTTGCTTCATGTAGAAGTCATTCTCCTTACTGTCCTCCAGTTAAACCATTCATCCCTCTTTTGTTCTAAAGTTATTCATAATTTTATGCACATTATTGCAGTTATTAGGAAAACGGTAAAGAATCTTAATACCCTCATCATCCCTCTATCTTAAGTTCTTCACAGGCACAAATTCAAAAACAATACTTCAAGCATCAAAAACTTTCAAATATGTTTACGCAAACGCATTCTGAAAGATCCAGAAGTTCAAAAAAATAAACTAAATAAATCCCAATGGGATAGGATTTTTCTTTTCTAGAGAAAAGAAACAAGACACCACAGATTTTTTCTAAGCCCTGTAACTATACACAATATTCTTTACAAAAACACTATATAACCACTGTAATTACACAGTTCACATGGTTGAAGTTTTAACTTGGTTGCTTGTAGGCAGGACAGCAACACCAAATTTAACATTTGCCCTGTGACTTTTTTGGCATTTCCTTTTGTTTCAAAAATATTCAAGAGGAGACATGCACTTGTGTTACTGAGATTCCTGTATTTTTCATGTTCTCTCCCGAACACCTTTTTCTGGCCCCTGCTCAGGGAAGTACTCAAGCCATACGCTATAGCATCTTTCTCTATTCACACGGCCAAACACATGCTCAAGTATTTCACTGAGAGCCTGTGTGCACAGGTATTTTTTCAGACATATTTCAGCCTGCCTCTGCCTTACATACTCTCAATCTTCATTTCCATTCATCCACCTAAAATCTCATCTGCTGTACAGAACTATCATGCCTTCAGAGTAGTAAAGTTGTCTTGTGAAAAGCAGAAGTTCCCCTGCCTTCTATGGTGATGAAAAGGAAACATGAGAAACACCCATCAGGTGTATACATAGCTCCTTAACTTTTTGCCAAAAATCTAATGTTCACTTTTCCAGCAAGAAGCAAGTTACACATGTTAAAACAGTGAGATCTGAGGTGTCACAAGACTCACAGCATTCTTAAAAAATTTGAAGTTATTGCTTTTTTAATTGGTATATTTTAGGATTATCTCAAAAGATCAGTTTAGTTTGTCCTCAGTACAAAACTGGGCATCTAAAAAGGAATTTTTGCTCAGCGTAGCCCTAAATCTTTAACTACTACAGGCTTTTTGATGAACTTCCAAATACAGAGCACATTGCTTTCAAGTCATCCACGAAGTGAAAGAAAAAATACAAGTCTAAATATACCTAAAAATCGCTGGTTTATATGTAATCTGATCCACAAACACTTTTACGCTGCCTGAGTCCCCACTGGCTTCTGCATAATATAGCCTAAGGTCTGCTTTTGAGAATTTAACTGAAAATCGGGGAATCTGTAGTTGCCTTAAGGACAAGAGAAAACCAGACCCATTAAGGGCTTGGTGTCTCAGAAATTTTGTTTTCCTTAAAAACAAACCAAATAAAATTAGAAAGGAAACAAAGGCTTTCACACCCATCATTGAGTGCTGTCACAGTATTTTCTACTGAAAATGCTGAACATACTGTCTGCAGATTAATTAATAACAACTGTTGTCAAAAAAGGCTACACAGTCCAATTTCCTTTTGAAGAAAAAGCACCAAATACTTCCACAATAATATAAGAAGTACAATCACAAACAATTTCTCCATAGGAGGGAGGGGAGATGTTTGACTTAGTGTTGTTTAAAATATTAAATACTTAGCTTACCTTTCCCTAAGCAATGCATGTAACATACCAATCACACAACTCATGCTTATTTTCAGGCATTTCTCTCATTACTCCGTTTCTAGGAAAAAGGCTTCAGATTCCTACCCCCCGCCCCAGGAGTTCACAAAAATGAGTTCTCACTTCTGCCCTTCCCTCTTCCTCCAGCTTTTGGCATCAAGAGAACAATCCAACTACTTTTGAACTGAAATACCAACGGGAATTCTAGAAAATAATTTTCAGGTTAAGGTACAAAAATTTTAATCAGCTTTAATTTAAATTGATACTTTGCAAGCTGTAAACACAGACCTTTGCTTTCATGTTTAGCACAAAAGATGAAACAGAATCTGATGTGACTGCGCTGTGCACGTGCTGTCTAATCATTCCTCATCCTACAAGCACCTTTACAAACAAGATTTCCCCCATTACCAGGCACCATATTTCTCCCCTGGGAGAAGTAATTTGAAAGACAATGTTGCACAGCACAGATTCAGAGAATGTAGGTGGTCCAAGACGGAAGGTCAAACTTAAGCTGAAGATCTGCTAAAAGATATTGTTAGCTGTTTTCAGATTTTGAACCTTCAGCGTATTTTTAAGTACAGCAGCAGATTCCACTCTTACTGAAAAACTCACATAGAAAATAAATTCACTGTAACATGTACAATCATCCAAGTATTATTTTCCAGTCATTTTCACTGTAAAATAAAGTACTACCGATTTCTCCTGTGCAAGATTTTCTGTTCCTGCTTGCATATACTACATAGTGATGTACAGCTATTCAAAATACATTCAGGTAATGTACATCCGCGCTCCACAGGCTGTTTTGCCCTGGAGTACAAAACTGTAACTGTAGATTATTTCACGGATACTTTCAACAGCTGTCAGAATCCATGTTTTTAAGAACACCTTCTATACTCAGTCTTCTGTAAGCATCCTATTGAGATATTACTTTTTTCTTTTCTCCCCTCCCTTTTTTTTTAAAAAAAAAAATAAGTAGGAAAGCAGAAAGACACAAAATAAACAGAATTAAAATAACTCAAATCTGATGTTTAGTTTCAAGTACAGCGCTTAAGACTTACTGGATTTACAGCTAAGCATATCAGTACATTGAAAGAAATTGATTAAGTATGGTTTAACATAACATATCTCAAAGTTTTCATCACTTAAAGAGGTCACTCGCCTCTGCCGTTCTAGTCAACCTACTAATGCTTTAGTCCACCTTCACTGTGAGGAATAGCATAACAAAGAACTGACTGTATCAGTGGATACAGTTTCTTTTTAATAGGACCTCGGGAAAACAATTGAAGGAATACATATTTTAACATCTTTACTGTCCATTTTTGCCTCAAATGCTCTCAATACCTAGCAAAAAATCTCTGCCCCTATTCACAAGAAATCCTATGATTCAAAAAAAAAAAAAAATATCTGAATATTACACATTCAAAATACTTAGTGAACAGTACCTTTTAAACTGAAAATGAAACCATTTCTCCACACAACAATATCCACTGCTCAAAGGGCAAGGTGTTAAATGTTTTACTTTGAAGGCTTTTTTTTTAAAAAAAAATACTTAGAACTTTGAGGGATTTTCAAATTACTTCTAAAAATGTCCATTAACCTAGACTCAGCACTAATATCTGACAAAGCAATTGCAGCATTAAAAATCCCCCACCCTATAAAGTCTGTAAAAATATTGTAATCTATTGAATGAAGGCCATGAAAACACAAGACAACTTTACATTTTGTTTAAAAAAAAAAAAACAGCACAAGTTTGATTGGTGATGTGCTTTTAATTAAGTAGTTTCACCTCTGACACATACTAAAAAAAGTTAAGTTTTCCATACACAAAACCCCCTTACCATTACAATGTAAATTAACGGTATTTTCAGTGAGGTAAGTCACACCAGTATAATGAAAATCATTGCATCCTGTTTTAAGTGACGTTTAAGACAACAGAAATCCTATCTAAGTAAAAACATTGCTGTCTGAGGGTGGGCATAAATCTCAAAAACAGTAAACTAAGCTGTCCATGGGAAAGAAATCAGGAGGAGGACATGCCTTTTGCTCCTTCTTGTTGGGTCAGTGCAAGCTGTGATAGATATTATAGAAATAGGGAACCGAGAATTACAGAACTTTTCTTCTTCAGGTGAGCAAAAGGTAAAGCAAGAAAACAGACCTGTTTTCCTAAGCCACAAGTTTGTTTATTTGTAGTTTACATTGAATAAAACAAACAAATAGAAGTCCTTTAACTGTTTTGACAACTTTACCAAAAGCAAAACGAAGTCTACAGTAATAAAATGCATACAAATCACTAAAGGAGAAAAGAGACTGTTTACTCATTTTAAGAATTACCAGAAAGCCTGAAAAGTTGAAGTGAGATTACTATTTTAAATTAAAGTTTTAAGACTGAATATTTGTAGGTTAGATTTAATCTGATGTTCTCTCAGAGCTAAAATGGCTTAATACTGCACTGGCTTTCAATTCAAAGCTTTCAAGTGTATGGCTAGAAGTTGTTAATCCACAATGAGCAAGCAAACTGCAGGAAATAGAAAAAAAAAGGGGGGGGGGGCGCAAACTGACAGTGTAGAAGGAACACTATTGTGAAAACCAGTAAAACTGGACAGAATGGGAAACTCCATTTTGGAAATAGGATCATCCCCATTTTCGGACACCTGCTCCTCCTGATAAGAGGTCCTTTTCAGGTTCCCAATTAAGATACTGAAGAGGCAAGGAAAAAGATGTTTGATCACCCAGCTCATGACCCTCCTGGATTGCAATGCAGCCAAAGTGAGGGAGAAATGTAGAACTGACTAGAGAGTAAAAAAAAAAAAATTAACTCACAGAGTAAGTGTTATGCTTCCAGTTAGATATCAATGAAAACAATCATCTCTCAAACAGTAGAAGTTATTTTGATTTGTTCCACGCTCCTTATTATGGTGCTTTCTTACTGTAACTTGCCTAACTACACACTGATTTTCGGGGACTTATTTCTGAAACTTTACAGTACCACTGAATGGCAAGTTATAAGAACCAGACCTGCAGATAACC
>NW_009648358.1:836680-839429 GCF_000708025.1 Charadrius vociferus
CGCTGCCCGAAAAAGTCGATGGAGCGCAGAGCGACCGAGCGAGGGCGGGGAGCGGGAAGCCGCCGCCGGGGCCCCGAGCCCCGCCCCCTTACAGGCACCGCCCTGCGCGCGCCGGCTCGTGCGCCCTCCCTCCATCTTAGCCCTGAGGTGAAGGTGTAGGGGGCGGCCGGAGGTGTCGCGTTGGTGGAAGAAGGGCGAGGGAAGAAGAAAATTATCGTAACAGCGGTGGTGACGGCAAGGAGGGCGACAACGGCATCAATAATAATTAATGATAATAAAACCGGTGGTTTACAGCTGTAAAAAAACGGTGCGGCGGTGTGAGGGGAAGGCTCAGCAATGGACGTGGGTCCCCCCTTTTCCAATGAAAAGGTAGAAATGTTTCTTACCAAACCTGCTCTCTGCTTGGGGGTGAGGGCTCTGAACACCGGCTCTTTTTCCTTTTGGAAAGGGCCAGGACATCTCCCTTCTCCCTTTTTGCTGGGATTGTTTGGAATTTTCAGTTGCAAAAGCCAAGTCTGGACAAAATCTTAATGGGAAGGAGAGCAAAAGCAGAGAGCACAGAAGGAAGAACCCATTGCTCAAGTTTTGTCAAACCAGACCCAAACCAGGACATTAGCGGGAAAACAAATTACCTTTCATAAAACCTCAAAGAACCTAATCACCATAAAAAGCATTATGGCCAATAAATTTTCTTCACTTTTTTTTTCCAGAGGTTAAAGCTGCCCAAGTTAAATTAGTAGGTTGTAATATCTTGTCACACGAATAAAGAGTGCTTTTCTGACTCTTTGCTCTGTGTTCTGTAAAACGTTGCACAGCATCTCTGAGGGAAAATGAGAGCGTCCGGTACCTCTCTTTTCTCTGATTATCTCTACAGTTGTTACTAGTGACTCCGCAGTTTTCTGCTAATACCCAAAGCAGAAAGAGAGCTCTTCAGTCCTCCAAGAAGAATGAAGTTGGCATCACATCTAAAAATAAAAAAAAAAAAAGAAAAAAGCATATCTGATTGCCACCCATTTCAAAATTATGTTTCTCCTCCATGACAGCTTGTTAGCATTTTCTCATTATTAAACACTTGTCATCGGATGTGCCAAATAAAACCCCCGCCTTGAAAGGTTTGGTTGACACGGAAGGCCCAGCCCAGCACACTGCATACCCGGGTCCCAGCCCTGCCCGGTCCCCTCTGGGAGTGGGTACCCGTACCCAAAAACCCCCTTGACTTTAGTGGGGGTCCGTAAAGGCAGCTGTCTCCCCAGAAGATTTTGCAATAAACAACCGTGAATTTAGATTTAGTTCAGTGGCAAACTACAGTGCCAGACTGAAGTTCTGTTGCGGAGTTGGTTGCATCTTCACCTCTGTTGTAAATGCAAATACTCTAAAGAGGTGAATCGTTAAAAAGAGGGAACCTGAACTTGAGAAGAGACCCCCCCGCAATGTCAGCTAAAGTGAGAAAACATACGAGGCCTTTTGCTTCTGAAAATGTCACCTAGCCCCCCACTTTTAGATGTTTTTAACCTGCTATTTCTAAACAGCTGCTCAGCTGTGGTTTTATCCAGACTTTGGTCCAGGGGAACCTGTCAGAACAGCACAACCAGGCTAAACTCTGCAACGACAGAGGCCTTACAAATGGTGTATGTAGGTTCCTCACAGGCATCCACGTAGGCAAATCTTCCAATTGCCAAGAGCAACATCCAGGAGTCTTATGATCTGCAGGGGCCCTGGTTAATATTGTTGATGAAGAACTTCCTGTGTGCTGCAATTTGTTGGATCTACTGTGGGTGGTTTTCCCAGCTGATGTGTGGTGACCATGTGGTAACTATCACCTACCCCTTCAGTGACTCCAGAACAAAGCTGACGGTGACTGACTGTAGATTTGACTCACTGGAGAAAAGAAACACTGCCCCACACATCTCTTTAGAACAAAAGGAGGAAAACTAGCGCTATTATTATATATACCTCTCATATATATAGCTTATAATGTATATACCATAATATATAGTATATATTTGCCATCATATATAATGCTGCTAATATAAATATATTACTCCATGCAATGCCAGATGCCGTTAAAGAGATTCATCTATGCTGTTAAAACTGAGGAAAGAAATGACAAGTTGTAATATAACGAACTGGTAAATAGTAAGTATTATACCTCATAGAGGTCATAAGAGTAATTGCTCATTCATGCCTTTTGCTAATCCATTTATGCAGATTTGACAGTGATCTGTAAACATTACATCTCTCTACAAAGTTGGGTAAACAGATTTGAAAGCCAAGAGAGATTATTATGATCATCTTGTCTAACCTGAATATTGAAAGCTGTAGAATTTCCTCCAGCGATTCCCAGATGAAGCTCTTTCTCTAGTCGTTTCTTAGGAAGGTGTCTTCATTTTATTTTAATGAACTGGAGAAATGGCAAATCCATCTCTGCACTTTTGAAGAATTCTCCATGGTTACCCTAACATGTACCGTGCTACCCTAATGTAAAAAATAACTGATAGAAATATAAATCATGTTTGAAAAGGTGAATTCATCTAGCTGCAGCATCTGTCCATTGCAAGCCTGCTTCTTGTTAACAGAAATATCTTCCTTTTGAAGACGTTTGTAAACCACAGCAGATTTACTCCTTCACCTTCTCTTGATAAACTGTATGGATTAAACTTTGATTCTGCACTGTATAACTGCCTATCCAGAACTGTTCTCTTTTCTGAATGCCTTTAAGCTTACAACTATCGTCTTACTTTTTTGAAAC
>NW_009648358.1:839462-864800 GCF_000708025.1 Charadrius vociferus
AACCAGACCTTTCCCTTCTTCTGTTTGAATTTGTGAGGTGAATATTATAACCAGGGAAATCTAAGGAACAGAAAAGAGCTAAGAAGCATGAGGTTGAAAAAGGCATTAAGAAATCACCCCTTGTAGTCCTTTGCTTTGCCCCAAAGCAAGATCAACTACTCCTTTGTTATAACATAACTGTTTTATTTAATCTTGTTCTTAAAGACTTCCCAGTATGGTGCTTTTGCCATCTCCTCAGGCAATCTTTCCCAGTGTTTCCCTACCCTTATCACTAAAGGTCTTTTTTTCTAATATACATTCTGAATGTATCCCCTACTGCAATTTCAGTCCGTTCATGAAAGCTCTGTCTTTGCTGGGCCCAGAGAAGGGATTGTTTGCTGCCTCCCTGTAGCAGCCTTTTACATATTTAAAGGGTCTATCCCCTGTATGTTCTTTTCCTCGTTAAACCAACCAGTCCCATTAGTATCCTGATACTTAATGTTTTCTGTACTGGTAATCAAGCTTGATCTCAGCTTCACTCTTCTGCAGTCACGCAATGTCATTCTGGAAGTGCAGTGCCCCAAGCCAAGCGTGCTCCAGGTGAAAAACATTTTAAAAAAGGAAAAAATAAAATTGAAGTCCTACCATGGGTTAGCAGAGTAAAATAACTGCTTTGCCTATTTTGCAGCCTGTCTTCCTGTTCCTACCCCCTCATATGGCATTTGCTTTTTTACTGCAGCGTAACAGCAGTGACTCGTGTTTAGCCTGTGATTCACTCTACATTTTTTCTATGCAACTGTAATCCTGTTTACTTTTCCCCTTCCTGTATCTCTAGAACTGATGATGCTGTGTCTAATAGACCATACATGCACCTATTGAATACTATCTTTAAAAAAAAAATTCCCCAGTTTGACAGAATCTCTCTGAATTCTAATTCTGTTCTCAACACACTTTTAGCTGCTCTCTTCTTCATGTCACTTCCAAGTGTAACAAGCTTAGTTTCTATTCTGTTCTTCAGATGTTTTATAAGGAGTATCAAATACAGGACAAACTCTCAATGAACCTCTTTCAATACATCTCTCCATTTTGATAGGGGCCCCATTTTGCTAACTCTTCCTTAGCCCTGCTTTTTCTGACCCCATGGGATTTTCAATCTGGACCGTATTGTCTTTGCATATTCTTGAGAAACATGGCCAAAAGCTTTACTAAATGAAGATACATGTCTTTTTAATACTTCTCCCCTTTGTATAACACCTGTTACCTTATTGTAAAGGAAATCAGATTGGTTCAACAGGATTTGTTCTTGACAAATCCATGTTCGTTGTTATTTGTCTGTCTGTCTTCTAATGCTTACAGATGGTTTGCTTGACTTTTTCCACAAACTGAAGCTACCTG
The DNA here is from genome assembly GCF_000708025.1 of Charadrius vociferus. NCBI lineage: Eukaryota > Metazoa > Chordata > Aves > Charadriiformes > Charadriidae > Charadrius > Charadrius vociferus. Next base: position 840,837 of record NW_009648358.1, read on the forward strand.
ATCTATAACTCACCAGCTCCTCCTTTTTTTCTATGTGTACTTAATGTAAGCCTGATTGACTGAAATTAAGAGGGCTGTTTCCATGCCCATGAGAGGTGCCTTCTGAACCGGAGATCATTAACTTGCCAAAGCCGTGGCAGTAGTACCAGGAGCAGAGCCAAGAAGCTCAACCTGTCCTGGCCTGCTCTAACAAATCTATAATCCTTGCACAACCTTTCTTCACCTCCTTGGTTCCACTTCCCTTCATTTTCCTGATCCATCAATGGAACATTCCTACAGATGTTGGCTTCTAGCAGCTCCTATAGATTTTATGAAAAATTCATACAGATACTTCAATTTCCAAGCAGATTTCCCGTGTTGTATTATGCACCCAAGACCACCTGCTTTCTGCTTCCTCCTAAATTGAAAATCACCTGGATCTGTGTTGTGAAACCAACAACCAGGAAGTGATCTACTTAAATCTTATGCTTCTGTTTCTTTTTCAAACAAGTAAGTTCTTTGTCGCTGGCAGCATTTTGGCCATTATCTGGGAGTGTAAGCCAGAAAACTTCATTATGGAGTGAAATATATTTATCTTAGCTGAAAGGCGAGAGAGAAAGAAACAACTTACTGATCAGTGTTTTCCCCCAGATGATTTCTGGTATGCTTCAAGAGAAACAACATATAAATTAATGCACACAATATTTTGAGTTTTCTTCCAGAACACGTACAGTCACTTTTTCCACATCAAACAGAAAATATAGTCTTTTGCACTTTAAACCATTTCCAACAGTACACAAAATTCTCTCACTCTTTTACTTTTTTGGCTAACACCACCCTAATTCTTCCCTTTCAAGGCCTATCCAAGGAATCTGTGCACTACTGACCCAGAGGCATTGTTTCTCTAAACAGCACCAATGAAACAAATTATTAAATTACTTTCTGCAGCTAAAAATACTGAATGCTGTATACTACAGCTCTGTCAAGGGTGTCAGTACTAAGTTGCATCAGTTTAAATACTGCTTGGAACCAACCTTCATCTGCGGCGTGTATTTTAAAACAATGGATGGGGAGGAAAAAGTTGAAACCTAAACCAACTTAAAATTATGCCACATTTCTTCTCAAAGGAAAAAAAAAAACCAACCCAACCCCACTTCAAAGACCATTTCACAGTTTTTGTCCCTCAAATTCCAGGTCAAATTCTGTCCCTCTTTTTCACAAGACCAAGCTCTGGCACAACTGCTGTCATTTCCATGCTTTCGGGAGTAAGCAGGGGAAAGCTGTTCATTAGGTATTTTTTCACAGACTTCTGAAATCATGTTGAGTGAGGGCAGGGATCAGACCTCCTGGTCTGAACTGAACTTTGCCTACGGGACAGTTCATCCCTGCCTGCACACCCCAGCTCCCCTCCACTGGCAGCGAGCGAACCTCTGTAGCAGTCAGCACTTCCCGATGTAACCTAGGGAAAATCAGCCCGAGTAGCAAAGAATGATTATTTAATTAGCAGTCAGGCTCATTTTGGTGGAACCGAGTTGTTTCCCTCACTTACCCCATTCAGTGGCTCTGCTGACACATGCCTGTAGAGAGAAGACTGACAAGCAGCCCAAGGTCGGCTGGGTTTTGCCACCACTAGTGTTTGCTCACCAGGGTGCCTATCTGCTTGCAATTTCTCGTGTATGTGCAATTTCTTGCAGGAAGATGGCTTTATTTTACATGTACTTCCGGGCCAGATCCATTTTGCCATTACAAATGTTCCATATGTAGTACGGTGGGGACTGTTTTTTGGCAATTGATACATAACAATAAATAATCGGTTCTGATAACACAAGAAGTGTATCACGTACACACATACTTGCAAAACAACATTTATTTTAAAAGAAATGATATTGGGGATTTTGTGTTTAATATTACAAATAAAGATTCCATCTATTTCTAAACCCCTATTGACTATATTTTTTTTTTTCTTCCTGAATTTCCCTGTCTGTCTCTCTCTTCTTCTTTCCTCTCTTCTTCCTCTCATCTTCCTGATCTCTAATTCTCCTATGGCAAAAAAGGGAGGGAAAATGGCAAAATAGGGCTGGGGAGAAGGCAACAAGAATGACAAAAAGCGGTTAGCTAAACTATGCAATCTGGGCCAAGTATAATTGTTCTTTTAAAATTAACTTTTTAGTTTATGTTCAAATTAGTATCACAATTGTATGCAATTAGCAAAATGTTGCGTTTCACATCAGTAAGATATAATTATGAAGTTCCTTTTAGGGACAAAAATTATTTTAATATATCAGACAAGCATTAAGATCTGGATTTTGATCTATCCCCTAAACGTATAATCAAAGGTACCGGGTCAGACAGCTTAATCTGAAACCAATTAAATACAGGACAATATTTGATTTTAATGAACTACATTTTCAGTCTGTAATGTTTCTTACTGACATTTATTCTTAAATGCAGAAGAACATTTCCATGAGAGAGGTGTTTGGCCTTGACTTCAGATCTGCAGCAATTTCCACAGAAGTTTCTGAAAAGAATGTTGGTCAGTGTTTTAAAACATAGGGGCCTAAATTTAGACTGTTAAATCTGTATTTAGCCCTGCAAAGCACTGAGCACCCTGGCTGTGATCCAAGAAAGCACTTATGCGTTCCCATTAACTTTAAAACACATTCAGATCTATTATTCACTTTACCAAAAGAACTGAACTCAAATACTTAAAATTAAGCATGCACATTAAGTAGCCTGTTGGACTCAGCTTTATACATCCCCCAGTCCCGTTCAGCCCACAGCTAAGACCCTGACTCACTTTATTCACGTGGCTTGCCCTATGGCGGCAGTGGGACTGGTCATAGGGCTAAAATTACTTAAGCACATTACAGATTTCAGGGTTGTTTTTTCAAAAGGGCCAAGTGCCCATCAGGCACACTTTCAGAACCTACTTGAGGACACATTTTAAAATATACATTATGGTCAATATCTGAATACAGTTATAATGAATGTTCTGTCCTCTTTCTACTTGTTTTTTATTTTATTTTATTATTGTTATTGTTGCTGTTGTTGTTGTTGTTGTTGTTATTATTATTAATTGTGCTTTGCACATCCAAATCCAACTTGCCGGCAGTATTTGCCCACTTCTGAAGGCCTGATAAAAGTCCCACAGCAGTGGTTAAAAGTCAGTTTTCCATATCTGGGAGGGACAGGACAATAAATAGGAGATGCTGCAGTGAAGAGCATTCAGGTGAGGCATTAGGAAGAACTGGAACTCTAGGGACAATGAAATACTGGTATTGGTTGTTTAGGAAATGTACTGAACCTCCTTCACTGGAAGCCTTTAAGAACTGGCTAGATAAAGCACTTACAGGAACGACGCTATTCCTGGTGCTATAGTCAGTCCTTCCTTACGAGGCAGGATGTACTGGGCAAGTTCATAGTACCTTATAGCCCTCTGTGACTATTGCTATCAGTATCAGGCTTGTATTTGGCTCTTGCTATGTACTGGCTAGCCTTCTATGCTGATACCGTTGCATTTTCCCGCTTAGGACCCGTGTCATGATTCAGTTATGAGCTGGCAGCGGGATTAGACAATTTTTTGGCTTGTGCAAGTATTTCTAGCAGCAGAAAAAGGATGGCATGCGAAAACTGGCTAGAATAGTTTCCATTTCCCTTTTCCATTTCCCAAAGCTATCAGCTGCAGTTAAAGACATCATCAGTCATGATCTAACAGAAATCCTGATGTTTTCTTTAAAGGACTGTTTGCAGAAAAAATACAAAATCAAAATGAGAGCAGTTATTACATTGACAGTCATTTGCGAATGTGATAAGTCGCTAGTTATTGTTCAGAGATCCAGCCTGCAGCTAATCTACTCTCTCCTTCAGAGCTTAACCACCAAAACCCAACACCCTTTGGTGCTGTCTTTACTGGCGGTAAAGGAACAAGCCTGGAAGAAGGACCTTCTAAAGCAGATTATGCTCCTGTGATTGTACAACAAGAATTTCCTCTATGGGCAGCAAACCCACTTTTAAAAGTGCCCATTGTGGCCACCGCACTGTCCCTCCCATCCCATGCCATGCCTCAGTTGTGCCAAACGCCGAGCTGACGGTGCATCCCCGACAAGGGGCAGAAATCCTCAGTGGGGAGACATGGGGCTGGGGGAGCACCATCTTTTTCCATTTTAACCCATTTTTCTTAATTGATTACTGCTCACGTTTACAAGGCAAAATTAACCAGCTATAAATACAAAGGGAAGTGTTCATTTAATCACGTCACACGTCAGGGAATTTGTAACATCCAGTTGAACCAGAATTCACTGTCAAGTGTAACGAGGCACATGAAGATACGCTTTGATCAATTGTTACCCTACCCTTAGCTTAGGGCACTTTTTAACTGCCCAAACCAACCTTCTCTCTGAGAAATGCATAGTGGGGGAGTTTGGAAGTAGGATTTGGAACAGGCTGGAGAGGTCCACTCCAAATCTCAGCTTCCCCAGTGGGGAGATCTAGACTTTCCAAAGAAGGAAATGGAAATGGGGGAGTGATAGGGCTGACATTTTGGTTTGAGACTGTCTCTGATTAAAAAAAAACCCAAAACAACAACAAACACCAAAAACAACAAACAAAACCCCCTAAACAAGAAAACCCCACAACAAACCAACCAAAAAACCCCCCAACCCTTCTTATTTTGTTATTTTATTCATTTACATGAAAATGTTTGGTGCTTGACTAAAATGTCTCCAAATTTCAGAGTTATAGGTAAAACCCCAAAATGGCATCCTGAAAACTCAGAAATAGAAGCAGACATTTTCTTTTTAAAAATTTCTTTTCCTTTTGGACTCCAGTTTTGTCTCCATTCTGAAACATCTATAAATGCGAATAGTTGGGTAGTCCTTCAGCTGTGCGGCTGTAGGTAAAAACAGACTCCATCTTCAGTTCGCTTTTCCTCCAAATAATTTCTGAGATACAAATGAGCATCTCAGTGGCATATTTATTGTTAAACATCTCCTTATGCCTGCATTCTGGGGAACAAAACATGATTCCCCAAAGACTTCAACAGTTGCACTTAGCCTGTTAGGAAAAAACAAACAGGATATTATTTGTTGACATTGACTTGGTTGCACTAACCTTTAATTTTTGAACACACACACACACACACAAAAAAAAATGCAATAAAACAAAATAATTAGGCAAGAAGAGGAAAAAAAAAATTATGTAGGTTTGGAATTTTGGGGAGGGATTGGGGAAACTATTTGATCAAAACTTGAATTCTAATGCCCAAGTTGTACTCATACCCAAGCACGTGCACCTCCAAGCAGAGGGGTAACAGTGACAGACAAACCCTGGCTGCTGTGGAATTACTTTCCTGCAGAAATCCAGGGAGGCAAAGTATGGCGCTAGTGCCAATGGAACATCCAGACATCGCTGGAATTTTCCTAGAGGTTGCAGGGGGGCTGCTGCTCTCTTCCCTCCGCACACATTATGTAGCTATTGAACTCTGCAAGACTTGCAAAGAATACACGTTATATTATCTTTTCATTTCCACGGCATCTGTACATTTAAACTTTCATGCCTCATTGTGTCTGCATGTGATCATCTTGTACGTGTATTTAAATTGCTGCTCTTGCCTCTGATCTTGAGAGACAAAAGCAACACTGAATTCTTTTTCCATTATATATTTTTACAAAAGAACTACTGTAAAAATTAATCAAAGGTATGCTGGTTTTTATTGTTATTTTTTTAATTTTGGGGGGTATTTTCCTCATATTGCAGCGGTTTTGAAATTGAAACGTTGCACTGCTGAGAAAGTGCCATGAAAATATAACCCACTACATTCCAGGAAAATAAATAAGCAAGGCCACCCAAATTTTCAATTAGTGCTAGTGCAGTATGCAGGAAATGGCTGGAGAACCGTCAAAGGCAGCCTTAGGCTGGGTCGTGGATACGGAACAGTGACAGGAAGGTTTGAAGCAGGAATACAGGCTCAGTGTGAAGATGGCTCTTCTCCAAGGAAAACTGCATGCTAATAGGTTAATACTGATTTCCTGAAACATACAGCCCGGGTATTACATGCTGGAATTTACATTCTGACAAAGGCAATTGCTGAGCCTCGAGACTTTGCTTTTTTGGTGATGAAATAACACTAGAAAGTTCAAGCTGCATTATATATTTCATGTTTTAAGCTTATTAAACATTCAAAGTACAAACTGTGCACATAGTTTTAAGCCACCTGAAATAGCAACAGCCTCGCTAGTTTGGGAAACTAGTATGAGAAACATTACATTTCAGTAGGTCAGGCTTGTCTGGAGTAATACCATCAACAGATATTGACCAAGGTGAAGCGATACCACTTTCAGAGTAAATCTGCCCTGAATCCAGAAAAATTGCCTGGTCAAGCAGACGCGTGCAGCGTCAGGAACGAAACTCTTGTCTTCTAGCACAGCCTTTGCAAAGCGATATTTGGAAGATATCTAAGGACTGAGGTGGACAAAGCTCTTTAGAAGATGAAAAACTAAAAAGCACAAAAGATGACACTACATCTCTTTCTGCAAGTCGGAGGAAGGGCTCCCTTTGACGACGGAAGAAGCCGTGCCAGACCTCCATCCTGAACAGAATGAAAAAGGAAAGGAACTTAAAGAGAAAGACCAATCCAGCTAAAGAATCCAGCCAACCTTTCTCTACAAACTTCCTCCTATTTTATTCTATCCAACTGATTTTGCGACTGTCAGCTGAGGGTGGCACTGCAGCATCACAGGAGACCCTCATCCCACCAGCCAGAACCATGTACTACCTCGGCTGTTTTTACAGAGGGTGGCTGGCAGAGGAGCACACAAAACAAACGCAGCCACAAGCGGAAGTGGGGGAGAGATGGTGGGTCTTCCACCAGCCTCTGTGGAGACCGAGATTTCTCAGTGTACCCATCTTAACAGCACCAGGCAGTGTTAATAATGTTTTTACCACACTACTAGTGTGGGCATGATCCCACGCCAGTGGGATCCCACAGCTAGCCAGTGGTGTCTAGCTGTGCTCCCCTGGCCCCCAGGCACCCATTTAAATCACAGTTGTGTCTGTACCTGATTGATCATATTTATTTACGAGGTCCACACCATTTTCATTGTCTTTCATCGTTTGGAGAACTGGAAGCCATCCTTTTAACAGTCTGAACTGCAGTAAAGTCACTGGGAATTCTGCCCGGATAGAGCCTGGAAGAACTGGGCCACAAAAAAGACACCCTAACTATTTGCATTAGGAGGCAGAAACAATCTCCTTGCAGTCCCAGCTCCTCTCTAGGAAAAATTCTGTGGGATTGAATGTGCTGAAAATGACTTGGTGTCCATCAAGTGATGCACTTTCTGCCTCTTCTCAAGGAAGCTGTTTTAAATAAGCTGTGTAAAAATTTTAATCAGCACAGAATATTTTAAATTCCAAGTACCATACCTACCCTGGAACCTTTTAAGTTTAAAGTCAATAATTGTGTCACTTGCCTATGAAAGAGCAACTAACAGAGCAAGGAAGGAAGTGGAGTGAATTTGGGGAGTTTAAATTTGTTTTCACACATAATGCTACATTTTTCGGTCATATGTGATAATTATTTAATCAAATGGAATTTGCCCAGTGGTATTTCACATGACACCACTGCCAATCACTGCAAAGTAAACAAATGCTTCAGGTGGTGAAGGGAGAGTATACTCGTCTGTCTTCTGGCGAGCTGCACGCTGTGAATGCCACATGGCACATCTAATATTTGCTGAAATGATCCATGGGTAGCTAAGTAGAATAGGCGCCAATTCGGGGCAGCATTTGTGTGTTTTGGGGAGCTTGGATGACTTCTACAGAACTTGGACACGTGTGCAAGGCTGGGTGTATGCTCAGTCATTGTCCTGAATCAAGACGCTCTCCTGAATTGAAGCCACGGCTTTTATGAAAAGGTACTTCTTGTCTATAGGAAGAGAGCCTCATTTCCTTTCCACGTGAACACTTGATCCATGGTAAATGTTTATAAGGTTCCCTTTCACCAAGTTTCTTAACTGCTGAAGAATAAATATTTAAAGAATCACAAACGCTATAATCAAAACCACGTAAGATGCTACAAGAGTGTTCCCTATTGTACGAAAAAACAAAGGAGCTGAAGCTTGCAGAAACCTTCATTTTCCCAGTTTGAAAACTGATCTACTGTACGATATAGCATGTATTATCTTTGTGCAATATTTTTAAAACAATACCTTAAATGCCATTGGCTTAATTCTTACCATATTACTATAACAAAACTATGGAAGCTCTGCAGAAGACCAACGGAGAGGAGGTTTGGGCATTGCATCTGCCAGGTACTGAGCTCTTTAGTCTTTAGCTTCTATTTGGTGAAGTCCTGGGGATTAGACCCATGTTTGAGATGAAGGACATGCCTACGTGCCCTGCTGGGTGGGAGTCAGATTGTTCAGTACCTTGCAGCACTGAGCCCTTTGCTGGCACTCAGGACAGAGACTTTGAATATTGAACAAATTCCTTGGGTGGAGTAAAAGTTATTATTAAAAAAAAAAAAAAAAGCACATGTTTCCTGATTGTAATATGCATGTAACACTTGTAACACTTACCCTCAGAAGCAGGGGGCCACCTGATGGGAACAACCTACAGATTTTAGAAATAGAATTATGCATGTAGAGTTGAACAACAAGACTTCTAGTTAAGTCAGTTAGGAAAAAATCCTGGTTCTGTGGAACAAAGTGGGAGCATTGCCATTTTTGTCATGGGGCCAGGATTTTGCTCATCCCTTATTACATGACATAGGCTGATTTGGAGCCTTCTTCTAATTCCAAATTTGACTATAATATTAAATTAAATGGCAATTTCCTATGGCCAGTGACCAAATTATCCAATAATATCTGCTTAATACAATCAAAATAAAAAAGGTGGAAGTCATGTTATTTTAATGCAACTGATTTGTTTCCTGACTTTTAACCAAATGGGACAGAAGGATCAAATTAGTCAGATTAAAAAAATTACAGTAATTGAGAGGTATTTTGAACACAACCACACACCTTTGCCCAGGTAAAACTAATTTTCAATTCTAAGTCTCCTCCGCTTCTTGCCCTCCCTGCAATCATTGTTTGTGTCAAACACAATGGAAACAAAGCTTTTCTTCTTTGGAAGGCAGGAAAATCTATAGGAAGTTTGACCCTGATGCCTCTGGACTCCTGCAGATCGAAGGAAGTTCCCTGTTCTCTTCTCCAGATTGGCATGCAACTGCTCTGGGAAAAAGAAACCCGGGGAGTGATCATAGTAAAGGCTGAGGGGACTGTCGTAGAGACATTCCTGGGCTCAGAACATCACCTGGCTGCCCAAACGCTCCTGCAGCAGTCACACAGCAGATGCGCAACCGGCATCAGAGCATCCTGGCTGCGGAGTTCGGGCTTCGGCCCCCATGCGCACGCCTGCACTGAAATTCTAGCCTGCTGCCAGACCTCCTGCAAACCAGTGCCGACTTCTGCAGAAGCAGAACATGATTAGAAGCAATTTTCACCTTGCATGTTCTGTATGTTTGTAATTAGCTGTGAATTAATGCGGAACATTCCTATACAAATTCTCTTTTCACCAGGAAAAGGCATATCCATGTATTTGAGCCTGGGGAGAAACAGAAACTTGTTGTTGACGTCAGTGTTTTCTTTATTTGTTTCCCCTTCAGCTTCCAGGTATAAATGCTACATTGAGAAAATGGGTATTTAAGAGTAACACTCTCCGTTTGTGTTATCATTAGTTTGCACAGTAGCTACCAAGAAAAAAAGAATTTAACAATATTTTTCTACCGTAAATAACTGTGGAGTAATTTCAAATGCGATGCAGGAGATGAAGAACTAGTAGAATAAGGAGGTGAAGAACTAGTAGACACATGCAGGTTTTGCTGGTGAAACGATTAATAAAAGCACAGCCCCTTGGCAGAATTATCTACCTCATTGCTCTGTGATAGATCAATATGCATTTCTCCTCTCTCAAGATACATCTCCACAGTAAAATGCCTCAACAAAAAAACTAGCTCAACTTAAAAACAAGTGTGGTGATAGACCAAGGAAGAATTAGGCACGCAGCCTTCTGCAAATGATCAACAACTTCTTGTGCACAAAACTACTGTTTTTTTGGTGTTCCTCTACTAGTTTTTGGGTTTTCAAAAAACCACCAGAGGGAGCCCATAACCTCTCATAAATATACTTAAAGGCATGTTGGGGATGGCAATGAAAAAATGGAGTAAGAATTAAGCAGTCTTTGGGTTTCAAAGAAATACAGTAGTTGCTAATTTACCACAATCCACATAGACACAAAAGTTCTGGACAGTGACACTTGATACACATAGAACTATTTTAGAAGAGCCTTTTAAATTTGGTCCTGACAATTATTAATACAACTCACAATAGTTCTAATATGCCCAAAAGATACACATTAGAGGTGAGGATGAAATGATGTCGGCAGACAAATACTATACAATACATAATAATTTAGGAACATACTATCGAGCTCTGCTGTTGCACCATCTGGTGCATGAAAACATCAGTGATGTTATTTACAAGATGGCCTCAGGGGCTGCTTCACCCCGCTGTCCAGTCTACTCCCTTTTAAGTGCTGATGGCTAAGGTTATCACTGGGGAAAAGCTGATTCTTTGGGTGAAAGAGTGAGGAGCACGGTGTCCTGAAGCACTGAGGTGATCCTACAAGTGTCTACACTTTAAATGTTAGTGATTGCAGTGACTATCATGGAGAAGTACTTCAAACTCTGGACTAACATACTGTATGACTCGCTACCAATTTGGCTCTTAATCACTTTGTCGCTGATTGATATGACTAAGCGTTACCTAAACTAGAATATAAAATAAGCAAGGAACTGTGCAGCTGGTCCAAATGGACTTCCCAGACCCAATGATTAGGCAATTTTACCAGAAAAGGCTAAAAATATCACGTATGAATCATGATTCTTTACCATAATTAGCTGATATAATGGTTCTCCCAGAAGAACAATAGGGTCTGGCTAAAACAAAAGTAGATTCTGGGAAAAGCCCAAGAAATTTAGCATGATGATAGAGCGCACTGCATATAATTTGTTTGCCTTTGCCTAGGTCAATATCTTCAGGATGCAAGTTCCAGCTTTCTAGATATGGGGAAAAAATGAACAGCTTATAGTACAGAAAAGCCTAAGAGGAAGACGGACAAAAGGTAAGATCTGATAACAAGACCTGACACGTGAAAACACTGTTTCTTTAAACAACCAAGTAAAATTAATGAAGATTAGATAAGCTCCATTTGCTGTAGCCAAGAACTGACTCTTAACCCTTATTAACTCGGGGAAGGCTCTACAACACATCGCTCTTTTTTCTGGACATAGAAGAAAAGACATCTTGCGTACATCTTTCCCTTGATGAATAGTCATGGGTTTTAATTGCAACATTTTTCAAATCAAGCTTCAACTAATAACTAGCTAAGGCTGTCTGCAAGAAGATGTGTGCCTTTGTGACACTTTGATTCTGGAGGTGCACACAGAACATAATTACCTACAGCTTTTGCAGATGTAATTGTAGAGCGTTATTTTCAGCTTTTACAGCAAACTCTTACCATTTGTTTTAATTCCACTCCTGTGACTTCAGCGATGGAGGAAATAGTTCTTTCCCAGTTCTAGCTCTGTAGTCCTCTGGGGAAGAAGATGCTTTAAACAATGCCTGAAGTACTTAACCAATATGCAATTCTGTTTACGCACACATTACAAATAGACTAGTCAATGCCACAAAGCAAAAGCCAGTAAATTGGATTGGTAATATTCCTGCAGTGCACATCTCCGCTGCGGTGGAGAGTGAGTCCTGTAACACTACTGATCTCAGCAAAAAAGGGTCTAATTCAACATTAAAAATGAGCACTCTCATCTCATCTACCTTACTTGGTCCATAGGACAAGTCATTAAAGCTAAATAAATAATAAATAAATAAAAGGAACAAAAGGTGACATCGTGTTATCTCTGGCCTCATTTCCTTTTTAGGCGACACTGTACAGAATTGCAGCCAGTTTATTATTTGAGTACTCCTCACATGAGGGATCAAGTAGAGATCAGTTAATTTAAAAAAAAATTACATTATTAGAACATCATAATTAAGGGGGGAAACATCATAATTACATTATTAGAACATCATAATTATGGGGGGAAACAGTTTGAAAGCCAGGAAATACCTCCTTTAGTTTTCACAAAGTCCTGACTGTTAGAGCTTCCTCATTAAGAGAGAAAACTTGTTCTACCAGAGGCTATACAGGTTACAAGGTACAGAAGAGGCTGCAGGAAAAGAGTTCATGCCTCAGTCAGGTAAAGAAGAACATCCCATTGGTGGAGAAACGTCCACCCAGACAAAGAAGCTCTGCAAGGGGCCAGTGCGAAAGTCCCGAACATGATTCTCATGCCACATCTCTCATGAACCCCTATAAGACCCAGCCCACGTCTGCTCTTACTGCTTTAAAGACAGCTATTTGCAAAGTGTAAAAAAAAGGCAAAAACCTCTTGTTCTTCACCCAAATCGCAGCCACCCTTCCTCCCCCTCGGGCTGTCCCAGGAAGGGCTGCCACCATGGCTGGAGCGCTGGGGTGGGCGATGCTGTGCCCACGCAGCTGGGGAAGGCAGGGCTGCTGTGCCTGGGGTGCTGCACCCTGGGCACGGTCATCCGCACCCCACGGGGCCCACCGGGGCTCTGCTGGATGAGGGGACCTCTGGAGTCACCTCCAACCCCACATGCATGGCCCAGCCAGACACTCCGGCAAGTCTAGGAGCTGGCTGGGGGGGGGGGAGGTGGGGAGGGAATGCATTAAAAATCCTATGCCCAGGAGGCGAGTGTAGGACTGTAGCTGTTCCTGAAGCTTGGCTCCCTCAGGCTCCTTCCTCATCCCCATTCCCACGACTCGGCACAGTTGGGGATCGCTTCTGCTGCCTCGGCTGGCTGTCGCTCCCTGCCCATCGCTCTTTGAGCCCATGAGTCACTTCCTCTCCTCAGATCCCACCTTTCAAAACTTCCTTTTTCCTCTTTGGGGGTACATCTGAAAGCCTCTTCCGAAAGCGGGCATTTGGCTTACTTATCCACAGACAAAAGTGCCTCTGGGAAGCAGCACGTTCTTGTGTCTGGTGATGTTCAGCCAGGAGCACGCAGCCTCATTTGTGTGGTCCCTGTCACCCCAGTGTGCACAGCTCCAGACTAAGCCTCCTCCTGTCCTCTGCTTCCTCACGCTGCAGCTGTGGGGTGGTGCTGGAGGGCTTCCCACCTCATCATCTGCCCACAGGTGTGGGGCAGACAGAGGGAAGAGGAGAAGAAGGAGAGACTCAGCTCTCCCCAGCTCCATTTGCTGGCCCCGGCAGCTGCCTCTTGTTCAGAGAGCAGCAGCCCTGAGGCTCAGCTGCAGCTGGAGGGAAAGCAAGAAAGTTAAACCAAGGCAGCTTTGACTTAAAAAATGGGGTTCTTCTCATTTATCCTGTTTCTTGAGATGTTGGGAATTCAGATTTTAAGGTTTTCCTCTGCAACCGTGAGGGCTAGAAATGTGTTTTTGGAGAGGAACAGTGAACCCTCCTGAAATCAGTGACAGTGACAGGATCTGCTCTGGCAAGCCACTGATGCTGGTCCCTTGGGAAGCTCCCGGCTCTTTGTGACGCTCCCTCAAGTGAGATGGAGAGTTCACGTATTCCCAGCCCTCATAGGCAACCAGCACCAGGAAAGACAGAAGGGGAGGAGAGTGTGGATACGAAGGGAGAGGTGTTGGGGGAACCTGTCAGGGTTGGAGTGGTGGCTCAGGCACAACTTGTTCCCTGGTGGATTTCTGAGTTATCAGCAAGATAATCACATTAGCTAACAACTTATTCTGCCTGTGCTCAGCAATCCAGAATAAAGCTATTAGTTAACTCCCCTATTTGTCACTGCATTTTCAAGATTATGCGGTTGGATCAGTGTGCTTTGACTTCTCCAGCCTTCAAACTGCTTGGAAGACTCTTCTCCTCCAGGACCTCTGAGACCTTATGACCTAACATTTTGCCTACATGTGAGGTTATTATCACTTCGTCACCAAGCGGCGCTATTAGGGCAGGAAGCATATTGGGGCGAGATTCTCAGCTGGTGTAAAACCACATCTGGAACGGGGAGCCATGCAGGTTCACACTAGCTGAGAATTTAGCTTCTCAAAGTTGTAACAAAAATGTGCTTGTGGAAAAGATCGTTTATTTGATTGTTTACAGCTGGGACTTGCAGTCTTTCATGCTAATTTCACGCCACACTAATTAAGCCACTGAGCAGGCAACTGCAGTATTTAAATTAACCATGCAAATCAATGTGGTGTTGAAAGATACCACTTCATTAGTATTTTCCATTCTCAAAGGTTACAATGCTTATCATGGCCAAATATACTCACACAATTGAGAAGGAACATGGAGAAAATATACTCTGTGTAGAGGTTCCCATATGTCACTGTCCTGCAGTTACAGGGCTGCATCCCTTCTGATCAGCGAGTTTCAGTCCTGACCAGTCTGCCATGTCTTTGGATGCACAGACCTGGTATCGTGATACCATGCTCGCTTTTTTAGTGAGGTAGGAATACAGATCAAAAATCATTGGTTAAAGAACATCACCTATATCCTCTCCAAAGCATGCCAGTTGCTAACAGTATGGAGGCAATGCAAATCTTTTTTTAAAATTGCTTTAACTCTGCTCTCCACAGCAGACTCTCCAAGCAGACCGTACCCCACAGTTTCTTGTTTCTTAAAGCCCACCCAATCTGGTGTGGTGCTTAGGCAGTTACGGCTTATTTTGGTACAGTACAGATATAGACAACAGCTCTCAAGTGTACAACATGGAGTCGTTGTTGAGAGTATGTGCTCCTCCACTACGGCCAAAGGGAACACCCTGGCAATCAGCTGTGGTCCCTGCTCTGAAAAAGAGCGCAGCAGCCCAACTGGACAGAGAGGATGAGTTAGTGACACAATATTCCCACCAAAGCCTTGTATGCCATATCACCTAAAACCTGGTTTTGCCACAACACAGAGCCCTTCTGTCTATGGACCACATTTCCCTGGACCCTGATGTAGGACAAGCTGGTCGCTTTTTTCCCATCTGAGAAGAAGAGAAAAGACCCAAATTACTGAATTTCAGGCAATTAACTGGTAGTAATACTACATTCTTTCCTTGCTAAAACTTCTCACTGTGCATTTGGGCCACTATATGCAGTTTGCTAAGGCAGTAAATTAATCTGTCAGGCATTAGAGGACTGTCTGGGCCCTCCTAGGCAGGAATAAAAAAGTAGCAATAACCAGTGCTTGCTAATAACATTGAGTGGGCAGCACTAAGTACAGATAGGAGCAAAATTTTCCAGGGAAAGAAGTGGCAATTTTACATAGACTAATAAGTGAGCATAAAGTCAAAATAGGAGCTCACGCTCCCCCCTCCGCTTTTAAAATGTTTTTATGTTCACAAGGGTTTTATACAAAAGACAAAAACCACAAGTTGCATCTTACTGCTAAATCTAAAGTAGCATTTATTTTTCAAAGGGAATTTTTCCCGACAGTGTGTCACTGTAAATTTCTTATCAAGAAGTAACAAAGAAAGGGATTTCTCTTTTCAGATCGAGAGAGCAGCTTTGGTAATGCTTGTGTTCATTCAGCCTTTCATTCCAAACATCATCCATCATGCTGTATGTCCCGTACCCTGGACTGCAGAAAACATACCACAAATTCGACTTGGAACAGCAATGCATCTTGAACAAAGCTGACTAAACTCAAAATTAAGTTTTCAACAACTGCATGTTAAAAAGAAAATCAATGAAAGAAAAACAGTGAGCTCTACTGAACAAACATCCTGCAGTTAAAAAAAATATGTTTTGATTGATGAAGGAAAAAGCCATGACATTTTAGGTGGCCTAAAAGAAATTTCAAGGATCATATTAAAAAGAAAGCAGGCATTGTATTAAAATATGGTTATCCCGAGGGATAACTGGATTATACTGGGAAACCAGGACATAGATTGGCTTTACCCTTCTCCTAAAGCAGTTCATTAAACCTTGCTTTCTTCATCTCATGTCCCCAAGTAGGGGAGTTTACCTTCAGGATCATCAACTTTCTTGGTTGTGAAGCAGCTCTAATCCACTTACTTGATCCTCCTGCAATCAATTAATGCCGTGCTAATCCTGTCCTGGCCAGGCACAATGTGGAAAATGAAATATGTTACATTATCTACAAGAAAAGTATTTAGGAATCTAGGTTTGAATCCAAGACACTTTTACCTCTACAGAAAGGTCAGGACAAAACACTCCGTAAGATTTACTGAGCTGCGCTAGCTATAAAAACAGCAAGGTAGGCTCTAAGGAGAAGCAGTATATTTCATCAGATCAACTGATACAGCTGGAAAAAGCAGACAAACTTTCAGGCAGAGAGACTCAGTGCAGCTATCGGCAACATCTGAATTTTAGTTTAGATTAGCCCTGCAGTGAAAACAAGTCTTCTGGCATTAGACATTTACATAATTATCCCTTTCTAAGGTAAATTTTTTATACTCTTTATGGAAAACATTTTCATGTTGTAATTAGAAATAAATTCCCAGCTTTTATTTTTATGACGGCAAAACCCCAGATACTTTTATAGGATCTCGCATGCTGGGGCTAATAATGCAAATGCATTTGTCAAAATGAGCTCTGTTTTTAGTATTGGAAACCCCTGTCCGGTCTCACAAATTCTTAAACTGAGTACATTGATTCCAATGAATTGACGATTCTTTTCCGACAGCTCAATTTCTGTCCTTACAGACAATATGAATCATACACATTCGTGAGAAAGTGTAGGTCAATGAAATTACTATGCAAAACGCAACTTCCTATTAAGTGAACTTGGCAACTGAGTGTCTTCACTTATAATGCTTTGGATGCCGCTCTGAACGCTATCCTTGCACATCACTACCACTTCAGTAGAGGCAACCAGGTGCTCTTCTTTCTTGTATGTGCCTAGGCTTGTTTATCTACTTCCATTCAGCTACGCAGGCACAGGTGTCCCCACAGGCATATTGCTTTTATGTATGTCATCTTTGAGGAGCCAAAACTGCTCTGAGAACAAAATTCACTGAATTTTGTCCTGAATTCCCATTCCTCCGGTGCATTATCAGTGGGGTTCTTGAGTGTTTGCTCAATCCCAGTTGGCTACAGCTGTGCAAACCCATGGCAAGTTCCTCCTCTGTGTATAGTCGCTGCCATCGCATGCTATTTTATGTCTCTTTCAGATAGAGAAACAGCAGCACAGTGTAAAATCACGGTAAACAAAACTCTCAAAAAAAGAAAAAGCCACCATAAAAAAAGCCAAGCAGCTGCTTGCCTTTGTAATTTCTTGTTCACAGAGAGCCTTGCCAGCCCAAAGGAAATGAGGTGTACTCACACTGAAAAGAAACAGGCCCCTTCTGCACGGCCAGGGCCCCTGGGCTTCTGCTGGTGAGGCTGCTGGTACTCATGGCTTGGGCTCTGGAGGAAAACCGGAGGGACCTTCTTGCCTTACCTCCCTCCTGGGCAAGCGCAGCTTTCTCCTCTCTGGGTGGTCTTTCCAGTGATGGAGGTCTTGTCCTTCCGCTCCTGGTGTGACCCGGGAGTGAACTGAGCTCATTAAATATACTTGCCTTTCCTTTGAAAAAAAAAGAAACAGGGTGGAAATCAGTAGATTCAGGTTATGATACTACATTTCTATTTAAAAAAAAAAAGAAGATGGTGTACTTGTTTGTAGAAATCAACAGCATTTCACCCATGTGATGCAACTTTCTTGAGAGACCAGAGCAATTGTCAGATCAAGCATTTCAAGACACATCATTTCCAGAAGAGAGGAGTTAGACACACTCTTGATCGTGTGCTTCTGTTTATTCTGCATAAGGGATCTAGGACACCTGTGTTAGTTTTAAAGCTACTACATGTACAGCACTTGACTGCTATATTTTGGCAAGTCCCAGCTGTTATTTCACATGTGTGAACTAAGAAAATACCCAAGGTAAACACAGACGTAGAAGAAGTACCAAAAACATTTACAATAAAGTGCAAGTATGGCCCAGTATGTTAACCTGCTAATATATACAGTGTGCTGGCCCTGCTCTATTTTCCTGTAGATAGGCAAAGGAAAAGAGAGGCAACAAGGCCTGTATGAAACATCACAACCAGTTACCAGTCATTTCTCCTAAAGGAGCAGCACCAATATGAAAATCGCTCTTTTTTTTTTTTTTTACTTATAGTTGTTAGCAGCCAAGCTTACCCAAATGTGGGCAATGCAGAACAGAAACATTTCTTTTTTTCTGTTCGTTTTGTGCATCTGACAGCATTTAATCTAAAAATCAGTTTAAATCCAGATTACTTACATGTGTGCACATGCTCGCGCTCCCCCTCTACACACACAATGTTAAAAGGACATTACTGATGATCATTTATTTTTCTCTGCTCTTGCTGCATTTCATAATATCCCTTCTCTCTTGAAATACTGCCAGAGAAGATTGTCTTTAATACACTTCAGTGGTGTCAAGAGAACCTCAGGAAATGAGAACTGAGGTGAACCTAAGATCCACTCTATGCCACCCGTACTCTGATTATACATACTGCTTTTTACAGGAGGTAAAGACCCGCACTCCCGATGTCCTGCCTTCAAAAATCAATATTCTGACTACTTTCCATCTCCTCTAATTAAAGCCAATTAGTTTGACCTGCTTGGTTTCTCCTCCAGAAGCAATGTTCTATTATTACCTACTCTTGCCCACAATCAGGTTTGAGTTATGTCCCAGAAACTCTTAGATTTCACTAGAAATGAGTTTTACTAGAAAAACTTTCCTGTATATGGGTCACATCCTTTTAAGTATGATCATCAGCTCTGTAAATACTACCCTTAGAGGTAAGCATTCCAGCTGCTGCCTGATATATCCTGACATAACCACCCCATAGTCTGTGAGCTGTCTCTTCTACTGGGCAAAGAAATAAAAAAATAAAGAGCTATTGATTCAAATTCAAGGGCCAAATAAGTTATTTCCAGGCAGCAGCCTGAGCATAGAGTAATGTTTCCTGAGGTATATCGGAGTGGAGCCTAGCAGGTATGAGAAGCTGTAGGAGAAAAGGATCACTTCTTGATTAGTGATGAGACCAAAACTTTGTAATGGGATGGGAGGACTTCATGCAACCACGGTCAACTCAAGCTCTGAAGGAACATTTCACAATGTTTTTGTTCTCACTTGCCAAATTCAGCCCTGATGTAAATGAGCCCTGTTCGGCTGAAGCTATGCAATGCGCAAATTAGCTTGCTGTATAAGAACCACACACCATTTTGTCACTAACTGATTTTTTGCTCAAAAGCTTTCAGTACTTAAAGATGAATATCATATTTGTCCCATATTTGACATGGCAATGTTCAGCTGAAGTATCATGTCCCTCTAATTATAGGCACTTCAAACTCAATAATGTTTTGCTTATGTCAGTCACTGATCATTCACTACTCCCATTCATCATAATCCTGGATTGCTCTAGTTCACTCAGCAGTAATTCTAGCTGGCTTTCATCATTCCCATGGAAAACATATACCAACAATTGAATCTCTCAGCACAAAGAACCAGCCTCATTTGGAGGTTTGTAAAAGCACTGAGGAAAAAACCCATGTATATATTTATGCGAGCAATAGCAATGAATAAGTATGTAAATCTCTGATAACAGTGCAGCTCATTTTGTCAAGGGTGAAATGTTAATTTGCTGGATTCAGGCATTTCATCTTTCTGATGCAGTGCATTTTGGAGGGATAGGTCTAAAGATTCTTGAGTCCTTCCTGGATAACTTGAAAAGAAGAAGAAGAAGAAGAACGACAAGGAAAAGGCACATGCAGTTATCTACAGAAGTTCATAGAAAGCCACCGATGTGGTGCAATCTAGAAAACATTCCTATACTATAGTGATAGAACTATGAGATAGTTAAATATCATCTTGAGAAACAGTAAAGTACATCCCATTATTTTAAGACAAGGAGAGTAGGTGCCCAAGACAGAGAAAACTTTGCCTCCTTCATTTCTTACCCTCGCAGAGTTTGTGCATCCTGAACTCCGGCCAACTCTCTCCACTGTTCATCCAGTTCCACCACCTCTGATGACTTGTTTGAAGTCCTGCAGAAAATCTGGGTGGGGGCTGGGAATGAAGCAAGCTCTTCTGTCTTCTTGCCCCATGCTGTAACTGTGAGACCACCTTCCTACATAAGAGCCTAAAGATACCACACTATCAGGTGAAAGGCGCTTCTGTAGCTTTCCATGTATTATAGCCAAAACAGCTTTGCCATACTAGAGGACAATCAGAGAGCGTAATGGTTTGAAGGCTGATGGCTCTGTCAAAGAAGTATTTGCGTCAGGTTGATACTGGCTTAATATGGTCTTTACTAGCTCCCATTGTGATGATTTATATGTCCTTCCAAGTCTTGAAAGAAAGAAATGAGGCTCAGCATTAGCTTTCTAAAGACTACAGTTGTGTTTCTACAGAGAAAGAGCACAACTGCTGGATAGCTGTCTATGTGTAGGTAATATTAGTAATGAGGAATTGTAAATTGTGCTCATTTTGTGTACGTGTATACACAATATGCAGTGAAATGAACACAAGAAAAGAGGAGATGAGAAGCTGCCAAAATGAATTATTTTGGTTGCAAGACTTAAAAAACCACTCTGCAATAGGGAGCGTGCACAATAAAATACCAAAATAGGATCTGATGAAGCTATTGCCCAAGCCACCATCCTATAGGCTCCTGAACACAAACCATCCCTCATAATGTAGAATGTTTGTAACTTGGAAATTTTTATAACCCACCAGTATTGCAAAAGACACTACAGCATAAGAAGATCATACTTAGAATCACAGAATGATTTAGGTGGGAAGGGACCTTTGGAGGCAGGGCTAATGTTAGGTCAGATTTAGCGTTCATACCTGAAGTTCCTAAAGCAGGAGAGACAGATTTTTTTTTTAATTCTATCCTTAGGTTATCTGTCAGTGCTTCAGCTACAACATAAACCTAACCTGACCGAGAGATATCTCATTTATTCTTGTAGGTTTGTTTTACACCTGCTGCATCCAAACCAGAGACAGTTTCAGAGATCAGTTTCTGTGCTGACCTGATTTCAGTGCCTTCAAAAAACCTCTTTTTTTTCTGGCTCTCATGGAGACCTGTCCCTCAAAGAAACATCCAAATCTCCATTTGCTTTTCCCAGCAAATGCTATGGTGCTGGAGAGAGCGACCCCTATTCTAAAGATCTTATGTGTGGATTTTTAGCAGGACCTTCTCCCAGAAATAGCTTCAGTAGGAGGAAGAGTTATTTCCCTTCACTTTTTCTGGTGTCACGTCTGGTTTATATTTGTTCTGTGTACTGCATTTCATTTCAGATGCAAACTTGCCTCTCTCCCAGTGCCCACAAAACAATTGAAAATGGGTAAACACCTTGACCTTCTCTGGACTTCCAGTGGTCTTCCCATTGACTTCAGGGATTGTGTATCATTTGCTCCTCCTAAAAATACAATGTTAATGCAGTTAATAATATATCATGCATGCCTTGGTCCTCCTAGCTCACCGATGTGATGGCTGAGAGTGCTAAGAAGAGAAATTGACTAATTTTTTACTTTGCATGACATGATGAAAAAAATTCTTCCAAGAACAAGTAGGTACTAAGAGAAAGCTGTTTTGGAGCTACAAAGCCTTATAAGGACCTTTTCAAGGAGTCAGACCCATGTACAACTATCAGTGCTATGGGAGATTAGTACTATGAGTTAGGAAAAGAAAGCGACTGCAGCATCTTAAAAGAAACAATGTATCTTTATTGCCCTTTAAACCAATTAAGGCTCAGACCACCAGCATTTCTACATCCTGCTTTTGCTCATGGTACTTGTGGAATCTAAAAATGTTGACATTTCACTCGACTTTATAAGAAAATTAAAAGGAAAAAATGGATGTGTTATTTTTTAGATGCATCATGTTTTATCAGTAGTGTTGTAGCTATGATGGTCTAATGGTATAACCAATACCAGGTGTGCAGAGAGAAATATTGTCTGTTATTAGACTAACTAAAATAGTTGAAAAAATAGACAAGATTTAGAGCATGCAATCATTCATCAGGTAAAAAGAAAAAGAACATCCTTAATTACATCAAGCTAAACTGTGGAAAGAGCTGAACTGCATGGTCACAATGGCTGTCCCCCTTGCGTACAGGCTTACTTGGAGAAAGAGGCACGAAACCTGCCTGTTGTCTGCACCGTTCAAGATGAGTCCTCATTTTCGATTCCTGATTCTGAAGAAGTTTGGGGATTACTGTCCCCAGAGACTGAAAGGGACAGGACTTTTTTTTTTTCCTCTTTTCTGAGAGTCAGGCATGACAGGCTGCTTGTGGCAGGATTTTTATGCCAGCAGTGGGAAGTTAGGAGGCAGACAAACATCTTGCTAGTCAATACACGTTTGTATGGCACATCCTATCTGTCTAATGCATCTGTTGGCAAAGGATGGCAAACAGGGTCTTTTCTTACTGCTTACCTCTTTTACTGGGAGGTAGTCCTATTTAATTCAATGGGATCAAACTCAAAGTGTAAGATTCAGGATGGATTTAAGTCTTTGAAGAACGGAGACCTGAAGGAACAAGATCACTGTCTTTAGAAAGCCTGCAGATGGCATTGCTCAAGCAAGCATGTTTGTATTCTTCATGACAAGAGAAACATATCTGAATAAAAACTTCCCAAGCAAAAAAAGCTCCTAACAGTTCGTGCCTTCTATTTTCTAGTATATTTTTCCTTGGATTCAGCTACACTTAGTAACTGTATATAAAACAAAGCTTTGGGTCCTGAAGCCTAACACTAATGAAATGTTGTTAGAATTTAGATGAGGGAGCAGAGATTTAATAAATGCTACTAAGGTACAGTCTTTTAAAAATAAATGTACACCATTTGGAGACTATTCTGTTCCCATTCGCGAGTGTTTCACAAGGAATTCTTGTGTCCTAATCCAGGCAATAGAAGCAGTGCTCTCAACCAGCCAGCAACAATGAGTGGAAAAGAAGGTAACAGCAAATGCTATGCATTAGAAATCAATGCAGAAATATAAAGTTTTGCAAAATGACATTCCAACTGTGATCAGCCTGGAAATATGTGGACAAAAAGAGGCTAAAACTACAGATAAATTAATAATTTAAATTCTTTTCTCAAGGATTAATATAGGGCTAATGTTCTGGAATGCCTAACTTCAGAAAAGATGTCATTTTACAGATGATGAAAATATGGATTATGTTATGGCAATAACTAAATATTTTTTACTATTTGTCTCTTGACAGACTGGCATGCAGGCAGACAATTGCAGAGTACCCAGCTTAAGGATGGGAGATGAAAACAGACACTCCCCTCTCATTCTGGGACCCATCCCATGAAGACCAAACAGCTGCATCGATATAACAATATATGCTCGTGGTTTTCCATACGATGGATGAGAAAGACTGAATAGCCCTTGGGAAGGGTTCCTTTGGGAACTCTGGTAGGATATTTGTCAGATTTGTTTCACATACTGGCAAATGTCCTAATTCTCCTTTGGCTCGTTGGATAGCTTCTCAGCAGCAATTGGGCTGGTTAACAAGTTCTTGAGAAGTTTTTTTACACGCCATATCATCTCCACAAAAAATGGACACCTACATTTGCTCCAGAGTAGCAAAGAAGGCTCAGAAACAACAAACAATGGATTTTCTCGAGGATAACACTTAGGGAATTAAGTGTTTTTTTCTTTTTTTAAACATTTTTAGGTAGATAATATTAGCAAGATTTTTCTGTTTATCTTTCTGTAAAATATATACACATCTATACTGTGCATGTATGTGCGTATCCATATATATGGATATAATTATAACATATGCAAATATAAATGTACTTATACTACTATAGTTATTATAATGTTTAATACTTAAATTAAAATATTAGAATATAATAATATTATAATATAATTCATATGAAGATAATTTACATG
>NW_009648358.1:865291-871413 GCF_000708025.1 Charadrius vociferus
TCTAAAACTCCATCAAGAAATTATGGAATTGTGTAAGTTGCATCTACATATGTCTTTATTATATGTCATTGAAATTAAAGCAGTATTTTTAGAGGCACCCTAAAGAAATGAAGCTTCTGGGATGAGCTATCTGTCTGGTCACAACCTCCTTCTTCCCTTTATCCCAATAACTCCCAGGCCAGTTTCAGTCCAATTCAGTATTTCGCAGACAAGATTGTTCCTCTCAGTTTTATAAAATACACAGGAAAGAAACCTAGGGCAGCAATGTGGTGGGGTCTGCTTCACACCTCATCGATCGGCATACCACTGCTGAGCATCCAGTCAGCATCCTTGTGCTTCGGACCTGCCACTGCACACCTCTCTCTTGTCCTGCCGGAGGCATCAGATGAGAGTTTCTAGGAACTTGGTAGTTCAATTCTCTGCTGAATAAACCATGAAACTTTGCAGTATCTCAGAAGTTACCTTTATCATTAAGACCATTCAGTCCTAGGTGGCTGTCAAAACCTCTTTGGTAAGCCATCGGCATGATGAATTTCAGTTTACAAACCACATTTCCAATTCCACAGTCAACCCAGGAAAAACATTGTGCAATGTCAGCACTGATGGACACCTACCTGCAGAGAAAGGGACGGCATCTCTCCAAACCACTTACGCTCCTATATCCTGTTTAGAGCTGCAGAAACACCGTGTACAGTACAGTTGGATTGTATCCAGCATTTAATCTTCCTCTAAGAGAGAAAAAAATGGACAAACAGCCAACATGTCAGACGTGTTGCTATCAGTGGTACCCTGAGACCATTTTTGCTATTCCTGTGGCTGACACCCTTTCCAGAAGCCAGTAGGAGACTCACACTGAGCCTGCCAGGACCTCTGGTACCCGCTGCGAAAGCATGACTTCTGCCCACCTCATTTGTCTGCAGCAGGGGCCTGCAGCCTCAGATGAAACCGTACAACCCTGAAAGGGGATGTGGAACAACACAGTGTGTGATGGAGACAAGCTTTGGTCCTCACTGAGTGCTGGCACCCTTTTCCCTGCCTCATTTATGTTAGCTTTACATGAGGTGGTATAATGACAGTGTGTGTAAATCACTACAGGATAAACCACAACTCTTCAGCATCCTGAGCATAAGGATCAGATTTAAACTCCACCCACCGACATGCCTAAAATTAATGTGGGCCTTTGCATTGCCTGCAATGCAAGTTTATGCTTCTCTTTGGGTTGCAACAAACCCTTGCAGTGAAAGTACAACTGCAAGCTAGATCATGGTGTTGATCTGGGGGAAAAGGAGAATCCAAAAACACAAATACCTTTTGCAAGCTAAAAATTATTCTATTGATCTATAAAATAATCTTAGTATTAGTGCTGATTTGTCTTACTGAGCTGTTTGTGTGTATACAGACACGATACCTTGGCATAGTATTTACTGAGCCCAGGTACATTTTTATCACATACTTAGCTGCTGAAGCGATGTATGTGCTAGATACCATGGAGTCACTGGCAGGTTAATGCTGGTGATGGCCAAAAAAGGGCTCACAATGTGCTCTCCTGATTGCCTCCTGCCCAAAAACCTTCTCAAGTGTGAAGAAGTCACAGGATTGCAAGGAGAAAGGTAAGCTTATATCCAGTGAGGCAAGGGATGTATGTCCAGCCCCAGGGCAAAAGTGTGCACGTTCATCCTATCTCACGTGAGGCTGGGAGGGAACGGTGCCAGACCCTCGAGTTATTCTGCAGTACATCAGGCAGATTACTCCAATACAAAAAATGTAAACCACGATAAATGGGAGCAGACTTTAGCTATGATAGTTCTTCAGTGCAGGAATTAATTCTTTGATGGAAGTCTGAGCTATTTTAATTGTTGACGGATGCATTTCTGTTCATATGGACGGTTTTATAAAAATTGATGATATACGTGAAAAAGTACAACTTGACTAGATTGTCTTTATTCTCTGATTCACATTCCCCTAAATGAAACATTTCATTTTGACAGGTCAAAATATTGCATTCTGCTTAAAAAAACCCTGCAATTTTCAGTTCCAGCTGAAAAAAGTAGCTCAGGTCTGAGATGTTTAAAAGATCTGAATTTTATTCTATTTACTTATCCTTTAAAGAGACATAAAGCAAAAGAAAACTCTCAGTCAGAAAATCCCCGAAACCTCGCCAAAAGAAATGTGTCTGTCCACTTTTTAGTGAATTAATACATTGTCCAAAGAGGCTGTGCTTTCTACGTACACAGGTCTTTCTTGTCATGGTTCCAGCTGTGCAGTGTAGGACCACCTGGAATAACAATAGAGCCACTAGAATTACTGTTTATGCATATGCAGCAGTCAGGATTTGGTCCTATCTGCATACA
The DNA here is from genome assembly GCF_000708025.1 of Charadrius vociferus. Taxonomy (NCBI): domain Eukaryota; kingdom Metazoa; phylum Chordata; class Aves; order Charadriiformes; family Charadriidae; genus Charadrius; species Charadrius vociferus. The sequence goes on from NW_009648358.1 coordinate 867,643, forward strand.
AGGAAACTTTTGCTTTTGAAGATGTTCCCAGCCAGCAACACCTTTATAGCACAAATTGCAATTTAAATACTTGAGTTGTGCATCACGTCTGCTCAGCACAAGCATACCGTAATTGACTGGTTCTCTTGATTAAATCTACTGCGTGACGGGGAAACCCTATAAAAGAAAGTCTGTCTTTAACATTCCAGCTAGATGGTAGATTTTATACGTATTCCTTACTCTAACCTCCAGTAGAAATCACATTCTTTGAGTTATGGATAGGTCCCAAGGCCAAAGGGAGCCAAATTTCTGTCTTTCATTACCCAATGGGAAATGGGAAAAAATAAATGTATGCTGAGTGGTGCTGTTAGCCAACATCACATCTGAACCTTTCCCAGTAATTCAACAGAAAGATTTAGGGGAGGGAATGGATACGGAAAACACTATGATACAAAGAATTTTGCAAGTACTTTACAAGAACATCATCCAGTAAATGAGGAAAAGAGACTTGATTGGTAGCTGGCAGCAATATTAAGTGCATCTGTTTAAATACCTATAGACTTCTAAAAGATTTCCAACCACTTTCTCTCTTTTCTTTTTCTTACACTCCTTATAGTGACAAAGCCACCTTTTTATAAAAAAAAAAGCCCTTAAAATGTCTGTTTCATGCCTTCCAGAGTCAGGGTTTTCTTTTTCTACTTTTTAATATGATTAATAACTCTAACAGGTATTCTCCAAGCCAAACAGCTGGGTTATTGCTCAAGAAACAGCTGTTTCATTGCTAAATATATCCTTATATCACCAGCCATCAGCTCGCTGAAGCTTTGCTGGTTACTTGCCTTTAAACATTTGCTGATAGTGAGAAAGTCCTGGTACTTAATCATAGCTGGGGCTACAAAAGCCGGAGCTACTTTGAAAAAATAATACACAGAGAAAAACATTGGCAGAAAGCTTTTTTCTTTGAGAGTGGGGAGAATATTTTTTTTTTGTTTCAATGCCACACATTAGGTTGCAACCAGATGTTCACATTATAGATCCTGCCTGGATTAAAAAAAAAACAACAACCCCCCCCCTTTTTTTATTCAAAAATGTCAATATCGTTTAACAGCAAATGTAATATAATTACAGTATTCAATAAACATTTAACAAGACACAGACATTTTCTGCAGGAAAATATTACCAGAGTGAGCCTTTTAGCAGTTTAGCAGTTAAATTAGTAATTTCTTTTATAACATCTGGTGAGCAGTCTCTAATTTCTAAAGTTTTGGAACAAAAAGACATTGGGCAGATTTTGAGTTATGAATAATTTGCCAGTTGTTTACCTTTATGCCAATCTAATTCTCCCCTGCATAGATGCAATTGAATACATTACAAATGTGTTTTCCATAAAAATCCCTAAAAAATGCAGGAGGGGGAAGGTAGAGAATGAGTTCAACCAACTCTGGCCCTTCACGGGCATTGCCATGCCTGTCACCGTCCCCCTCACCTCTCTTCACACCTGATGGAGGCTACGGACCCCACTGTGAACTCCCAAAATGCAAGAGCGCCTCCATGCAGTGACTCAAACCAAAGCAGTTGACCTTAGCAGGAATCTTTCCATAAACTGTGGATTTGGGATCAAGTCCAACGAGAAGCCCTCATGGCAAGAGGAGTCTCTCTGGAAGTGGGAGAGCAGAGGGGGACCACCTGGGTGGAGGAGGACAGCTCCAGCCACCTGCTAACATGCCTCTGGCCAGCCTGGGGACATGACCCTTGGGATGGGGCGGCTCTTTCCACAGGGAGAGGTTGCCAAAACACTAACCCCCTGTCCTGTGCTGAGAACTTTCCCTGGGCATGGTTGCTCCCTAATGTCCCAATACTTGTTGCTCGGTGTTTTTCTTAACTTGGCTGAAAATCTCAGATCTGTTTGTAGCGACTGCCCTCCCCTTCGAAGTTCAACCGCCCGCCTGCGCTGCAGGCAGGGCTGCAGGGGTTGTGGTGGTAGCTTCCACTGCAGGAGTTAGGTCAGTCCACTACATCCACTATATCCACTTCTGCCTACTGTAGGAGTTCGATCCATCCTGCATTACAGCCACAGTAATCCAACGTGTTGGGTGAAGACCGTCAGCAAGTAATTGACGTACAACCAGTGCTCCACAAACCACATTTTGGAAATGGTATGATAAATCTTTCTATACCTTGTTGATTTCCAGAACATAGTTAATTTATTGCCCCTTATCTTGAATGTGTGATAACATTAAAGTGAATAAAATTTACAGTTCGTCATCATGTCATCCATCAGCACACAAAAGATACAAGATTTTCATATCTTTTAGATGAAAGGTTTAATTGTTAGCCTATTTCTAAATGCCATAATGTTTATTCTTTAATCCCCAAAATTAAACCTGCAAAATTTTTTGATGTATTCCTCACCGTATATGTTCCATACACGCTCATAAAACTTCTGCAAAAATTTTCTGAACTGCCCAAAAAAATAGGCTTTCAAAATGTCCCTCCTGGTTTTTAAAGTATCAATGTTGAAAGTCCTTTTTAATACCCAGTAAGGAATACTTATTTAAAAATCATCATGGTCTCACTGCAGAGAAGAAGACGCTATGCCAAAGCATGGCCAGATCTCATCCGTCATGTGTTCTCCATTCAGTGAAGTTATCTGAGAGTGGTACAATTACAGGCCAGAATGTTATCTGGTGTAGAGCAAAATAGTGAATTTTTAACCCATCATATCTCTGACTTTTTTTTTTTTCCCCCAAAATGTTCAAAGGAGACACAAGTAAAGCACACAGATATTTGCAGGGGGGTTGTGCCTTGCTAGACCACCTAATGCACTTCCAGTTCCCCTGCAGCTCATGCAAACATAAACAGTCCTGAAAGAGGAAAGAGAGAGAAAAGAAGAAACAGAAGCTTAAGCTAAGCTTTGTTTTGCCCTCAATACCTCACTTCCACATGTGGGAAGCGAGTAAGCTGGATAATTTCATCTATAGCCTACAACTCCAGCACCAGTTATATAACAGAATGAAACAACATACTGGCAAACGCCAAGCAGCACCAGAAATCACAAACCGTTTTCTCTTCAGGGAACTCAAGCAATCTGGATCAGTAGGAAAGGGCACCCAGAATCGAAAACCTGCTAAGGTGCAGTGGGACAGGAGGGCATTTCATGCCTTCTGATGGTAAAGCATCAGTTGTTTGCTGATGATAAAAGCTGACAGTCTGTCCAAATTCTGTGCTGCCTTCACTGCAGATGTTCCTTGCTCGAATGACTGTGGACAGCCCTTTTGCACTCTGCAGCTAGTAGGGTTCAGACTTCTCTTGCCTATAGGAGTGTACCTCATTGCTACTTGCTAGACCAAGAAAAAGGAATGTAAATGGAAAGAGATAGAGTTTAGGATAAGTAATTCAGTAAGATGGGAGACATTTTAATGAAGGAGGTGTTTTGGGGTGGATTTTTTATGTCTGTGGGTTTTTTGGGGGGTTTTTTTGGTATTTGGCATTTCTCTGCTGCTTCTTAAAGCAGAGCATATCTGGGATGTGACGCTCTGTGGTAAGTGCTCCATCCAGCTGCAATATAAACAGAGCTTTTCGCTTCACATTCTAAAGCTGTAACATTAAGGAGAATAATGGACGATGCCTTTTGATATCTTTGTGTAAACGAAGAATTTTATTACAGTGAATTACCATGTTAATTTATGAAAAGTAAACAAAACCAAGTGCAAAACTGATTCGATGTATAACCTAACTTTCCTGGTGCCTAATGAGGTGACAGTGATGGAATCAAAACAAATATCTTTACGT
>NW_009648358.1:871448-915193 GCF_000708025.1 Charadrius vociferus
CTGAGTCACTGACAATGCTGGCACACCAACACCACAGGTTTTAAAGTAAATAGAATTCACTTTGTCTAGTGGCTGAGGATGCAGGCAAACTCACTGTGGACCACCATGGGCTGTAGGATAACAAGGGTGCAGGGAAACAGTAGATAAGGCTCAGAAGTAAGTGTTCAGACCAGTCTACGCGTAGATAATATACCTTCCCCTGTCATTCCCCCATTCATCTGCCAACAATTGCAGAAACAAAACTGTGCAAAACACTTCATACTGAGTGCCTCCCTTGGGCTAAAAATTGCCTTTGGCTTCTAAGGGATTTTTCTGGAAGACGACATTGAAACCTGCGCCTGTGGATGACAAAGTGCTACCACTGCCCCTAACACATTATCCCTCTCGTGTTGGCAGTTTTCTTCCTGTGATGGTGTGGACTAGGTGCAGGTGCCTGGTATGTAGGTCCTCCAGGAAACCTATGTGATCACAAGAAAACTTCTCACCCAGGGTGAATCTTTAATAGGAGCGTAGTCCAGACCTCTCAGGGACAATTTGAATGGATCTGTTGCTCTTTACATCTGTTCTCACAGACACCCAAGAGGTGTATGCATATATTGCTCTTCACACGGAGTTGGGGATTGAGAGTCTGCAATAGGGTAATCCACAGGTTATCGTATGCTGATGTATCCCTTCCTAAGAGTGCCAGAGGAGGAGACTCCCCCACAGCTGCATGCAGGAGAGCAGTTCTGCACACAGGTAGGAGCCGGCAAACTCGCATCTCCAAAACCAGCTCCAGTCCGAGTCACACTGCTGAGCAGTCACACAGTGCAATAGGAAAACCAATGCCATACCAACTGGCAAACTAAAGTTGGCTAAATTTATTGTGGGTCTAAGAGACATAACATGAAACTGGTTTAGGTTTTATGTGTGTGTTTTGTGTCTGGAGCTCTACATTTTTAAAAGCTGTGTGGAGAGCAGACATTTTTGCCCCCTACCTCTTCTGAGCTCTTCCTGAGAAAAAGGAGAGAAGACACGCCCTCCCTTAAAAACTCTCTCTTTTTTCCTCCCTTATTTCACAATAGAAACATTTGCAGCGCAAGTAACTTTTTTTAATATGGAAACATAACAGAGAAACTTGGGGATCCCTGGCAGAGTTGGGTATGGCAATTCCAATAGCCCTCTACAGAGCCAAAGATAAATAAGGCACCAAAAAATGTCAGTTGGCCGTTGTCAGCAAGCTGATTAGGAATGCAGGGTGTTGGCTAGACACTAACAAACAGTTAGGCCCTTGGACTCAGCCTCTTCTGGTTCTGCCAAGACACAATCGCACTGACATCCTGCAGAGCCTAACCCTGCCTCCTTTTTAATAAGCTCCCATTTAGGAAACCAGTTATAGATAAAATAAAGGAAAATTATTGTGCTCACTTTATATTCCTGAAGAAGGAAAAAGCAGAGTAAATTAAGTCCAATTTGCATGGACTTTTGAACACGCATAGATTTGGATATAAGCTAGGGAGCAGACACAGAGCGTTGTAGCCTTTATAGTCAATATTTTATTAAATTTTTCCTTGTAAATTTTGCTGTGTCTTTATTGCATTCATTCAATAATAGGAGAGCTTTCCTGTAGCTAATTCTATGCCTTGAAATTTCCCTTATTGTTAACCTGTGACGGCAGTCTAATGGATAGAGTGTCTGCCATACAGTACAATAACAGTAAGATTCAGGTACCAAGGTGACCATATTTTTTATTAAAATACCTTTTTATATGCTCAGTTTCAAACTGATGACTGCACTTGCAACACCTAATTGCCACCAGTATCCACAAATACTTTGCATTTAATGAAAATATCAAACCAAGTCCCTCATTTCAGTTGAAGCAGCAGGTTGTATTACGCAGTGTAAAATCTCATTTTATGAAATTTCATAGAAATACAGATCTAACTTTGCACTCTCCATTCTTGTTTGAACTTTATAGTCTTTATATTGCAGGGCTTTATTAATTTTTTTCATTGTAAGTCTCAAAATATTTCTGTTGCATCAGGGAACTAGGCAGCCCCATTGTGGCTAATTTAACACCTGTAAATTGCCATGGCTACCAACCAAACACTTTCTAGCTTTATAAGGTAAGTATCTATTTCATTTTTTAAAATAGTGATGGATTCAGTTCCAGTGGTTGTATCTTTTATTAAAAATTCTATTAACTTTAATCATCAACACCATCAGAATCACTAGGAGCACACAACTTCTCACACTTTTTGAGGCCAGGAGGGAATCATCTCAGTCAGCCAAGGCTGACCTTCTTTGTACCGTACCTCATAGATCCTCACCTAATAATGTCTGAAATTGATTTTTTTTAAAGCTCCAAAATACTTTTTCTGCTTACAAGAGTGAACAAGAAGAAACAGTTGTGCTATTTGAAGACTTGGTTAAAACAAGGAGCAGAGAGAACTGTGTCACCTTTGGTTCTGTCCTTGACTTCACTTCCCTCAGAGCACAGCTTCACCAGACCTGATTTTTGGTAAAACCTAACAAGGACCTGCAGGTCATCTTACTTATGTGCGGCCATATCCTCTGCTACTCAACTATACTGCTAATGCAGCTTTAGACTTGCCTAAAGTGAAGAGCCCTGTCTGCGTCAGGTATGAAATGGTGTGGTGTTTACAGCCTACAGACTAAAAGGCACGATGCATGGATTTTAGCTTACCTTATAAAGCAAAATCAAACCACAGCAATACAATTCATAGCAATACAAAACAACAATTATAATTCTTCAAACTCAAAGGGCAGGCAGATGACATAAAACCAGAATTTTTAGTGCCCAAAGATACCCTTTATAGCTGTGCAATGCGAGCGTGGTGTCTCGTAAGCGATGTCTGAGATAAGAGCCTACCCACTTTACAGGGACCCAGCTGGAACCCACCAGCTGGGAGACCTGGCAGAGGTGAACCCAAAGGGTCTCAGTTTCATCCTCATTCAGTACAAATGATACCCCAAAAAGACAATGAAACTCCATAACTTGCAAGAACTGAGAGTCTGCCTCCATCTCGTAAGCAAACAATAAGAAACCATAAAGGTACAGCTGCCAATAAACAAGCTTTTCTACTTTAGTAATTTAAATAGTTTGGGGGCAAATTCTGGGTTGCATCTACATAACACTACTTATTGAGTTCGTTATTGCAGAGGCATTTGGTGTCGAGAGAACTGGTGAGAAGGCACAATGAACAACTGAAAGGGCAGAACAACTGCATCAAAACCTGCAAAAATCTGCATGGTATTTTGATTTCTTTTCTTGGATAGTTTTAGCTCCCTGTGGTTACATCTACACAATCCTACTTCTCCTCTTAAAGGCTGGTAGCCTTATTCTATAGCCAACGACACCGCTGTAACCGGCAGTGGTACTTGCAGGATGTGTACAAAGCATCCTAGAGCACCTTGGCCAGGCAATGAGAGAGCATACAAAAAGTGGGCAGCACTCCATACAGGAACATGTGCCAAATATTTTAAGCTTTCCAGTGGCAAGGGGGTGGAAAGCTGACTTGGGCTTACATGGGCTGAGAAAGCGTGGTTCTGGATCAGAGCCTGCAGCGTGAGCCCATCGCTGCTTTGCTGTAATCACTTCTCTGTCACGCAGGCAACCGTAGCAGCATGAAAACTCAGCACAGAAATCAGGTAACTTCGGTGCTGCTGTTCTACCACAATTAGAAGTTTCATATGAAAAATGTAGAGATTTGCAAATGGCGTGCTAGGAGGAGGTTGTAACATAGCCAGATATGTTCACTTCACCCTCCTGATTTAGTGGGAATCGGTCAGAAAGGTCTCGTGAAAAGTATACAACACTTTCAGACTAAAAAAAAAAGAAAAGAGCTTGGAATACATTGAAAGGAGAAATAAAAATGTGGGAATACAACTGCACTGAGCGCTTTGATCATGAATCCAGTAGGAATGCTACTTATCTTTATATTTGTGACAAGATTGTGGGATTTCCTTTTCAGCAAGTCCCTTCAAAAGTAGAGGAAGACTGCAACATAACAAATTTGGCACTGCTAATTCAGATGAGGAGGCTTCCTTACACTTACTGCATGTATCCTGGCAATCCTGAATGGAAATCACAAAAAGAATGGCGAGATGCTTTTCACAGGACACGTAACATGCTGCTGCTGTGCTCACCAATGTAAATCCACTGTTATTCCACTGGCTTCAACTAACTTCTGCAGATTTTCTCTATTAAAAACCAAACTAAACAAAAGACCCAATTCTCCTTTCATTTATATATGCATCATGGAAGTTAGATAGCAAATCCACCAAAGCTAGCGTATGCAAAACTAAAATCAAGTGTTATACACGTAAGATGTGTTCAGGTCCTGGTTACCAAAGCAGGACTGGATCTACAAGCACTTGTATAATATCAGCACTATGTAACACACAGGGTAATTCCATTAATTCCGTATTTACTCAGGCAAGAAAAAGAAGACAGAATCAGATCTTTTTCTTTTTTTTAAGGATTGTTCAGAATACATCTATAGAACAAATCTTACTATCAAGGTGTATTTCACCTCTTTATGCATTTTCTCTCTTTCTTTTTATTTCATCTTCCTTGCTCGTACTGTTGCTTTGCCTCTTCCTTTTCTGGGCACCAAGTGTGTGTCTGATTCAAGGAACTTGCAGTAATTTGGACCTCTCAAAAATCAGTTTCTTTCACTTGAAAAACTTCCACTGACGGTTTCCTTTGTGTTCATTAAAAAGAAACCAAACCAATACCTGCTGAAAACCTGAAAAGCTTTTGTTTTGGAGAGTCAAAAAGGTTAGGTGTGCTGAAAAGCAACGAATATTCGCCTTTGCTATGTTTTCAAAGAAAACCTGAAAGGCGGCGATGATTGACTTTGTGTAAGAGGAATTCTTAAGAACAGACGTGTATTACATCGCTACCTGCTCTGCGACACCGTTTAGAGACACTAATTTCTTTTAAATTGTAAGTATTTTTCTTTGCATGAATTTTTAAGATAGAAAACTCTTTCAAACTTTTTAAAAGTTTTAATTTTTTTTTAAGTTTTTTCAGTGTTTTTTTTTAAAGTTTTTAAATTATTTTTTTTTTAAATTATATTTTTCTTCCGTCAGGACGACAAAAAGCGGCGCAAGGATGCAAAGCCGTCTTTCGTCAAGCGGCAGCCTGAGGTCTAGAATCTCTTGAGCCGCCGGAGAGGGAAAGCTGGTGGCACCATCCGCGGCAGGCGGACGGCGGCGATGCCGCCAGGGGTCAGCCCCGACCGCCCCACGGTGCCGGCGGCGGGAGGGCTCCACGCACCGGCCCCCGAGGGGGGCGGGGGGAGGGAGGCGTCCCGGGCCGGCTCCTTCGGGCTTCTGAAACGGGTGTCCTAAACCAGCCCTCAGCTTTGGAAACCGGGTAAAGCTTTCCCGACGGTTGTTTCTCCGGCTGTTGCCGGCGCGGAGACACCGTCGGGGAGGACGCACGCGTCTTTTTTATTCCCTTCTGCAATTAGGCAGCGATTAATGAGCCGAGAGTACCCGCTCACAAGGGTTTCGGGTTGTGCTCAACGTGATCGCAAGCTGGTCCAGAAAGCGCTGCGAGTTTCACTTTTTATCTTCAAACTCCCATGAGAGATGCGCTTCGGGCTTTTTCTTTGGGCTGAAGCAACCCCACCAGCCGGCAAAGGTGTAAAAATAGGGAAAGTGTCTCTATGCCCTAAAATTCATCCAGAAATTAGGGATGCAGTGGTGCACCGGCGACAGATTCGAGCTGCTTCTAATTCAGTTCACATCTAGCTCGCTTTGTTTCACATCAAATGCTTCACTGAACTAAAACTAAAACAGAAACGCAGCTAGCCAAACAGCCCGAGATCGCAACCCTACAATAACAACCCAGGACTCTCACACAATAGAAAAGAAAAGCTTCTGCAGCGGCAAGGAAACAGACTTCAGCCTCGAGCTTCCAGGGGGGTTAAAACAACAGTGAGTTAAACGTGCAACTTTGCATAATCTGAAAATATCTCAGTTTTATATCCCCCGAGTGAGGAGGTGCCGAATCAGAATATACAGAAGTTGTGTATTGTAACTGAACCTCAAGTTACAAACCTTGGGTTTCTCTGCATGTGGAGACAAGATTTTTCCAACGCTAATTCATGGAGAGGATCTCCAAGTTGGGAAGAATGCTTATGCACTCACACACACTACAACCCAGGAAAGTCCCTGTGACTGAAAAAAAGTAAACCCGCATGGATTTAAACACTTTCCTGAACCAGGGCCAGTGTTTGTGGTAATAATTAGAGCATTTTAATAATCAGGATATTTTAATTAATATTCAGCTGGCTTTCTCTTCCATGTAAAGAAAATATATGGTTATAAACATACCCCCACGTATATTTTTATGCCTTACATAAATAGTTTTTTTAAAGGAGGGGTTTCTTTCCTAACAATTTTTTAATAAGATGAACAAATACAGTAATATGGTTAATACTTACGATAGTCTAGCAAATTGAAAAAATAAATCAAAAGCAACAACAACAAAAAAGGTTTTTCTAATTTTCTGGCCAGCTCTAGAATTGCTTGTGCTTGGAAAAAACAATTTACTTGCACGTTTTACCATAATTTAGAACATTTATGTATTCCCTCCTGCTGTGATACAATCTGTTCTTATTATTAAATACAACAGCACTTTAAATATAATAAGATATTTGCAATATGATGAACTTTTCCATGTTCAACCTTTTTTCCTGCTCTCAGCTATAACAACTTACTCTGAATATAACATTGCTCACCATACAGCTTGTTTGTACAGGATGAAGCAATATCATATCTATCTAAAACACAGTTATAGCTTTATTCTCGTTCAACCAGAAAACCTGTCATATAATTGTTGTAAAACTATTTACTTCAGTGTTGGAGATAACAAAATATGACCTCCAGATTATGAAGCTCTGCTTTGTTTGTGAGTGCTCATAAAATGGCTGCAATTCAGAAACATTTCTGCCTTTTCTGCAGGAGCGATGGTTGCGATCTAAGCTTGAGTCAGCCCATGCTGTATCTAGAATTTCTCAACATGCAGAAGGTTGGAGAAAATTCACAATCATAATGCCATTAACGTAGCAATTGCCAACATAAAGACAGGGTTAATTGGATCAGGCACTGACCTGCTGAAATTGGGCACAAATTCAAAGCTAACAACACTAAGTAGATTAAAGAGCAGGGCGACATCACTTGTAAAAGTTACATCCAGCTCACTGTAATATTTCCAAATTCAAACTTCCTCAACAGCCATTGCCCATTTGATATGCCTGCATAAGTACATCTGTGGATGTTTATATACTGCGTAGCTATAAAAAGTAAAGGCAGTGAATACCTTCTTCCAAATTTCCTGAAGAACTTGACCTTTAGGTTTCTTGACCCCTGCAGAAAATGTGAGCATCTCATGCTCTAGCAGGCAAAACTTTGAAACAGTGCTTAATTTCTCTAATATCCTTTGAGCACTGCTATAAATCTTTGATTGCTAGGAGCAATGGTGAGGAACCAAGTTCTAGGTTATATTTTTCTAGAGGAGGCTAAGTCAGTTCAGTGGATTTGTTCCGATTAATACTAGCATGTGGGTTGGCTCAAATGTGTTCCTAATCAGACTGGTATTTTTTTATACAGCTATAGCCTTTTCCATCAAAGGCAAGGGACATGACCAGAATACTTTTAGAAGGATGTGTTCCACGGGAAGTTTCAAAACTGCTTTATTGAGAATCGCTGTTTGCATCAGAAATTTCTCAAAATTGAGGGACTTTTCAAATAAAATTAAGCAGACTTTGTATTTTGGAGGACTGGAGCCAGACTAGAAACTGTGTCAGAGCAAGATTTCAATAAGGCTGCTGTGCACAGGGTTTGTAGCAGGGTTCAGAGGTGGCTGAACGGTTGAAGAAGAAAGTTTGTTTTTCTTATTTTAACTGCTTGGTTGCAGCAGTGCTGCGAGGGTAGAGCATGTCCTATCTGCTGCCTGCCATGTGCCTCTATTTCCAAACACAGTACAAGACACGTCAGTCGTTACTGGCAAAAATTATGAGATTTTTCTTCTACTGGAGAACTCGGTTGGCTCTTCTCCACACTGCTCTGCTTCCAACTCTTCCTTCCCTCTCAGACCTCCGCTCCCTTAACCCTTTCTTCCACACCCAGCACTGCTCCTGTTCCTTGGAATATTCCCCTCGTTTGCTCGTTGCAAACAGGAGGTGGTGAGGAAAGGGAAGCTGCAAATACACCTCTGAAGCTTTCAAAGAGAAGAATCCAACCAAGGTCTGAAGTGGAAAAATTTCAGCCGATTCTACTCTCTTTTGTGCTCATGGCAACAGCACAGATGACCCAAAACCTTCAGGAGGGCAGAGAAGTGCTCAGTTAGCTGATAGCCATGCATGCATGCACAAATATACGTACATATGTGTGCGTGTATTTTAAAAAAAAGCTGCTGGCTTATTTCCCTCCCTTCCATTGGTGCTGTCAGTGCTCCTAGCTGCATTCCTCAGACAAGCCACGTTTCAGACCGACCTCTGTTTCCCAGCATCCCAACGAAGAGACCCTCCCTCTGTGGCTGCCCAGGGCTGGGGTAAGGAGCTGTGCCTTTACCCAGGCAATCTGGATTTTAGGAAGGGAAGGTGGCACTAGTGTTTGAAGACCCTGGCAGTAGGGCCGAGGTGTGAGTCCCTGCCAAAGAGGACACTACAGCATGTACGTGGTGACTGCTGGCACCTTTTTTTGCGTTACAACTGCTGCTCAACAAGAGATCTGTACTTCTACGGAGAATTAGAAAATGGATCAAGAGCTAAGCTATGAGGATCAAAGGCAAACAGCATCCATGGGAGCGTGGTTGCTCGGACAGACCAAGAATAGCAAAGCTGTGCTGCTACTGGAGCATGAAGTGACTCCAAGGGACTTAACAGCTGTCAGCGCAACAGGCTGGGAGGTTCTGCCAGGCAGCCAGATGTTGTTGTTGGGGAAACATATCCAGTCCAGCTCAGCATCTGGGACCCATGATTACCACAGAAATGGAAGAAAGCACTAGGATATGGTGGACAAAAGGCTTTCGGGGCTGTACCCCACCCTTATTTTCAATTAATTGAGAAACATTCTTGGAAAGCTGGGGTGCTAGAAAGGGCAAGTCTTAAACACGACTGAAGACTAAGCATGTTATTTATATATTTACAAAACCATGTGTCTCTTATTAAGGCTTTTTATTCTTATTTCTTATGAGACCATTGTTTGAGAGCTGGGAAATATATACTGAAATTAAACCACTCGCTAATATTTATATTGTATTTATAGTATGATGTATATGCGCGGGGGGGAGTTTTCCTATAGGTGATAAGTCTGTGCCTGAACCTGCTCTGAGTTAAATCCAGGCAAAACTCCCATTAACAATAATAGGAGGAGAACCTGACCTGGTGAGGGTCAGTAAGACTTCCCCTGAGCTCAGCAGGCCCTGAGTCAAATATAAAGGATGGCTGGGCTCATGGAAGCTCATTCAAATCCACTTTGCCTGAATATGGTGATAAATCACTTGCTATCCCAAGTCAGCTTCAAGGAAGCTTGTATCCTCTCACGCTTATTCATGCCTGGCTGAAATCAGAGACACTGTGTTGGTACTTTAGGAGTGAAGTTTGCTAGATTTTTTTTTCCAGTTTCTGTTTTATACATTAAAGACAGAAGTTTTCAGAAGTGCCAGCTCTTTTTTTGCTGTTTATTGGGAAAGATCTGATTTTTGAAAGCATTCTGCATTTGCTGTTTTTATTGAATCTTCCTGCAAGAAGGAGCGCTCAGCAGCTCTGAAAGGCTCTCAGGCTCAAACTGAACAAAGTAGGAGGCACCTATGTGCTCCTCTTATAAAAAAATAAAATAGAACAGTACATAGAAAACAACCACCCAATTCAACAAAGTCCATAACCATGCCTAAAATCTTAATAATCCTCCCCTGTTCACCCAAGTGCTTCAGGAAGTGCTTTGCTGAGAATTGGGTGTGTCTAACGCTGAGTATGTCTCACGGCGCTTTGGTGGTGGATGCTTAAGCTGAGGTCCCAGAAGGTGGAGCCCACCTCTCCAAGGTGGGCATGGTACCACTTCTGGCTTCCCAGCCTCAGCCCCTGAATGAAATTGCAAAGACCACTGAACTAGCAAAAGGAATCACTGTTTTTTCACCCTGAATTGATAAGGAACTATATGAGCACAGACAAACTTAAACCATACCAAAATGCCCTCTTCTCCTCTGATTTGCACATTGAATAGCTATCTGCGACACTGCTAAATAGATGAAAATCATTATCAGCAGCAACGAGAGTTAGTTCTGCTGCGCTGGCATTTCCGATGCTTTCGTACAGGTGGCATATTATGGCACAGCATGCAACAGTTTGTGTCACCAGTGACAAGCACAGATTTGCTGGGGAGAAGGGAAGGGGCAGGAGGAAAGACCCCCTGCCCTGTTCAGGTGGAGTTGGTCAGATGGAAGTTCACACCGCATGATGCAGTTGCCTGCCTGCCCCTCTTACAACAGGCAGCCGGAGCTTGCAACTGTCGTTGCGGGGAGTTCTGCAGCACAAGAACAGGGCAGCAAGTTGTCTGCCCTGCAACAGTTTAATTTTGTTTTAGCTTAAAAAAATAAATAAATAGGGTTCTATGTAAAATTAAATAAAGACTACATGAGGGTAGAAAAAAAAAGTCAGGTTTTTATTTTAATTTTGCCCAAGACAGTTTGTATTAATTCAAACAGCCTGGGTCTTTATTATTTGGCAGCTGAAATGAAACTGGGCATAAGCCCTGAGCATCATTTCAGAGGGTTAATATCTTAAACAGGAAGCAGGAAAATAGCACTAAAGTGTTGACTAAGATAATTGCCGTTAACATCTAGACAGTCAGCAGCTCCTAGACCATGGACGGGTAGAAATTCTTGCTGGTAGAAACAGAGAACGCTTAGACCTGCTGTCCTTGAAATTTTCTTGTAGCCCCTGAACTGCTTTTATGAAGCACCATGGGTTCCAAGAGGTGTTCTAGGATACAACATTGGTGTTTCATTAGGAGGTGCCTTTAATGTTAAAGTTAGACTGAAGAGTACCACACAGGATGAGTATTTCATCTGTACAGCCCTGAACATGGTGATCTTGAAGGCATCCTTTGTAACTGGAACTAAAGAATCATAGACTCATCATAATTATGAATAATATTGATTAAAAAAAAGAGAATAGGTTCCATTAATTATTTCAACATTTCTCAAAATGGCACATTGAATTTTTTTTCTCATATCTTCCTTAAGCTAGCAGCATGCTTTATGCAGCCATTCTTCCAGATCTTATGATTACATTTCCAGACTCCAAAATTATTCTTCTAACACATGAGCTTGAAGGAAAACTTGAGTGGCAAGAAGAAGGGATTTAAAATAGTGTCCTTCAGAGACATTCAAATATTTTAGAATTATTAAAAAAAGGGCAGTGAGGTTTTTCCAAGTTGTGCCTCTACAACATGTATCTACCTTGATACATTTTTGCCCCTCAGGTGGTTTCTACACAATGTTTATCAAGATTTCAAACTATTAGAACCTGAATTGAGAACAACTTTAAAGTATGGTGTGTAATAGGCTCTATAAAGTAGGTTATCCTTTTTTTTTTTTTTTTAAAATCCAAAAATGTTTTGGCCTCCATAATCTGTGCTTGGAAAACATTTTGAGCAAGATGCAGCTGGCTCACTCCATAGGTACGTATCGTATAAGCAGACATCATGCTTACAAGCCAGCCACGTATAACCAGAACTCATAATAGCCTTCAGCTTTCAAAACACTAACCTCGACCCAGGGAGCAAAAGGAGCTGCCCTGCTTGCATGGAGGGAACCTAACATAAACACTCAGGAACAGCTTTGATACTTTCCAGTTTATGGACACTGACAGCACAGATGAAAAAAATGCATTGAACCTTTATTCACGATGGATGCTGGATTGTGGCATTCTTATTTATGGGGATAGAAGGTAGTATATGTACTTTCGCTTTGCTTTTTGGGAAAGAAGAATCAACACTGAAGTCCGATTGTGATAAATAGGGAACAGCACTCCTGCTATTCAGGGGTGACGCTCACGCTATAACCTCAAGATATTTGAATTCCAACGCAGGCTTATTTTTCGATGCACACTCATTCAAAGGAAACCCCGAGTATAAATATTATCAACTGAGCAGCTGGCTTTGGTGCCCACTGATGCCCTTTGTTGACTGGGAATGTTTGAGGACAATCCAAAGAAATACTGTGTTTATTCCTATTTTCAAACACTTGCAAGGTGTCCAAATACACAACAGGGCCATGCAGGTACCAGGATGAATGCATAAAGGGATGGACTATAACAAACTCTAAAATCAGGCAGTGCTGTCAGGAACAGCTTTGTTCACATGGGCAGCAGTCATTGTTTCAGAGCTTCTGGTTAAAAAAACCAAGAGAAGCAAAGCAAAGGAGTTGGTATGGCACTTTATTTTGAAGTACCACAGAACATCCCACAAAATAAGCAGTCCTTAGACTGCTGACAGGCAACTCGGTGTATGACAGCCAGTTCTGACCGAAGGCAGAAAGGTTAAACCTGTTACAGAAAACAGCTACTGCTTTATAATCATTTCATTAGAAACCCTCTCTGTTGACCTAATTCTGCTTCCACTGAAGCTGATGGGAGTCTTTGGTGAACTTCAGAGTCACCAGAATAAAGCTAAACATAATTTTACCTTCCGAAAATCCCATTCATTGTGACCACATTTCACGAAAAGGATTTTGCTCTTTATGCTGAGGCATCTGCACAGAGCTTAGGGAATCCAATACTGGACAAGCTGAAACACATTTATTTTATTTATATTACATCTACTACATAACATCTGGGCTTAATGTAAAAGTACATCATAGCAGACTAAAACACTGCAATCACAAAATGGCCCCTAATCTAACCTAGCACCTTCCCTACACATAAATAAATTTGCCATTTACAAAAAGGCCAGGTTAGAGAAATGAGTGCAAATGTCCCAGGTTGCATTTGTCAAGCTGAAACTTTTCAAGGCTTTGAAAATTTGTGGCCAGAAGGCAACACGATGATCAGCCGCAGTGCCTTCCTGCAAAACACCAACTCTGGGATTTCACTGCACAATTTTTGTAGGAAATGTAGTAACTTGTGGTAGAAGCAGAGAGTTTAAGACATTACAGTGAGTAATTGCACTGCTAAAAAAAAAAAATGTTTGCCTTGAAATGAAGCTACAAAGCAAAGAACCTGTTGCATTACCAATTGCAAAGAGCCTCAATGATCTTTCTTTTCTTTTTTCAATGTATTGTCTTTATGACATTTAATTTTGACCAGATCAAGAAGTAAATTGATAAAGAGCACACCTACTGTGACAGACAACATGCTAAGATCTTTTTGAAGCATGCACAAACTGTTTCTACCTGCTCTTCTTTAATGTTCGTATTTGAAAGGAAAAAAACATAATGAGAAATAGTTTGCCATTTTACTTATTTAAAAAATTGCTCTGTCTCCAAGATATTTTGGAGAGAAATTATTTTTCCTGCACATTTTGTCTGACAGAAAAATAAAATCTTTCTGATTCATATATTCCACAGATGTTAAACTGTGATTGCTGATATTGTTTCTTGTAAAATCACAGACTGCTTTTAATCCTTAATGTGATTTAGCAACCTTGACCTTAGCATGTCCCTTTATATGAAAGATGTTAGCATTGAACTGATTTAGAGTTAAAAAAAAAAATCTTGTGCTTTTTTGAAGTGATATGTCTATTTTTTTGAAACCATAGTTAATAGAAATAGCAAATAAATTTAAATAAACAAACGTAACTGAAATTTACACATTGATTCAGGTCAGGCAGGTTTATCTCAGGATTAATCAGATTCTCATGATTTCAAGTGGATTTCAAGACTGAATTCTGTGGAATTGGAATCTCTGGTGACAAGACCCAGACTTTCACTTACTTTTATTCCCTTATAAGTATATTTCAGACTTCCCAACTATTTCCATTAAAAGTTCTTTGTTTTCATTACAAGTTCTTTATGGGGATGCCAAACCTCAAACTATACCCCAAATCAGCTGGATCAGGCAGCTTTTTAACATTTATTTGGGCCCAGGTTTATGAAGTCCTCAGCATTTATCCGCAACTCACTCTGAGGCTTCATTAACCATATGTTGGGGGCACCAAAAGATTGAACAGTCAAACCTACATTTCTGGTACAGCTGTGGAGTGGAAGGCAAGGTTTAAACCCCAAATGGTGAAAACATGTTTCAGGAAGCTACAGGGCTATTTTGGGCAAAAGGATAAGGAAATTCTATAACACCAGCCTCTTTTACAAAATCCCTTTAGGTCATGCAACCTTTTTGGCTTCTAATAACAAACCTGAAGAAAAGACTCTCCGTTACCTTCAGATGCACATGAGTAACTCATTGGTTCCAATAAGTACCAAGCCTGTGCATGTGTTTTTGAGGTCAGTATTTGTGAATATACTACCAGACTAAGATGCTGGCAGATTTACATGCTGGATGCAATTCTGCCTTTTGGTAGAAGGTGAAGATGAGCATCTCCTATCTTGGAAATAGCAGCTATTCTGTAAGCACAGGAACAGATTTTCTCAAGATGCGTTCTGGATAATAGGAGGAAACCTCAGCTCCACAACACCCCTGGTTTTCTATTATGAGATGTGCATTCATTGCAACCTATAAATCAATGGTATGACAACTATGCTTTGCCCGAATCATGAAAGAAGATTGATATTTCTAAATTACGTGTTAATAGAGTGAAATTGCTATAGGCTTTCTTAGGGTTTTTAATATATTTCTGAATTGAGGTCTTAAAGAGACTCTGGCAATGCTGGGAAAAAAAAAAAGATAGAGAAACACAAAAATACTTTGAGTATTTTATCATTCCAGATCAGAAGACATTAAATTTGACTCTTCATTATTACTTAAATATTTGCAAAATATTAATAAGTTATTTAACATTGAATGAAATACTGCAAGAACTTAATAATGAAACTCTGACACAAATTACACTGCATAGTTGGAAGGAAAGGGAGGTTAATTGTTGTTTTACATTAACTCTGGTTCATTTTCCCCCAGATTTCTGCAGAGGTCTGCTGGCATGACGCAGAAGGATTTTAAAAGTCTAAAGAAATCAGAATAAAAAAAAAAAAAAAAGGTAGCAATTACTACAGTAAAACTTTAAAGTGGGAAGAGCATATTCGTGCTGGATTATAAGGCTGTGTCAAGACTGCTAAATAAAACAGGCAGAGGGAAGACTCCTGATCTGGGGGCCAAGTGACCCGGTCTGGTTACATCCATTGCACTTAGCCTTGGTCCTTCTCACCACCCCACCTGTACCGTTTACATTGTGCAATAATGGCCCTAAGGCATAGTTACAATTTTGGTGTGTTTTTTCAGTTCAGTATGCCCAAAATAATGTGCAGCTTCACCAGAATGGTATTTTCATCACACGAGTCTGATGCATGTGTTGCATGAGGACAGAGAATTTGGGAGGTGCAAATCCTGCTGGACCTTAGAGACCCGTCCTGGCGAGAGGCATCTAAACCTGGTTCAGTCTTACCCGTGTTCCCTACCGGACATAGTCTCCACTCTGTGCTTTCCCTGTGCCGGGCCTCGACATTGCCTTAGAGAGCACCACTTGGCAAAGGCCAAAACGACCAGGGAACGTACTCAAAATTAAGCAGCTCAGATGCTCAAGCAGCCAGTGCTCAAATGCACTCCCTGGCCCAATTTTGTTTAGCAACAGACATGCAGCCCAAATGCTTAAAGGAGCTTTACTACATCCACAAGAACTGCTGGTTGTGATAAAGGTCAAAATACGCAATTTTGTTACTGTTATGGGCCACCTCCAAGGAAGACACAACCAGATGTGTGTGAAGGAGGCCACGTGCTCCAGGATGAGGGGAAGGGAAGGGGACACTCAGCCAGGACACATTCCTGGCCTTGCCCCTGCCCTGCTCTGTGACAACCACACACAGCTTCTGCTGCAATTTCTCCACCTGTAAATGCAGGTGATGATCCTTTCTAAAAGGATCAGACAAGGGGTTGGGACTGTTTGATGATGTGAAGAATAAAATGATGAAAAGGGAAGCTCTAACAGTTCTAATATTAAAAAGCTATTGGTTATCAGGGATGGCATTAAAACAGATGGTAGTTTGCTTTCCACAAGTGCTGTAGTTAGAAGTCTCTTGGCTTTTGCATTCATGTATGGAGCAGTCTTTCATCTCTGGAGGAAGGGAGAGAGAAGGTGCATTTTCTATTGATCCTGGTTTTATATGCATATATTTATCTTGTAACATTCAAACATTTTTTCTTCATTGAACACTTATTTAGCCAGTATTGCCTCACTTAAAAAGCCATTCTTTGCTTTTGGTTATGCCTCTTTAGTGTAAAAACGCCTGCTAAGTCACCAATTAGTGTTTAAACTTTGAGAGGGAAGTCTGAGAGCTCAGGTGGGACAAGACACCAACAGGCTGTCCTCAGGGTTGATTCTGACTGTGCAACTTAAAGCGTGTCACATTGGTTAACAGTTTTGAAAGGTATTTAAACTCATAGTTCCAATCAAAAGCTGTACCTTCAAAATAAATTCCTTCAAAAATTAGGACTTTCACCCAGCTAAACTTAGATCCCAAATCCAGACACAAGTTCCAAAAAAAGTCTTGATTATTTTTTTTCCACATTAACTGAGGTTAGTACGAGTTAAGCTGCTGTAAACGAAGGAAGAATTTCACATAGTATTTCTGTATGTTGTGGTTAAATCCATAGTTATTCCCTAAAATTAAGGATAATTCCTTACAATGAATAACACCTATAAGGAAACAGAAAGGCAGAAGCTTCTTAAAAGTAGTCACAGGTGAATTATACTTAGTGCTGCCAAAGTATAATGTTAGGAGTCCTTTATTCCAGTCAGAATATAGCTTTTCAACTTAAATAATGAAAAAGAGAACTGCTGTACTGAAAAAAAAAATATCCCCTAAACCAGATGTGACTTCACTATGGTCAGAAAATGGTCTGCAAATAAAATGATTAAAAGTGCATCTTTTGACACTATTATGTCTTGTCTTTTAATTTAGAAATATCTTTTACTCCAGTCACTTATAAAAGTTTGGCCTGCATGGTTTTTTGTTGGGTTGGTTCTTTTTTGGAGGGGCACTGGAGAAGACTAAGTTATGTTTCAGCAGTTTTATCAGCCCTAAACTGAAGGACGCTGAAAAGAGGTACAACATCCTTTTCTCCTGAGCATGAATGGGGTAGCACCTCCTCCCTACCTTCATCCTTGTCTGTCTGGAGTGGCTTGACCTTCAGATTTCCTAGGACTCCAAATACTGGGCTTCCTGAGCTTCTCCCGTGGAAGACGACAGCTCCAAGGAGGCACCATAAATACTGCAAAACACACCTTCTGGGCACTTTCACCACAAGACAGCCTGTTAGGGGGATACGCACACCTCTCCGCTTCTGATTGCCAAGTGGGCAGAAAGAGGACCTGAAGACTTGTGGAGTCAGAACAAGCTGCTGCAGGCAGAGCTCTTCTCTCTTTCTACCTCAATGATCTGTAGTTTCCAGGATGAGCCTTCTGACCACCCCACGAGCTGGTAGGGGTTTCTGGGACCACAAGCCTGCCAGCCCTTGGGTTGCCCCTTGGTGCAGTGTAGGCATATCCTGCCAAGTTGGGGGCTGGTGGGGGCATACATTCACATGGCAACTGGTGAGACAGGCCACGCTTGAGCCCGTTTCCCATCTCGGGCTGCCCCAGTTGCTGATGGGCTGTTGAGGTGAGCCTCACACGTTGCCTTCTTCCCAGCTACCTAGTGGCAGAACAGTCGTCGTCCCCCACCCCACCCCCCTTGCAGGTTTATCCCTAATGATCAGGGGCTTTCTTCAAAGAAATTGTTGACGAAGCCCTTTTCCACCATCCAAGCAGCTCAACAGATAATGCCCGATTCATAACTTACCCAACGCGTTTATTTTGCTTTTAGGTGGTGTGACCAGCTCTAAGAGTATTACAACTGATCTGTCTCACAGTTCAACGGTAAGACAATTTATTATGGCTGTATTTTCAATTTATAACTTTTGTATTTTATTTAAAACAACAGAAAGTGTTCTAGCAGTTCTAACTTCTTGCCTTTCAAGCCTGTGAATTGTTTCCTAGTTCTTCTGTCATGAGTGACCAAACAGGAGCACTAGATTTAATTTCTTTCTACCTCCTGCTGTTTTATATACCTTTAACTGCTCCCTTTTTAAACTCTAGAGATAGTCTTTTCACTATCCCTTCTCACATGGAACATAAGCCAGGTCTCAGAACATTTTGGCAGGATTGGGGGTTGCCCACGTACAGAAATCCTGCAGGAGAGATGTGGCAGAACATGTTCTGACAATACAGTGTGAAATTTTTGAAACTGTTTGTTTTGGGGTTTTTTTCTGGTTTAGTTCAACACCATCTCATTTCATAACTGTGTGTCACAGCACAGCTGTTCCAAAATCTGATGCCCTTTAACATCCTATTTTATTCTGGAATAACATCCATATTTGATTAACTACTATTTTTTATTTGCATCTTCATTGTCTTATGGTACACAGAACACCACAATATATTCCCTTGTTGACAGGCTGCTTACAGTATGGCATTATGATACTAACAGTGTGCCTTTCGTGGCACGTTTTTTAATCCTTAGGCAAAAGGTAACATTTAAAACATATATTATGCTATTATTAAATCTTCCCACTCTGGTAGATTAATAGACCTTTGAAAATTGACAGAGAATTCATGTCTATAAGTCTGACTTTCTATAACCACAGTTAAAACAACAGTGTTCTGTATAAATTTCTGCTTGTTTCTCTGTGTAACTAAAATTCTGATCAAAAGAACCAAATCTTTAATACATGCATTCACTAACATTCATTAGTAGCCAAGACCATTGTTTAAAGCACTTTTTAAAATAGCACATTTCAGGGAATGGTGAAGAATTACATGCAGAAGAACATGCTGTTTTTCACGTTTCCTTAATTTCAGAGTTTTACTGGAGTTCCTGGTTCTGCATGTTACTAAATTTGCAATAGTGATAATAATAATAATAATAATATCTTTTAAAGCTCCCTAGATACATCTCACTCAGAGGAAGCTTTTTTTTTCCCCCCTAAATTGGTAAACATCTGAATGTAAGCTGTTTTTTTTTTTGTTGTTTTTGGGGTTTTTTTTAAGAGAGCACTTCAAAAGAAAAAAACCATATGTTGTGGCTGGCCTTTGTTATCCAGTTAATGAAGAAACTAATTCACTGTTTGGACAGGCCACTGAGTAAAAAGTAGCTGAATTTTTTTGGGGGAGATCAAGTGCTTAATACAACACGATTTGTATCAGCTTTGATTTGTAGGAAACATATAGTGAATCAAAAATAATTTCAAAGTAAATATATTAGAAAGCTTATGGAGATTGTCAAAAGAAATTAAAAAAAAAAATGCATAGCTACTGTTGCTCCCAAACATCACATGAAATATTCTGCTACTTTGAGCACACAAAATGTTGAAAGTAAAAATGTTTTTTACGGGTGAAAGCATAATAAATTCTGTAAAGACCTAGAGACTGTGCCGCCTGGGGAGAAACCGAGTACAGAGGTTGCAGTTTTATTGTTAGTTTGGTCAGAACTCTGTTTTACTTGAGACAAAGTTCAACTGCGTAGTGAGGCAGAAATAAACAAAAGCAACCCGTTTAATACGTATACTAATGGCTTTCCTATAGGAGAAGAGAAGATGGAGGGCGAGGTTCAGCAAAGAGCGCTGGTGCTGGGCGGGGAGATGGGCAGTGCCTGGGGAGACGGCGCCGTACCTGGGGAAGGGCTCTGCGCCTCTGCCAGCTTTTGCTTCAAATTACTGGCTAGGACTGGCCTCTGCCAAGAGCCAGGGTGGCCCTCAGATGCCCCCTCAGAAACCTCCCCTCGCCCTGCCTTGTGCCTCCTGTGCTCTTTGGGTTTGCTGTCCCCATCTGGTGGTGCCTCCCTTTCGCAGCCCCGGGGTGCGGCGGAGGTTCCAGACACATCACTGGGCTGAAGTGGGCATTTTTGCCTCCTCTGAGGCCTCAAGCTATTCTGAGTGGAGGCTTAGCACCCTCTGACAGTCCTCAGCCCCCCCAGGATGTGTGGGGACAGGGAGACATAAAAAGGTGACATGATGTATCTTGGTCGGCTAGTGACCAAGGTAGCAGCACCAAGGGCAGAGGGGAAACCCTGAGGTCTGTTCAGAGTGACAGAGGAGCAACAGTGAAGCATTATTTCTTTCAAAAATAAACAATCCAAATCCAAAACCCCTACAGAAATAAAAATCAGTTAGCCATTTTGAGGAATGGATTTTGTCCCGGCACATTTAACAAGTCTCAGCAAACGTGCAGAAAGCAACAATCAGTAAGTTCTTTACAAGTAGTGTAACAAACTATGAAAATGTATTTTTGGAACATAAGAAGCATTGCTAAGTTATAAAAGCAGCATAAGCGATGACAGGAAATACATCCATGCTCTAAATCTTTAGTTTTGGATAGCTGGGTATCGTGAGCCAGAGATGACAGAAAACAGTTTAAACTCCAAAATAATGATTTCTTTTTGGAAATAATATCTTTTGGGGTCCATAATTGGTCCATAATCCTCCAAAGCAACAGTATTGCTTATTTCCAAAGCAGATAAACCGCTTGCAGATCAACAGCAAATCAGTACTCAATTGCTCCAAGATAGGTATCAAACACAGTTCCCAAAAATAAAATTTGTACCATTAAACCAACAAATTGATGACTTCAAAACCACACTCTGTATCCATCTACAGGAAGTAACTGAGAAAAATCAAAGACATATACAACCTTCATTCCCCCATCAGAATTTGGGAAGGCTAGTGGAACTGGGGCTGGTGCCCTGCTTCATAATTGGAAGAGAAATGTTCCCAAACAACAGTATCCATCAGAGACCATGGAATTCCCCAGGCAGAATCACTACCGGCTGGATTAGCCGACCTGTGCTGTAGAGGGAAATCTGAATCAGCTTTTCAGGATATCTAAGTTTATAGAGGAACTGGGAAATTACTCTAATTGACATGTGGCAAAATTGAAACTCAAACTTAAAAAAAAAAAATGAACCAGCCCAAGAAGCACCAAGGAAACTAACAGCAAAAAGCTAGTGCACAATGCATAAAACCAGTAATTTCAAATAGAGAAGACTAATAAATTTGAGTTATTACAGTTCGATTCACCACCAGTAGTCAATATTGATATGTCACAGCTCTTTCCACATGAAGGCATTGCGTATTTGGTTAAAACGATAATTGTTCTCAGATGAGGAAACCTAAAGTGAGGATGAATGAGACTATGAAATCTGCAGAATGCTTTCAAGAGATGCCAAACAGATCAATGTCATAAAAAGGGATTGATTTAGACAACAAGATTAACACCCAGAACTATGAAGCACTGTATCTCATATCCAAATAAAGAAATGGAAGATTTAGTAAAACAAATAACCGGAGAAATCGTCACTGACCTAGTTAATGTATACAAGCAAAGATAATTGATATGAGCAAAGTTTTATATCAAGATTCAATTTACCAATTTAAGAAATGCAGCACAGACCCCATTGTCAAATTAGGATGCCTTCTCTCATTGCTCTTGTTTGGCTTTGCCATCAATGTCACTATAAAGACAAAGTGCAGATGAACACAACAGAAGTATCACATGATTTGACTATTGTAACACCAGGAGACTCACAGAAATAGTGAGTGTAATAATATATAGCTTGTGGGTTTGACAACTTGGTATACATGCAAGTACAGACAAAGATTTTGGCCAGGGTTGCAAAAAAGAATCAAACATATTTTTGGAAAAGAAATGATCTGCTATAATCTCCACTCCAAAAGAAGAATCTAACAAGAACCTTGGCAGATCCCAGCTCCAGCCTACTTAAGAAGTCTGAGTGGGTGAATCTTGAAATATGGAAGGTATCTCGAAATATAGAAGGAATTTTAATGTCACAGAAGGTAACAACTGCGTTTACCACAGTAAACTAGGTTGGTTCGTCAAAAGTCTGTATCTGAAGAACTAAACTACAGATTTTCAACTTGATTATTATTTCCACATTGGTATATGGATGTGAAGGCTGGAAATGCATCCAAGATAAAAACAAGTTTCTGTATGCTTCTGAAATAATATACTTAGGCATTTAAAGAAACAAACCACTGGCAAGTGTCAGGATGAATCCAATAGCTTCACAACCAAAAATTATCCAGAAGTAGGAGGACATTTGTAGGATATGTGCTAAGAATGAAGGTAGAACATCTGCTAGGAGATGGATTTATGGGGGACCAGGGCCAAAAACCACTACTCAGCACAAGAAATTCATGGAGCTTCATAACACAGAAGACAAGCAGAGAACAGCCAGAAACAGATGGGAACGACGAGGGTTTTGCTCACGCATGTAGCACATCTAATAGGAACAGTTCATCTGTGATGTAGGCCTCTCTAAACTCTGTCTGGACTGAACTCTAATAATTGACAACTCTTCCACTGGCACATATGCTCCTAAATGGAAGGAGAGAGTAAAATGGAGATGGTGGGGCTGCAGTTGTAATTGTGGGCCTTATGACTTTACTGACCAGCATTGCTAATTCCTTCCTCTCTGTTAACTCATAACCAGGTAACTCTGGGTACCAACATCTCCATTCAACAAGAACTGCAGCTCTTGCCTTAGTCCAACCCTTTATCTGCAGCTCTTGTCCTCGCTGTTTCCACCTGGGCCACACGTACTCAAACCCAGAAGTGGACAGCAGGAAAGCTCACCTCCTCTCCCTTCCTCAGAGGGAATGGGAAGGCATGCGAGTAAGACAAACAACTGTATCACCTGTTAACCAAACTTTTCCTTAGCAATAGCTCCTCCCAGTGCACCACCTTGCTCACATTCAAATCATCTCTGGTCAACGAGAGGACATTTCCAGGCAAACATGATTAATACAATCTGATCATCCTTGGCAGCTATTTTTGCAGGACTTTTATGATGAAGCAGGAAGGAAGAGGCTGTTTGCAATCCCCTTTGGAAAAGCAACTCCAGGTCCACTTCCTCATGGTGTAAAGGAAGGAGCATCCCTCACTGCCTTATAGAAAATGTTCCCAGGCTGTGCTCCTTCAAACACTGACCACTGCTGCCCAGGAACGTCCTGTGTTTGTGACTCTTGACCTCAGCTTCATTCTAACCATCTATCATAATATGGTGGTGTGATTACATAAAATATATCGTAGAGTTCCCCCAGGCAACACAAATGACAAACCTACTCTATTCTACCTATTTGGAAGAGTGTGATTGCATCAGATGAAGCAATTAGATGTTCTAGCCAATCTCTAAAATTATGCCTAGAGATTGGATTTTTGTTCAAGTGACTACTCCCTCATTTACATGAAAATTCATGACAACTAAAAGCAAATGAGATCATAAAGCATACTAACAGTTTAGCTCACCATTATAAGAGAAACTTGTCAATATGATTGCAAAAGAATAACCTGCCATAATTTGTCTTTCAAGGATCTACACACTCGTTATGGCCTGAAAACTAAGACAACCAAGACAAAATTAAGGCATGGATCGTCTGTCAGTTTGAAAGGATACCTCCCCTCAACATAACAGAGAAAAAGTCTCTCTCCATGGACACGTTGTAGATTCCTGCCCGTGTTCTTCACATGCTAAACTGGGATTATCACTTCCACACTTACATGTGGAGGGACCAAGTAAATCCCTGCACTATCTTTTTTTACTGGGACTGACCTCCAAACAGAACAGGAAATCTCTTTGTAAGCAAATTCCCATAACCAGTCCCCTTGCTGTTTAGTCTGCATTGGATTAAGTAGTGACTTGCTTGCTTCTTTGATTGGCAACTATAGTACTATAAAAACAAATGTACAGAGCAAGTCTCACCAGAAAAGCCTCCCAATCTGCAGACCCCTTCAGCTTTATTTGGACTGAAACTTGATGATAGCTCCGCTAGACAGGAAACACTCACCCCTCCTTTCTAATATGGCACTACCAGGAGGACACATTTTCTCACAGACCAAGTAGCAGAGTGGGGAGGGGAGGAAAGAGCAGGAACACCAGAGACCTGCTATAACACATGACTCAAATGCAAACTGTTCTAAGAGGCAGAAGCTGACAACACTATTTATTTATCCAAAGGTTAATTCTTTGATTGATAAAAACCCACGGTTTATACCATGCTTGAAATTGGGTGAAATACGGGAAAAGCAAAGCATCCCAGACATTTCAAGCTCACCATACTGTAGAAGCTGGAAGGAGTAGACACTTGAGCAGTGAAGCATTTTGCTTGTTTTCTTACTGGATATGACATGCTGCTTATTAATGACCCTTTGCAACACTGTAGCAGCAGGATGCCCTCCTGTGCCCCCCCTCCCCAGGTGATTAGGGCTCCACCTTTGCAGGTGCTGTAGGAATTCACAGACACGCAGAAGGGGCGGTCCAGCATCCACCCCTGACAGAACATCTTAAGGTAAGAGTACATGAGACAGAAAAGGAGTTAGGTGCATCATCCTGCTATTCAGTAGCACATCTATTAAGACGCATGATATTTATGTGAAGGGACCACAGACTGAAAAGTCGTAAGAATGAAATATTTCCTTTTGAGGCTGAATTAGAGATGTCACCTAGTTGAGCTGGCATTAAACAAAGGAGCCACCAGCAGATGCAAGTCCTGCCTTCCTTACACTTGCATTCTCTGCATTTAGCACTGCTGTCTAACTTAAACCTCATCAGCTATAACAGCTTATTGCCCCAATTGCTTGCCCAAACATCAGCTCTGCTACATACTTGATACTGGGCTATCTGTTGGAAAGATACGGATTCACCTCCTACTGCTACCAGTGCAACCATGGTTGAGGAATACATCCAAGAACTGGAAGTTTTATGGGCAGGCATACATATGCACACAATTCATCCAAGTCTAGATGGCCACAGACAATATTTCTCCTCATGTTTTGTCACTGAGATAAAAGATAGATTGGTAACAGATTTGAAATTGTGCAGCCACCTACCTGTGCATGACAACGTGCGCCCAAAGAGTCCTGGTGCTTTGAGACAGCGAGGCATTTGAGCTCCACCTGGGTGTGCTAGTTGCTGGTCTGCAGCTATACCTGACCATGCTAGACAAGCTACAGACTGAGTTCTCCTACCTAAAAGTCCCACAGGAAAGACACAAATAAAACTTCTGTGAGATTCTCTGGCTTTTTTAATTAGAGAAGGTGGAGGTGGCCACTTACTGCAAAGCAGTGGGGTGTTAAATCTGGAAAGCACCTGGCGGGCCACAGGCTCTTCCTTCTCCCTCCCAGTCCTAGACATGCTCTGACTCACTTTCCTTCTGCTGGATCCCTTACCCGTCACATTTAGCATTTGCTGTGTTGGTGATCTCCAAGCTTTCATCTGACAGAGTTAAAATGCCTCCATCACATTCACATGATTCATTTTACTCTGAAGCACAGTTGCCACACCTGCTTTCATACAAGTCACCTGAAGGCAGTTAAAAAGATACTAGAAAAAGAAATGGGTGTTCCTGAAAGCAATCACCCTCCCTCTTCCTTTGGTGTGGGGTATCTAAATCAGCCCCTTTTCTCATGAACATCAGCTCCTGTACAAGAGAGGCTACAGGCTGGTTTTGCAGATCAGCCACTGAACTGCTGCTCTGAAAAAGAAAGAGAGAAACGGAAAAAAAAAAAAACCAACAAACCAAAACCAGTTAGATTTCTTTGTTAGTTTTCTCTGATGTCTAAATGGAGCCTTTGCGGGAGCTGGCAACAGCTGATCACCAGCAGCAGGGCTGCTCCCGCTGCTGTCTCCCAGCCAACTCTGGGGATGGCTGGATCCCTTCATGGGATGACATAACTCACTAAACCTGCAGAAAGCTATACCTGCTGAGGGGGGAGGGTGAATAATAATAAAAAAAAATCTTTCTGGCATTTTAGGAAGTTGAATTGCCTCGGCGTAGGCCAGTGATGACAGAACAAGAGAGGGCAGGGCTCGTGACCGAGGGGTGTGGGGTAAGGGAGCAGGGCCTCCCCTTTGTAGCAGCAGGGAGGGATCCTGCGGGTTTGGTTGCCCCTGGAAGCATGGCCTGAGCCTCCTGCCGAATGACCAGGTTGCCTGGCTGGAGGAAGGTGAGGTGGCAGCACTCCTGCAACTCAGATGGTCTCATCAACTTTAGTTGGGGAGCCCTCTGGATGCCCTAGACTAGATAACCATCCTTGCCTTCTGCTTGGAGCACAGCGATGAGGGGGGATGTCCCCTCTCTGGCAGAGGGAGGACCTGAAGTCAAGTCTCCTGCCACCACGGAGGGGTTAGACTGAGGTGAAACCACTATTTCCACCAGCTGCACTACTTATTTTGTGTGGTCCGGGGGGCAACTGGGGCTTCTGAAAGGACGTCTGTCAGAGTCCTCATTTGTGAATGCCATCAGGGGTTAAACAAGAGCTGGGTGTCTACTTACTGAGCTCAGGAAAGGAAGGGGAAAAAAAAAGAAGAAAGACAAACCAGAGGCAGTCCCAGGCATGCCCAGGAGCAGACCTTTGGGCACCTCAGGAATTTTACTGGCAGGAACGTAGGCACTTGCAGACTTCAGACGCCTCCAGGGTTAGGCAGTAGCTGAACAGGGGTTTTGAGGATCTAAATATTGGCCGCAAATGCCTACAGAGGCAGCTAGGCAGAGCTTACATGCCTAAACCTTTTTTTGTGGCTCTAGCCCTAAACTAATATTATGGAAAATACCAGCAATTATTAGGGACTTCTTATCAGATTGGATACATATTCCCTTTGCATAACTTTACCATGGCCTCATTCATGTGGTGCTTAGAGAGGATGAATACCTGTTCTGCATGAGTAATTATGCCAAAGGCTCATGTGAGGGAGGTAGTTTGTGACCGCTGAATAAGGCCAGCTATGTTTACCTATACAGCTTCATCACTTAAACTAAAAATTGGTCTTACCACTAAATCTCCCTTGCCGCTTCGTTTGCCTGATTGCAAACAGATCCCAGAATATGCAGTTGCACAAAGATGATTGATGCCAAGATGCTGCCCTGAGAAGGAAATATTCTTTTAAGTGTTATCACGTCCACAAGTATAAGCAAAGCCATGTCACGTGATGAAATGTAAATAGAGCATTTCTTAGAAAAGCCATTTATTTGCCTCCGTGATTTATTATTCAGTGACATGTAGGCTATTTTTTCTTTGTTACTGGCACTCATGTTCATAACAAGGTACTTGACTTGAAGGTATTTGGCCAACCTTTCCAAAGTGCTATGTAAGCAGTAATCAGAGAGAGCTCGGTTCGTGAGTCAACAAATTGCTCTCCCACGCTGATCAAACAGCCTTGGCATCTCTATAAAAAAAAATAGAAAACCAGATTTTGGACTCGCCTACCCAGTTCTCTCTCTAAAATTATTTATTGTATTTTCATTTGGCAGAGTCCAGGCTTAAAATAACCAAAGGTGCCAGTTGTTTTATTAATAATATTTTACATGTGATTTTCATTTATGTTTAGAAGGATGAATGAGATGGCCAGTTAGCCTCCACAGTTGTTGTTGCCATAAATTGGGTTTCATTTGCTCAACCTAGGGACAGATGCTTCTCTCATTTTACACCATACCTCCACAGCATGCAGCAGAAAGCAGTCTGATGTTTGGGTCAGAGCTAGTCAGGTCAGTAGAGCTGAGGTTTATTTTGGAAAGCTTTCACTCAAACCCACACAGGGTTGTTACTATTAAGGCAAGTAACGATCAGATACAGTGCACAAGCTGCAGGCTTTAACAGGAGGAGGAACTCAAATCCAAGTGGGATTTGTACTCAATTGCTATCGTCTATGTCCATCATATGCGCTCACAAATCCAGGCCCTGAACTTGAAACATATATTCCCACACTTAGTCTTGCTACTTCACTGTGTAAATGAATGCCTTAAAACGAAATATATGTATTTGTGTATCATCTCACTACTTCTGTGTGCAAAGTGAGTAGGGCTGCATGAATAATTGCATTTATTTTCAGTGTGACTGCTGAATTGGAAATATTTTGGAAGCTTGGATTAAACTGATGCAAACACCCCCTGCCCCCTGTTCTTTTAACATGAAATGAAAAAAGAGAAAACATCATTTTGCATTGAAAAGCTCCTTCTGACCCCCAAAATGAAACACTTCATTTTTGGACACGTGTAGTAAAAGCAGAGGAAATGAAAAGGCTAGATTTCACAAAGCAAGAAGTGGTGTTCTCCCCCTTTTCATTCAGTAGCCTGGATGCAGAGAGAAATCCTTTGGCTTCCTGAGGTGTTTGAAGCTGGTGTCTCTCCTCCCTGGCAATGCCACTCACCATCTCTTAGGTTAAGGGGGACAAGCAGACTGTGACTTTCCACGCAGCCCTCCAGCTGGGCAGCTTTCCTCCGCGCTGCCTGTTTCGTGCTGTCCCAAATGTGGAAGCAATGGATGGCGAAATGAGGTGAGGTGCCAGTGCTTGAAGCAGCTGCTTCCAAAGGAGCAGGTTACCCTGCCGCAGGCGAGATGCTCCCCCAAGAGACAGGGCTGGGGCTGGAAGCACTTCCAAGCACCTTCCTTTTGGTCATATTTCAGTTTGCCTGTGTAATTAGATGTTCCCTGAACCCAGAGGTTGCTTATTCCGAGGGAGAGAGTCCTTCCCATCAGGCTACACAGTTATGCTGCTTTTTAAGCAAAGGGTTACTTCAGCATTTGGTTTCTACCAAAGCACTGTTAAAATATTTTCACTTATTGCAGGACCACAAACATCTGTTAATTATGGGTCCAGGGTTTATTTATTTATTTATTTTAATAGCTAGGTCTTATTGACCTTCACTTAAGCACTTTTGAACATTTTACCCCATATAAAGGATGCTGTGTTGAAAAGCGCTAACAATTGCCATCATGGGAGTCTTGGATTCAAAGACAGTTTGCAGACCTCATTAAGCCAAGGAGCTTGCCAAGTCCACTCTTTTCAATTCAGTGGAAGCAACGCTTAAGTCCCTTCATATAGCAAGCCAGCTGTGAGCAACGGAGGCTGCCTGACGTGGGCAGAGCGAGCTAAGCTCACCCAGGGGCACTTGTCTGTTTTGGTACCAGAAGATAGTGGCTCACACTGCAAACAGAGGGAGCTGTGAGAGGAACCCTGAAAAGCAGCACGACGACAGGGTTTCTTCAACACAGGGCTGATCAGGGAAGAAGAGTCAAGATCTCCAAGCCAGGAAAAAAATCTCCTGGTTGTCTTGTGTCCCAGGAAACATGACTTCTATATAGCCTCTGTCAAGGAGCATAGTTACAGTGATAAATCTTGACCAATGCAAAGCAAGACAGGCAAGGTCTTCCAAGCCCAGCTAGCGATGGGCTAGCATGCTACCAGGTCTGCATTATGCCATTGAGAAGTCTTCTCTCGTGTGCAGGAGAAAAGCAGATTTTTGAGAGGTTTTGAAAGTAAGATAAGCACAACCAACTCTTCAAAGAGTGGAAAGGTGCTCCAGGTATTCAACAGATCCAAAAGCCAGACTACATATTTGCATACGGAGGTAGGAAAATGCCTCGGGTTAGACAACAGTATTTCTATGCATGTAACGTTTTTTGGGCTGGTTGCGTGAAGTGTACACTACAGACACCCAGATACATCAGTTCGAGCGGAGCAGATCAATTCTACGTTATCACAATAATATGCACAGAGCAAGACTAGCTTAGAAGGTTCCAGTCTAAAACAGTGAGATACATAGATCATAATAGCGGCATTGGTATTTTATCAGGGAACTCAAAAATAAGAAGGCAATGCATATATTCACAAAAGAGCTGAGGCTATTGAATTCAGCACTGTTTAGGCACCTTTTTATCTGGGAGGGAAAGTAAAAGCTGTGAAAATTCATGACAGGTATCCTGATTCCCAGGCCAGTGCTGCCCACAAAGTCCATCCTTCCCCTCAGTTGTATTATCCTCAGTGCAGGATGTTTTCAAACAAGAGTATTTTCAAAGGGCAAGTCCCCTTTCCACTCTAGTTGCGGTGAAGTTACAAATGTAACCCCTCAAGTTAACTCAGCACAGTCCCTCAAGATTTGTTTGGCCCAACCCATGCTATTAGATTTAGGATTCTCCCTATGTTGGTATTCAACCATACATCCTCGCAAGCACTAATTCAGTATAAAAAACAGAAGCTGCCCAAACACAATTCCCAAGAAGTGCGGTATAAGTGAATACCTCATTGTGGCATGGCCATTAACAACTGTTACAGAAAAAGGAAAATAAACCAAGATTTGCTCTGGAACACAAATGCATGATAAAATCCCTGAGTGCACCTTTTTGAGACATTGTTTTTACATTTAATTTACAGTTTCCAAGTGTTTATCTCTTCAGGTGGGGTTTTACATATTGACCATAGGTAGAACACACCCCATTTTATAATTCTCTTATCTTACTTAAATAGGAGACAGATAATGACTTCTATACGTGCTCACACCTTGCTAATAGAAAACACTGATGTATTGAAAATTTCCTTATCGCCTTCAGTTCCCACACAGGTGTCCTTGGTGATAAACTACTGAATGATATAAACAGTGATTTCGGGTTAAAAGTAACAATTGGTCATTAGGAAAAGAAAAAAAACCCCAGAAATTAAACCATGTTTCCTGACCAGGATTTTGAACTGAAAATACTGAAATACAGGAGCACACATGCATTTTGTCACTGTGACTGTGAAGCACAGAGTCTCTAGGACTTCTCTTTAGTAATGCTTGCTCTCACCTCTCACAACCCGCAGGCATCTTCTCTTGCATTTTGAGATCTTGATGGGCGAGATCTCACAGATATGATAAGCAACTGTATGATATTCCCTCTGTTTTAGCCAATGATATGAAAATTGAAAGAAAATATTAATCTGTCCACTGATGGGTTTATCTCCAAGGGGTGTTATCACAAAACAGCTGTTCTGCAACTATTCCTGAACAACACAGGCAGGAGAGTAATTCTGGAAGAAGAAACATTTGTTCTGAGTTAGCTCTATCCATTTCCAGCTAAACTGTTAGTTTTCCTGTGATTGTTCTTTAAGATGTAATAGAGAGCATGTATTTTAACTAGCTTACAGTCTTACCTGTGTTGCTGCCATTGTGCAATGAGTATATTGAATCACCTCAGATGCACAGAAAATTGTAAGAATTTATCGTCTATGTTGCCTTTGAGTATTTTCACTTTTGTATTTCAAGGAAAACTTGTATTCTCTAACTTTTAGCAGTTTCTTCCAAACAGACCGCTAGAGATCTAAAAAAAACCCCAAATGCACACCTGCTATTGTAAAAGTGCATGGCCAAGTCTTTGCTCCTGCAAAGGCCACAGCTTTCTGGCCAGTGTTATTAGGGACAAAACTGGAAACCCCAGCATGTGATGGTGTTTTTGAAAATCTAGCTTCTGGCAAGTTTCCACCATCTGCATTTATTATCCAATAATGGGATCAACTAAGATTAGTAATACATAAAACTTTTGTGAACTGTAGGGGAATAGAGTATCATTTTAACAGAAGCAGGCATTCAAACATACATTTAATTTCACAAGAAACATTCCAAGATTGTCTCTAGGGCTTCTTCTGGAGCAACACAGCCTCATGCTCCCTGCCAGGACAGGGCTCTGGTATTGTATTTATTTATGTGGCACTAACAGGCTTCAGTGGCTGCACTCAGCCAGGCAGGCATCACCACCGCTGGCCAAGAGTACCAGACAGCATTGCCATTCTCTTATCAGTTCCCTGTAAAGTTTCTGCCAACTTGCCAAGAATAAAAGGTACTTCCAAAAAGTGGTCATTTTGCTTGGGGGAAAAACGGAAAAAAATTTTCTCAGTGGCTTATAGATTATTTCTCTAGGGCTATCTGGTAATTGAGTCCTATTGAGTAGGGAAGTCAATCTTTCTTAGATTTTGGAGGTATCTTTTTGTATTTGAAAACATTAACAATATTTTTCTCTTATTTCTGCCTCACATGTTTTCTGTAATTATTTTATGCCCCAGTCTGCCTCCACATGGAAAATATCTTGGCAGGCCTTTCCATAATCACCTGTCTTCCACATCTAGGTGTGTACCCAACTTCTGATAATTAGAGTTAGACATCTAGGTAATAAGTTGATTTTACTAGTGAGATGATAGCTAAAGGAAGAGATTCTTTGCCTTCCTTTTATCAAAGCTACTGCTTTTAGCTAACAGTTTAAAAAAGTAATCTTGGATATTTTCCACAAGGTCAAGTGTTGTCTGAATAGGTTTCTTTTGGCATCTACAAGAGTAATCAAATTAAAGACAATAGTTTCCAAACCCACAGATTGTGATTTTTTACTAGTGGCACGTTTCAGTGGGTCTCAGCTTCCCAATGCTTCCAGTTTCTCTGTATGATATGCAGAGTACCAGTACACAGGTGCAGTGTGCCACTACACAACTGAACAGTAGCATCCTTACAATATCTACTTAGCAAGTATTGCTTTCTCAAAACCTGTCATAGATGGTTCTTCACTCAAGATGGATGGGAGTAGGAGTTTAGATCAACGGCACCACTGGTAGAACACCTATTCCAAGGTCAACTACTCAAGAGTACCAAATACCTCTTGATTATTCTTAAGCAGTCTTGATAAACATCAGATATGCTTAACACTTCTGAAGAAACCTCTTCATAGGATCAGAACCCCATAGGTATAATTTAATATGCGTTAACCAAAATGGAAAAAAAGCTCTTGAAGTGCCTTTGCATCCTTGAGACCGATTGCATTATTTTTATCTAGAATAGCCACAAGCCATCACGTATTTTTTATTCTTGCTGCAGGTCTTGTAACGTAAGTGTTAGCTGTAGATCATCCTCCAGCATCACCAGTACTGTCTCATGTCCTTGACTCTTCCTCACTTTGCTCGGTCAGGGTCCAGTTGGATGCCACCATCTGTCAGAGTCCACCAGGAGGCATGGGGTCTGAGAGTGGATTCTCATGAGAAAGACGGCAATGTGAACAGGAAACGTCCCACCAGGAATCCCTTCTTGGGACAGGCTCCTGTGGAAAAGAACAAACCCTTATTGTCACTATTGCAGTTTTAACTTTGTATTCTTGTGCTCATCCTTTGATTCATTCTCTTTCCCCCCACTCTATTCCCATCCGACGGGTGGGAAACAGGATATTTTGTGAAATTCTTTCCTTCCTGTGTGGGTCTACATGACATCTTTAATTAGCAACTCTCTGCAATGGAAGTGAAGAAATAAAAAACACAACTGTCCCGCTGAGGAGATCATAATAAAGTTGCCTTTTGAACAGGTATTTAAGGCATCACTTTCTGCCATTTATGAAGATAATTGATGTTAATATTTAAAAATATCACACACAGAGAAAAATTTAAAACGCACTTCCCTGCAGAATGAGTGGTCAGGAAGAGCTTTGCAAACATTGTCCCTCTTTGTGTCACACTGGAGAAGCTGCGATGCAAAAGAGTGATGGGAGGGAGACCTCTGTCTGCTTCCCCAGGCAGAGCTCCAGCCAGCTGGCACCCGCCATTTCGCCTGCAACACTTATTTCATTATTAAGTTTACCCCAGGAGCTGATCAGAGCTGGGGGGCCTTCTACAGACAACCACTGTGTTTGTAAGGACTTTTCTGAGGGTGAGATTTGACACCATGGAGGAACTGACAGCAGTGCTACCTTGGAAGGGGATCAAAGTAGAGACAAGCCTGGCAAATGCCGAGGACCTGGACCTCATCCTCCGCTGCCTTGCTCTGTAGGATGGCAGATGTAAAATGCTATTAAGCCTCATCTGGCAGGACTGTCCTTAAACACCAGCAGTCCAAGTGATAGCCTCCAGCTTCTGGATGTCCTTATAGGTTTGGCCTATTCCTCTCTCCCAGACCCACTGAGCTGAGATTTCCTTTTCCCACTGGTACGGCTGTACAGACCCAGGGACATTAGGATGATCCTGGTTTCTGGTTTTCTTTCTTTTTTTTTCTTTCTTTTTTTTTTTTTTATTAGTTTGATCCTCTGATGTTTTACCTGGCACCTGGAAAAACTCATTTACACCACTACAGAGCAGCATGCATTCATTTTGTGAAAACAAACAGTAAGCTAGATTGGGGAAAAACCACAATCCGTGCGCCAGTATGGCATTCCTTCAGCACCAAAAGCATGGGGGTACGACCCAAGAAAACTGCAGTGTGAAGCACAGGGTTGGGCTATTGCAAGAGTGTGTGTCATACCCAAAATGCATCCAAAGGTCCGTATGCAAAACCATGGAGAATCTCACCAGGCTGTACATCACATCTAAGAAGAGTCTCACAGAAAGAAATACAAGGACACTTTTTTCATGCTGAGCTTGTGCACCCAATCTCTCGACTGCTATCTCATATTGTCACAGCAACAGGTCTGTTGATGGCTACTTTGTAATATACAGCGACTAGAGGCACTGCCTCCTGCTTTTCATACAGATCTAATCATGAAACAAGAATGTGCTTGGTTATATTCGTACTGGGACTGCATGTCCAAAGTGAAGTTTGCACACCCCGATAAATCAGCTTGCAGCAGAAAATAGGAACTGCTACTGGTAGTGACTGAACCTACAACTCTGAGCAAAGATTAGTAGTGTGAATATTGCTAATGGCATTAAGCATCTTTATCGTATCTTGTAAAGTGTTATCAATCAAACTACAGGTGTTAAGCAGGTAAAGGCTGTAGCTTGAGGCAACAGATAAGCACTTTTCCCTTGGATCTTAAGCACTGTTCTCTACTAGAACTTTCCTTAGAGAAAGTGTCAGGATATCAAAAGGGAAAAAGAAAGATTTTTTTTTTTAGGCCTTGGGGCAGAAGAGAGAGGGGATTTTGTATACAGTTTTAGGAGAGGCATTATAAACCTCTTAGAATGGTTTCCAATACCAACCTCCTCCCCAATCACAACCAGATGTTGCTTATATTTACGAAAGAATCTGCCTTTTTTTTTTTAACAAGAATTTGCTGGTATTATTAACAACTTGTGAAATATATGTGGAAAGAAAGGCAAGTATATTTGAGCCATGGGAGCTTACTATATACCATAAGCACCCAAAATAAATGGGTGGCAACCTTACACTGAGACTTGTTTGCTGTACTGGGATCTCACGCACATCGCTTGGCTTGCTCCAGTCCTGTACCGCGGCAAGTGTTGTGCATATTTAATACACAGAAGGTAAAGAAATCAATTTCAAGGCTATAATTGAAAGCCACTATAAAATTCCACTGTTACAGCTATGCTGTAAATTACATATGTTATTGATTCCTCTGGCCTCTTTTACAAGTGGGGTGACTTGGTGGGCTGGGGCCTCAGCCCTTTATCTGCATTCAGACCCTGCCTGAGGTTGGGAGTGAGAATGAATCAGTGGCCTTGCTCTAAGCCACCATTTGGGCACGTTATAAACCCACCAGCATGCTCAGGGCTCCCGCAAAGGTGGGCTCTGCAGAAAGGGCTGAGGTACCTCCAGAGGGCTGCACAAAGAAACTTTCAGAGCTGGGCTCCCGTTCTCTTTTAAAATGCAGAAACAGCTGCACGCATAGCAAGGAAAAAGAAGATACCCATGCCTGGCTCTCATTTGAACCACGGGTTTGTAATTTTAAGAGCTGAAAAAAAAAATAATCAGAGCAACCAATTTTTTTCTCTGAAACAAATAATTTTTTTTCTTAAACAAATTTCTTTATACTTTTGTCTTACTCCAAGAAAGAGAGGGAATTATCAAAAGGAAAGATTGGTGTAAGAGGTATAGGTCCTAACCAGCTTAAAAGCAGCGGGAAAAGTAAAAGCCCTTTTCACTTCTGTAGTCAGTCAAAGGCTTCAACTCATTTTTAAGACAGACAAAAGCTTTGACAATCAGTTTAGAGCCTGGGAAGAGAGGCAGGGACATACCCAGGGACCTTACTTGAGGCAGGCACCAGAAAGCAGAGACCAGAAACTTGGCCCCAGTTTTCCACTCCTGAGTTCCGGCTACTCAACCTGAACTCTAAACCATGGGAACTGCAAGGCAAAGCCGATCATGAAAATGGAAAAAAAAAAAAAAATGCTCTGCTAGGAAAAAAACAGTATCAGAGCTATCTACCACCTACCACCAACAACTGCAGGTGAAACAAATCCAACCTCCTCATACACCAGTGCATTTTCAAATGAACTGATTTTGTCAGGATTTCAGGCAGCACCTGACTGTACCGTAGCTTCAGTTAAAACATTTTAATAACTATCTCATATCACCGTGACCATCTCCTATGGCCTCTCAGCTATCACAAAGAGTGTTACGATATTTTTTTATCTAATGGTATAACTTTATTTGCAAAGGCAATGCCCTTGGAAAGGTGAGAAATTTTCTGTGCCCAAATGGATGGTGGGTCAAAACTCAAACCCTGACTCTGAGCCCTTTGGACAATAGCCCTGGACTTATGAGCCCGGGTTATAGCTATGCCATGGTGTAGCCCAGACATGGAGGAGCTAGCTTTCCCAATGCCTAGCCATAGCATTAAGAAGTACACGCAAGTTAATTTACCCCATTTACTACCTTAATCTAATCGCACTAGATCAGCCCCTGATCTGAATAGCCCAATCTCAGTTACCAAGATTGACTGATTGGAGTAATTGAAGCGATTTTATTTAACGTTTGCCTTAAATGATCTGGCAATCTGATTCAGATAAGATTTCAAACAGTCTGTGTGCTTTTGATCTCAAATTAGCTTCAAGATTAACTCAGGCTTGGTTCAGACACAGTAAAAAAAAATACCTCAAGTATATCCTGCACCGTAACCATGCTCAAGCTCTCTTCCTGATTCCACCAGTTTAATTAAATCTCACCTCAACCCGGTACATATCTATTGCAAAGTGGTGCTAGGGATGGTCTGAACTGTCGACAGTGCTGGGAATCTGAGGGGAGCAGCAAGAAAGGCATGTTCAGAAACTCCTGTGGCTGAAAAGTAGAGGCAGGAAGGAGAGAGACCTCTCTGCCTCTTTCTTTTAAATGCTGTGATTTGATGGATGTTTTCTTGTCTCTCTGGTATACCAAAAAAAAGGTGCCTGTGAGCAATAAGATCAAGAGCCAACATGTCCTTTCAGCACAAGTGACACTAAATTAATTTATACAAGACACGAGTCAAAAAACATTTCTACGAGTGAAAGCTCAAAGTGAGCCTGAGCCTTTAAGGAGCTTTCCTTCCGCCTTCTGTTCACTTCACAGGACCGCTTCAGACAGAAAAGCTTCTAACATTTTGAAGGCACGCTACACAAGACATACCATTTCTTTTAACATAAAAAGCCCTGTTTTGTTGTAAGTATTTGCTTTTAACAGCTCTGTTCCTTTGTGCGTTCCTTTCCCAGGTACAGTACGGGTGCTTCAGGGCAACTCTAAAGGCAAATTTCAACAGTGACTTAGGAGCCTAACTACCAAGTATGGCGTGCTTAGCACACTGGTTTTCTAAACAACGTGCCAGCTAAGCGGACAGATGCCTGTTAGGGTATTTCAAGTTACTTCTGTAACTAACCTATCGAACAAATTTTCCCATGCAGCTTGTTTACAACCTGAAGTAAAAATATAACTTTGAAAATTGTTTTCTAAAGGTGTTCTGGCTCACGTTTCTCTGTTCATGCTTTGTGGTGTTAATTCCCATTTTTAAAAGTGAAGGAGGTATCTAAGCTCAGTTTTTTAAAAGTACATAGGTGTGAATAGCTGCAGATGTGCACTCGGGTACCTCAGGCTTACTGAAATCCATACCTATAATTTGCAGCTCTCTTTTTATCATTTACCCTTTGCTACTGTTGAAAGGAGCGACGCATAAACACTTTGAAAAAGCTGGTCCTAAGTAGCAAAATTACTTTAGAAGATGAGTTTGAAGTTCTTAATTCCCTTAGAAATGCTCTACTTTTTTAACCTCAGGTCTACAGAAGTGTTTGTATATTACCTAAAACCACAAAGCCTGATTTTGATTAGGCTGTGGGTACCACTGCTAGGTTATTATTCTAAGATAGTATCATGGAAAAACTTCAGTTATAACTTAATTAATTTAAACACTATCATTACTTTTGAATGGAAGCATTTTATCCAAGCAAAGGATCACCCCTGAATGACTATATTTGTACTGCGGAATAACTACAGCTCTAGGGTTCAGCTAAGGTCTGCAGTCAAAGTTATTGTATTAACACTTATGTTATACTGCTGCCTACAGGTCCATATTTAAAATTAGGGTGTTATGCTAACTTATGTTTAAATGAGGCTCCTGTCCCAAAGCTTAGAAAACAAGCAAGATAAGAAAGGTATGTGAGAAGGTACCCAGCGGAACCCATTTTAACTTTTCACGGTTATGTATGTGTGTGTAAGTGAATGCAGTTCTTCCCCCACCCTGAAGCCACTACAGAGGGGCTGGTTTTGCAGTAGAGCTGCATATGGGAAAGCAATTTAAAGGGAAGAAAGGGATGATGGTGGTCCCCACATTAGGGGTGCTGTGGAAGAAAACACAGCAATACCTTGAATGGCAGCCCTCCACACAACAGCCAGATATCTGTTGATCTTCGCTATCGTGTTTGTCACAAACTGTGATTTCCACTTGTGGACAGCAGCAAAGTTTCTAAAGCAAAAGATGTATTTTGAAATTCCCACGTCTAGGTTGTGCAAAGAATATATGGACTGTCTTTTCCTAATTTGTAGTTTACAGATTGCTTTCACTAGTATACTGGAAAAAAACTGTAGCATGTGCCACTCATTTCATCAAAATAGAAACATCATTCTTGGGGAAGCTGGGGTGGAGAGGGGCAGTTTTCCCCTCCAGTTCAGGTACACTGTTCTTCTTTGGGTAACTGACTGTAATTGCTACAAACATAGTTTGGATTTTAATATATTTTCCAAATACAGGAAGAAGAGATTTCAACTTAGTGCCTGTAGAGGAGCCACACACTTCTGCAGGCACTTCCTCTCCTCCTTAACAGAACTGATTGATTTTGGCAATCCAGGATGCCGCTGATTTCAGCTGAAGCTAATGGCAGCTGAAATGGTGTTCCTGCATGCGCCACAAAGCAGCCTTTTTTGCAGAAGGAGATTCCTTTATTTGAACAGTTAGCAAACTGCCATCCCCTAGGTTCATGTAAATTAATAGAAATGTTAGCATTTAGCACTCAACATCCTCTGCACCCTGGAGGCTGGGTAAGGTATTAGTCATCTCTAATTAAAGCTGTCTGACACTAGGCAGTCCCCAGTGACTGCCACAATACAGTTTCCTATGTAATCGTTGGTCAATTAGTTGCAATATATCATCAGGATTACTGAATTATTAGTTATAATTACAGCTGTAGAGTCAATACCAGTGTCGCAGCAAGGGTAAGTAAACACTACAAAATTATGAGGGATGGGAATATCTTTCTAACAACTACGGCATATTAGTAGTACAGAGACCACCCACCATAACAGCTAGGCACAATGCTAAATTCCTACTTTGAAAAGGTGGAGTTCGATATTTTCCCCTTAATGGACTGCAGTCATCTTGGTTACATCCCCAATAAGCTCCTCTCTGGTTCCTGCCCACGAGCTGCAGAGCATGCATGTTAGGTGGATTAAACCAGGTAAAAACCATGCAACCTGCCAGACTCAATTTCACAGCCCCCACTCTCAAACCATTTGCACAGACCATCCCCGAGGATGCATCTTCCAAAGGTCAGCAAAAGGAACCTCCTAAAGGTCTGGAGTCCATTTTCCTGTGGTGTTTCAGTCACCCCAAGTCCCATTTTCAGAAGTGGTCTGAGGGATCATGAGTACACCTCCCATAGTCTGTCAGATAGACACCAATGCGACATTCTCCAAGGGCCGCC
This sequence comes from Charadrius vociferus, assembly GCF_000708025.1. Classification (NCBI taxonomy): domain Eukaryota; kingdom Metazoa; phylum Chordata; class Aves; order Charadriiformes; family Charadriidae; genus Charadrius; species Charadrius vociferus. The sequence goes on from NW_009648358.1 coordinate 911,302, forward strand.
TCTTCGATGAGTATTTAGACATTTGACTCCTAGTTCAATGGTTATGACTTCTTGGACAATTCACCCCTTATGTATTTCTGAGAATACGCAACGCAAGGTCCTTTGTGGAAGAAAAGTTTGATGGAAGTGGCTATTGCTTTTCATTGCACTTTTCAAAGAAGAACATAGTACGTGCTGTTCATACTTTGACGAACAGGAGAGCCACTTTTCAAAACTATTCACAATTTCAAAGAATGCCTTAATTTTGGAAAAAAAAAAAAAAAAAGAAATTAAAAAGTATTTTTCTCCAGATCAAGTCTGGGACTTTCAAGGAATCCAAAGAAAAAACATTTCAGATAAAATATTTCAGGTTTTACTCTAAGTTCAAGGTATGTTGGGAAATGGCCTGAGAGTTCAGTGGGTGGAAACACAACCAATAAAGTTCAGCATATACTGCAAGAACCAAAGTCTAATTAGGGGAGTTGGTCAAGCTTTTAGTTTATCTACCTAATCTCCAACCACAGCCTCAAAGGTTGAATATGTGACTCCATCTCTTTAAACCAAGAAACAGGTCATTAAAATTCAGGCTGTACAACTAACATTACACTCATTTAACAAAACGAGAGTTCAAAACAAGAAAAGTTTAACTCCACATCAGAGACATTTCTGGAAACCACAGCTTAACTACCTATCTTCCCTCCATAGGTTTCAAATGAAACAGGCACAGATGCTTTCTTTGGCACAGCAAAACCCTGTTCAACCGGGTGCGGGTTTCAATTAAGTCACCCTTGTGCCGGAATTTGAAGTCAAACATTTATAAACTTTTTTTTGGTTGTTTTTTGTTTGTTTGTTTGTTTGTTTTTAAAAAACCCAGCCACGGCAGTCATTCTGCCGAAACCAGCCAGGATGGCTGCAACAGCACCCTGGAGCCAACGAGCCGAGTCACAGCTCTGGCTGTGCCCATGCTTGTGGTCTGCTCTGACAGCTCGTAGCCACCACAATGGAAAAGAAAAAGTGTGTTGAAGCTCAAGCTACAATGACAGTGACAGGTAGCTTCTGAGGAACAAAACTATGGCTGTAGCCCTACACCCTTTTCTGGAAATCTGGCACAGTCATTTGTGGGAGAAAAGGTCTCAACCGGAGCTGGCTGGGTGACTGTGGAATAACTCCATTCCAAGTGCAAGTTTTCCAATTTTTTCATATGGTCTTGAAAAGAAAACAAAAATTTTTCAAATGGAAGGGTGTGGAATTGTGTTGAAACATCTATTTCTGAGATAGAGAGATCAAGTTTTCAATCAGGCTTTCAGATCAGACATAACCAGAGACCTCTTCCTGGGATATAGAAAACTCCCCATTCATCAACACCAGCCCCTCTGCAAAATGTTTTGGCGTCCAAGAAGCAGCATATTTCAGTTGAAATATATTTCATCAAACATGTTATGACCAATTCCAATCTTGAGATGACATTGTGTCACCAGTTTGTGGAAAGATCAGTATTAAAAAACCCTCATAAAAATAGAGGACTGGAAAAGATGCCGAGAAACAGCCAGTCACTCAAAAGACATTTGTCAGCAAAATTAAATATAAGTTCAGGCATATTCTGTTTCATCACATACTGTTCCTTTTAGGGGTGAGGCACTTACAGTCATTTCTCTATTTTGGAATGAGGCTGCAAGACAAACAGTTTATCTTCAGCTTGGCAAAAGAAAGTTACATTAATGTCCATCAAGATGAAAGTGGCGCGAAACAGAAAATTTTACACTTTAAATACTGACTCTGTTCTTTGGCTGTGTATAAACTATTCTTCTCACAGGATGCAATCAAATGCCAATCTCTTGATACAAGAGTTCCCAATAATCTGGAAAACACAAACCCATGTACTTTGTATATGTACACATACATACTTACACACGTATATAGTACGTATATATATATGTTTGCGTGGACACAGACACAAATACACGGACACAAACCACATCTGAAGTTCCATTAAAATATTTCTCCTGCTTTCTCAATAACCACAGTTACAGTAATCACTTTCCCTAGAAGGAACAGAGCAGGGCTAAGGTCAGCAGTCTCTGATCACCAGTGTTTGTACAAAGTGATTTTATGTTTCATTTGAACTAGAGATGAATATCAATTTAGAGCTTTTCCTCGTAAGAATCTTTGCAGGAGAAAGAATGTCTGGAAGGTTGAAAGATTTTCCCAAAAGGAGGTACTGGTAATAATTGGGAGCTTATTTATATTTTTCAAGATTTTTGCAAGTTCAAAAATAGGGAGAAAAGCATTAACATTGTTCCTCACACCATTGTGTTATCATGTACACAAAAGAGTCTGTACTGTATTCTTTCTGCTGAAGTAAAATAATAAAAAAAAAATCAGAGAAAGCATAGTGTGTAAAGGCCAATTAATTCCCTTTCTAGTGAAAACATTATAATTTTTCATTTTAAGAGCCTTACTGTCTTTTCATCAGGAAGATGAATTGAAACATGATGTACATTTTCCATCAACTTTGAAACAATATTTTAAAAGTACCTTCCTTTCCATGAGATTTCAATAGTTTGCTTATTTGTTTATTTTGTCACAAAATATTTTTATTGAAACAAATTTCAGCCTATTCAGGTTTGCATTTTGGATTCTCTGAAAATTCAAATTCAAAACTTCAAAGCAAGCCATCTACACAACCATTACTTTTGTATGATTTTGATCAAAGCCATGGAAATTCCTGGTTCCACCCCGGAATAATGAACTGGTCCAGGTTGCATTTGAAATCCAGCTCTGAGGAGCTGACTTACCTATCTGGTTTGCAAGAACCCCGCCGTCTTCACCTGACCCGAGAGCATCCCCTCATGGCACAGCTCTCCTCCAATTGGAACGTGTCCATGCAATGCAGTCCCCATCCCCTCTATGTGGGGGGCACCAACATTTCGCTGTCAACCTCCAGTTTACCAACCTTCTCCAAGTTCAGAAAGCTCCTTCTTTCTGTGTCTTGAAGATCAAGGTTTTTTTAGCAATTCACTAGCTAGCTGTGTTTGCCTGAAGAGACCCTCCCACCGCTCTTTTATCCTCTGAAGGCAGGCCAATTTTCAACTACAGCCTGACGGTTGCCTGGGTTAACCTCTGCCTTGTTTCATGAGGTTTAGAAACCCCAATACACCTTTCAAATAGCGTGTTTGATCACACTCCTCTGGCAGATAAGCAGAAAATTAGAATGAGCTTCTCCAGGTAAGCGCCAGCATGAAGCTACTGTCATCTTCCAGGGGGGAATGCCCGCCAGGCAGACGGGCAGGCAGGTTAGGAGATCAGTTACAATGGGGATGCAGAAAAGGCAACTCTGTAATTGTTCAGTAACAACGCTGTTTCAATGGATCCACAAGCCAAGGCTGTGGCATTGCATAAACAGGGTGCTTGCTTCTACGGGGACTTAGAGATAACCATCTTGACAGCACTTTTTAGCCCTAAAATATTGTATGTAAGACACAGGTGGCTGTTTAAAATGAAGACATCCTTACCTCATTCTACATAGCTTATATTCAAGTTTTCTAGATTGGAATCTTCACGTTTCAATTCAAGACCTTTTGTCCTATAGGTTGTCCTATTATTTGTAGGATCTTTTTCTGTCACGCTGGTAGCCTCTTCCTCTTCTCTCATCAACAGTGACCACGTGCTGAAGCCCTGTGTAATAACACAGGCAACAAAACACAATTTACTTCAACTTACGTTTTAGTTTCCATCCTTCATGTTTGTCCAGTTCCAAATGCAAACTTCACTGCACTGGAATATTCAGCTCTCACGGTTGGTCCAGACTGCAGTCCACAGCTTAATTGTCCTTTGAGTAAGGGGTGGTAATCCAGGGGAGCCTGGAGGGATTGACTCTGGGGATCCAATCAGTCCTCCAGACACCCGGCATTCC
>NW_009648358.1:915208-978671 GCF_000708025.1 Charadrius vociferus
GCATTCCTGGGGCACAAGTTATCCCTCCTATACCTGGGTATGTCCAAAATAAAAATCTCAATGGTTTAAGTGATTTCTTTTTTTTTTTCAATTAGAAAAACACAGTTCAGAATTCACCACCAAAGCCCCACTCATTAGGACTCCATTCTCTCCTATGCCTTTCACCGCTTTCCCCCAAATCCAAAACACGCATTTAACCATCTCCTGCTGAGGTCTATGGGATTTAGGCAGATTCACACCCCCACAGCACGCAGAAACCCAGCTCCTCTGCACCCACAGCATCTCAGCTGCTCAGATTTGTTCCACAGCATGGCCTGCGAAAGAAATTGTTCCAAGGTGTGCAAAGCATTTGCTGCCTGCATTTGCTGCTGTCGGCAGACTAAAATCACCAAGGAGCTGTTGCCAGGGGAAGAAAAACCTAAAATCCCCTCGAGGGGGAAAAGGAAGACATAGGAAGAGAGGGGGAGTGGAGCGGGAGGCACGGGGTCTCCACTCGGACCCAGCCTTTGTTCTGAAATAAGCCAAGCTCGCCATAGGCACAGGGTTTGGCCAAGCCTGGTCATCCTTCCATGTGCACCCATGCATCCCCATAGATGGATGGTTTTCACCTTGCTGTTCTGAGCCTTTGGTGTGGGACCTCGCGAAGGTCTTTTAAAAGCAGCAGCTCTTACTCTACTTCCCGGCGACTAATTGCCCCATGGTATGTCAGGAGAGGGCACCCAAAACTCCTCACTGTTCAGAAAGGTGGGTGCCTGCGCAGACGCACAGCCCTGCTGTGGACACCTGCGAGGCTGGGGGAAGAGGTGGAGGTGTGCCCCTTATTCCCAACTTAAAACGCACCGAAGTGCTTTCTCTCAAATCTCTTGATTTGTTGATATCCATTTATGGCACAAGAACTTGGACTACAGACCTCGAGGCAACAATGCTAAAATCCATGACCCCCTTCCCCACGCAAACAAACCTTCCTGGAGTGCTCTGCAACAGATTTTAAAGGGAGGGAAGCCAGGCAGGGGCGGCGAGTTGTGAGATGGAGAGCAGAAGCCATGGGAAAGGCTTGGAGCCTGATAGTCCTTCCCTCGATCCCTAGTCTTAAATTTTCTGTTGTACATACCGCTTCCCCAGAACTGTTTTCTCCAGTTAATGCAGCAGGTATACACATGCTTTCACATTATAGGAACAGGAATCAAATCAGGATTCAAATTTAAGAGCCTTAAAAGCTAAAGCAATAAAATGGCTAGATACGTAATTCTCTTCATGAATTTTGGGGTCATGCTTATAAGAATCTTCCTCTGCTATAACTTCTTCCGCAGTCTCCAACAGACACCTCCTCCAGACAACCTCAGCAGAAACAAAATAATTTTCCTTGCTGAATGACAGCACCAATTTTTGTCACTCCTTTGAGCGGATGCCTAAAACAGGCACTTTGTCTCTTCATACATCTTTTTTTCCATCACTCTGAAAACACATTGCACCTTCCAAAGAATGGGACTGAGTATCAAAAAGGGATATTCCTTAACAGAAGATTTTACAATTCACTTCAGTGTACCATGGATAACAAATGATAGTCTGTCTTATCCATTCCCTGACATTCAAACTATTTCAATGGAGGTTTTGACCCAGAACAACTGTTAGATCCAAACCTCAGTTCTATACAAGAAAGCTCACTAGAAGACAGAAAAAAATGACATTAAGGTTACAGCTGGTTTGCATACTAAGAATATTTTCCAACTAAATTTTATTTCATCTAATAATGCAATGCTTTTTGTTCTGAAACACATTCTACCACTACTACTCAAAAATGTTCCCCAATGTCACAAGGAGAATATATTTTTCAAATATGAATTCACAGCATTTATTTTAAGGGCATGTTTATAGAGGTTGGAAGGAAGTTCAGATAAAGTTGCTGCATTGTGGCAATATATGAAGTGAATTGTTTTAATAGGGAAGAAGTTTAAGATAATCTCTCAGCCCTGTTTCCTTTACTGGTTGAACCCCTTTGGTCACATCTGTGAGAGCAATGCTGGCCACTTCTGTTTATTTTTCTTTAATTGAAAAATTTTAACCCTGAAAGTAAAGTTGAAAATGAAGAAGCTAGTCCTAGGTGTAGTCTGTGCTACACCAGTGTGTGTCCTTTTCCAATTACAGATGCCTCAGTAAGCAAGCGATAACTTTTGCCTTTCTCCCTGAATTTCCGTGTTCCATTTGTTGCAGCCACCGTCTGCAAAGAGCAGCTTGGCATTGCCACGTGCCAACTCCAGATATGCTAGGGAGCTGCATAAAAAGAGGATCTAACTGGAAAAATTGTAAAGCTGGTAGAAACAGGGCAGAATCTGACAAGCAGAGGGGAACTCCTCAGGGGTGTCTTACTGTCAGACAGAAAACTAAACGTGAAGAAATTATACAGCACAAATACAGTACAACCTCCCTAAACCATAATATACAGTTTAGGATTTTAGTGTTAAAGTCTGAGTGGAGATCTGCAATCCAGAGGCTCGTCTCAACCAACATTTCTGTGTTCTATGGTCTTATGCAGATAAGAAGAGATTTCCCGTTCCTGGCTGACTGCCCAAGTTGTCCTTCTCCTCTGGTTTCTTTTTTTCCAGCAGAGAGGGCTAGACAATCAGATATATGGTTACTTATGAATTTTTTCTCATACTTGAAGTTGAAAATATGAGGAGGACTAGCCAGACAAAACCAAGTCTCTACTGCTCCCTTATCTAACAGACCAGAAACCTCTTGCCTTTCTCAGGTCCAGGACAGAGGCCTGGATCAAAGGTCCCCATGCCCCATGCAAGGGCTCTGCAAAGCAGGGCTGATGAGTCTGAGAGGAAGCTTCGTTAATGTAGCCGCACTGCATCTGGGGTCTGTGGTACGGCTTCGCTTTGCCGGGTAGCTATGTCAGCAGGCTTAGAGCTCGTCCAGGTGCCTCTGGGTCAATGCTTGGTGCAGACAGGTCGCCAATGCGCCCTACATCCACCACTACAGAAAGGCGCTGGCAACATGTGGTCATGTGTCCCACCGCTCGGCAGGTACAACGGGTCACCCTCCGGTTCGTGAGATCCCTGCCTAGCCTAAGGCCTTCCATGAGTCACTGAGACTGCATACAGGCCAAAACCTTTCCTCAGAGACTGTTTCTTATCTCAGACATAGCAAAACATTATTAGCTCAGCTGCAGGTAGACAAACCTGATGGGAAAGCTTTCTGCTCAGTTTGTCTGTACCCAGTTGCCAGACCTCTCACAACGACACCCATCAACTGCAACGCGTACAAGTCACGATGCACTGGAGCATAGCAGAGGCGTTACAACACAGGTTTAGTTATGTCTGTCTGATTCTCAAGGAACCCTTGCAGACTTCAATAATTCCTTAAAGATTTACAGTAATACTAAGCAACAAACAACAACAACAAAAAAAACCCCATAGCTCCCTTTCCAGCTGTCAAAGGGAGAACTTGCCAAGAGCACAGGAGCAAGCCACACCGACTGTGAGGAAACAGGCTCGTTTCTGCCTTGCCTGTAGATCAGGTAACTTTTGCTGAGGTGCCTAACTTTGATCATTCATAAATGAAAATGTTGGCTGGTACCTTCTTTTTTGTACAGCTCCTGGAAATGCTGAATGTTTGAAAATTTGGTGAGCTGGCCTGACTAATACATTTACAATGTTGACATTTAGTTCACAGTTACTGCTGTGATAAAACCCAAGTTGTTTTTCTCAAAGCTACAGTCATGTCCAGTTCTGCAATTTAATTTAGCGTAAGTAAAAAATATTTTAGCTTTAAGATAGGACAAAGAATTAGATGTACTCCTTTGCTGAACAAAAGGACAGTTGATGTCCCCAGACAGTGACTGTTCTGTGGTGCCTGTCCTCAAAATACCTAAGTGTGAAAGAAGAGACCTCAACTGTGCTAGCCTGCACAAAAAAGGCAGCTGCCATGGACGTACAATATCTGTACTGCATTAGTTCATTCCTCAGCACCTTTCCAGTTCGTTTCCGAGAGCCCTACAGAAACCAAGTGAGGCAGATGGACTTCTCATGCCAGGGGACACTTTCACAAAGGTGAAACTTCCTTGCTTAAATTATCTGAGCAGTAGGCGGGTGGAGCACTTCAATCATTTGCTTTTCTCTTTTATTACTGAAATAAAATACCTAAAATATATGAGGGTGTTGGAAGAGAGGTCGCTCTTATTGCATTCTTTCGCAGGCGGCGCTGCTTTTGCAGGGACACCTGTCTGCATGAAACTCTGTAAACGCTTTTTAACAGGTCCCCAGGTAGCAGAAAGAACACAGCTGCTAAAGAGCGTTAATGGCAGGACAGCTGCTTGGCTGACAGAATTGGAACCAGCATGGTGCATGTGCTGGGACTGTAAACAGGAATGAATTTTCCTAAAAGCTTTATAAGTAAAAATGTTTATTTTTGGAATATTAGCAAAATAAAAGGAGTTACAATGTTCCTTTAATTTTCAGTCAAAACATAACGACGTGCAGCTTTTAAGAAGGTTTATTTTATAGCAAAATCTCAAATTGAAACAAGGTGGCTTAGAAACAACTTCAGAAATACCAGGGATTTCTTCTAAATGTATGTATAAAACACACTTGGGCATTTTTTTTGCCCTTAATGTGTAGTAAAATTGGCCATGAAATCCTTCTTTCCATAAACCCCACATCAGATATTGGGGAACACTTTTCTGGCTTCCAAGCCTGCCATTGATGGCAAAGGCTTGGTGTGTGGTGCGTGAAGGTACTACAAGGTATGTGGAACAGGTTATTCGCACACTAAAAAGATGAAATAGAGGTCTTGTGTTTCAAGGACAGGCACTGAAATGACGGCACCGGATTGCTAGCCTTCGCTCAGCCACAGCCTTCCCCTCCGAGCCACAGCAAGTCAGTCAGTGCCAGGAAAGTGCCCTCTTTTGGTGGCTTTTTGGCCCTGCACAGGCTCAGAATGACAATTTTGAAGCCAGCCGAACACCAGCATCAGACTGGGTGCAAACAACAGGCATCCTTTTGGGACTGTTGCTAAAGAACCATATTCTCTTTGGGAAGTTCAGCTCATGCTAGCAGAACACAAACCCCTTGCTACCCCCCTGGCAGCGCTTGCAGCGCTCCGGCCTGCGTGACAAGAGAGGAACTTGCTGTGTCCTCAAATGCCATCGCTACCTTTTTGAGATCGACAGAGACCTCTTAAAATCTATCCAGGCTATCTATCGCGTTTCTCAAAGTCTCTCAAAGATATCTTCTGCCATCCCTACTCCATCACCATGAAACAGCCAGTGTGCTGCATCAAGGGATGAAAACAGCAGGCATGTTACCTGCACACAGCTCTTCACAGCTTCTCATCCTGAGCCTGAAGCTGAGCTTGGTTTAAAGTTATTAATTGCCTTTTTCACAGCTGGCACCAGCTGCCTCGTGTGTTGACTCAAAGTGTGATGTGATAATTAGGCAGGGTGAGGAATCTTTGTTAAGTGTTGTTCTTTGGCAGTGTTTTGCCTTTGATCTTCTCCGCTCTCCTTTCCAGGAGAGTTGCAGCGTTCCAGCAGGAGCTGAGGGTGGGCCTTTCATCAACCTGGGGGGAAAGCTTCCTCCTGTGCCCCCCAGCACTCTGCTCTCAGTCTTAAACTTCCCATTCGGGTGACTGCTATGTGCTAGCTGGAATGCCTGTGAGGTGCCTATACTCAGAAAAGCACGTATGGTGCATCTTCCACCAAACCACAGATCAAATCAACACACTAAAAGAGATGCAGGAGCAAAGTTCAGTAACAAAATAAACAAATAAGCAGGCTTTTAATAATGCCTTTCCTACGTTAACTTGATTGAAACCTTGTGTTTTGCTCTGCAGGTGAGGAAGTCTGGTGGCACAATAAATGCAACATCCTGCAGAAACCTACAGCCATTTCTCACTTGGGCTCCAAAGCTGCCCATATTCCAGAGTCATGCAGGCAGTTAACTTACTCATTCTGCTGGTTTTTATTGGCAAATTACAAACTACTTAACAGATGGTGTAAAAATAATTATGCAAACTAAGAAATAAGTCCTAGAGCATTTATGCTTTTATGAATGAATCATTTCCCCAAAAGGCTCATTCTTGAACTTTTGTCACTTATCACTTCTTCCAGATCTGGCCTTTCTGTTTGTCACAGCCTATCCCCCCCCAGACCTGGGCCGGCATGAAAAGCAGAGACAGTGGGCAGGTCCGAATGTCATGAATTGTGTCCCTGCCATTTTGTTCACTACACGGGGCTTTTAGCAACACAGCAACACAAGTTGAAGAAAAGTATCTGCCCCAGGAGGCCTAATTGGTGGGAGTTTTGCAATATGAGCAAATGAATGAGAAAAAACTTTGTGTAGCAATTTGCTTTTTCCACCCTGTGAGGGAAACAGAGCTTTATGCTGATTAGGAAATAAAAAATAAAGATATGATTGCCTGTTACATTGGGATGTGTTGAACTAAGTCCCAGAGCTGTTTTGGTGCTAGAAATTAGGCATGGATAAGATGCCTGCAAGCAGACATGTAACTATGCACGTGACAGTGAAGTTAATGTCCAAGTGTGTCTATGAGAAGAAATGAACAACTGTATGATGTGTCCTACATAAAGAGTAACTCTTTAAAGCTGCTTTGCCAAGACATTATCCTCAGAATCTCTTGTCCTTCCAAACTGGGGAGCCTATGAGTATGACAGACTGTTAGCAAGTTTTGCTTGCTGCCATGACTGTTTTAATTGTGGTAATCAATGGAGCTTGTGACCATCTTCAGTTTCTTCTAGGCAAACGTGCAAAAATTCCAGTAGGGAATTTCACGTGACTGCTTGGAGCCTGATGCTGGTACAGGAGCAGATATCTGGCTGCTCCATCTCTTATCTGATGGCTAGCATGTTGCTGCTCTTACCCCAGAGGTAGTTCAAAAGAGTAATCCCTTTTAAGGGTATTAGACTTCCCTTTCACACACAACAGGCTGAGCCATGGCAGTTTTTGCCCTCTCATACCAGTCTGCCTTCCCCTGCTTCCCACTTCCACGCTGCGCTCCTAGCTGATGAAATTCAGGAGCAGGGATGCAAAGCAGCAACTCGCAGGTTGTTGTTAAACAGCCACAGCAACAAAAGTACACAGGTAGGAAAGGGGCAAAGAAATCCCTTTCTTCTCCTCAGTGCCTAAGGATTATGCAGGATACACAATTTACAGGGTGGGGTTTTTGTGTACTGGATTAATGAGGTAGCCCAGTCCCAAGACACAACGAAGGCAACGCAGTGCAGTGCCGTGCCACAGAAATACTGGACTGTCCACAGACGGTAACAGGTCAGTCCTTCCTGTTCTTTCACAGGTTAAGCTTCTGCAAGGAATTTTTAAAACTGACATCCACCCCTAAGGATGCTTCTTACAGAGTGTGCCCCACACAGGCAGGAAGCAGTCACGGGAGTAAGACAGGCAATAAACTGGGCTTGGTAAGACCCACCTCCACTCTATGATTACCACATATATAGTTTCCCAATGAAGTTAAATACATTATCCTAAAGTGTGCCTCAGTTGTAACTGAAATACCATGCACCCTAGCTAACTGCACAGCTTCCTGGCTCACCACTGAGAGCTTTTTTGTGACATCTCCAAATTACTTCTACTCCAGAGGCATCAACGGTTGGACCAAAGGTTCCATGCCTTCAGTGAGTGGTGCTTAAATCATTCCTTTTGCTGCTGGGTCCTTGTCTTTATGCTTTGAGTTTTCCAGGAGGGTCTGTTTAGGCTTCTGTCAAACTCCTGTTATGGGCAGCCAGATGGAACCAGACACCACATAAAAGGGTCATCCTTTCCATGTCCTAATTTAAGCACCTAATGTTCACTGGACTTCTGAGTTCTATATGTACAAAAGAGATAAGACAATTTACTGGTGGGAAAATGGTACACCCAGAAGATCTGCTGGAGCTAAACCTCCCTGATATTCTACTAAAGTGGAAAAGGTATAAAAACTTGTTTGAGTCTGCTAACCCAGATATTGAGGGAAAAAAGTAACCAGAATATCTTGTTGTTTCTGACAACAGTAGGTTCTGAAGCAGTTGGTAGATTTCTACAGTCTTAATTAATCCAGACAGAAAGAAGAAAAAGTGAAATCACTTTACAAAAAATTGAAGCCAGCTATACTCCAGGGGAAAAATTGAAATTTGAGAGATGACAGTTCTTGAACAGAGAATACAAATAGAAAGGGGGAAAAAATGCTTGCCTGCAACCGAACCCAGGCTGCAACACCTTATGGTGTTTGGGAAGGGAAAAACTGGATGCTGCGCAAGAGATTCATTCACGCCTGGAGCAAAGAGGTCCAAGGTAGAACACTGGAGGACACACAAACAGACCTTGACAATGTCCTCAGATTTACCCAAACAAGGGAACCCAGCGGACCTACCTGAGAAAATTGATAGATGAGGTAAAAGACAGGGGATAAAAAGCAGTGAGGCAGTTTAAGTTGGAACCCAGCAGGAGATGACCCCTGTAACTCGTGACTTGGCAAGCATGCTTGCCATGATCATGCCCAACAAGTCTGAGCAGATGCTGCACTTCGCATGACAGTATTTCCTCAAACTGCATTTGGCTTAATTTCAGGACACAAGAGTTACATCGGAACATGCAAGGGTTTAGATTGCCTAGATCTACAACAGGCATTAAGTTCAACAGAGGTGGCGGTTTCTGACTATGGGAAAACCAGTGGAAACACACAATTAGAGCCTCAGGAAAACTTTGGAAAAAAACAACAGAGGTGCTGTGCTACAGCAAGATTGACAGTAACAAGAAAAAGTCCACATAAAGGGGGGAAAAGCATCTATAGGAAACAAAGACAACACATCAAGGATTACTTCAGTTGAGTTCTGCCTGACAGACATAGGAGGTGTGCAAATATTGCTCAGAATGACAAAGTACATGGGAAATTTGTGGTTTATTTGTCTAATGGAGCAGGGACATGTAAAAAGTTGGAGTACTAGAGGAGTTAAGTCACCCCAGAACTGCTTGTACCTTAGAAAGCATAACATTTAAATCATCCAAGGAAGTTATGTTCAGGTTCTGACAGCAAAACACAGTCACAACTGACAACTGATGACTTGAGATATCAGGAGCTCTAGCAGTGAAAGAGGACAGCTGTAATTTTAAGCCTTGGATTGAAAAGGTTTGATATCTTTACTAATAGGAGTCTGTATTAACTTCAGATTGACTGTAAACTCTTTACTGTCTCCGTCAAAGAGGGCCTGGCAAACATTTTGAAGAAAGTACAATTATATTTATTTTTTCCCAGCTACCAAACATATGATCTGCAAGACAAATTTAAGTGAGGCTGATGGTATAGGCATAGGCATTTCAGCTTCTGAGGAAAGTCTAGGATAGCAAACTAAATTTGGTTGGAGCCCATCTGATTTTAAAAGCCTTGTCTAGATGAAATACGGACCATGAAATATGTTCTTGCTGGAACAACTGCTCAGGATGTGACCCCACTGAGTGTAACAGTCTGTAGTTTGTGTTACAGCTATTGGGTTGCTGGGTTTTTAAGTGCTATTTCTCCACTGAAAAGAAATTGTGGCACTGAGAACTGTGCCTTAAAGGCTTAAACTACTCAGAGGCTCAGGGGCTGGGTTGAGACTCTGAAGCCATTGTCAGTGTTTGGCACAGCCGGCACATGGGAAAAGTAGTTCTTTTAGAAATGCCTTCAGAGCAGCGGGCGATTCCCAAGTCCGTGCTGCTCCCTCTGAAGCTGTGCTTTATTATCCAACATGTGTGCATGAATAGTAAGCCCTGCACAGAACGTTATTAGTAAGCTTGTGCATTCATTTGCACTTAATATGTTATAAATTCATACCATTGGAATCACAGATGAACAAAACCCTTGAACATTAAGATAATTACTACTGTCCTGGTCTATATTTTCTGTCCTATACCCTGAAGGCCAAAGTCTATTGATGAGACGATGTTGCTGTTCAAGATCTCACTACTGACCCACAGCATGTCCTTGAGCAAGTCCCTTCTACCTTTGACATACTTCAGGTTCAACATCTGGAAAACTGAGAAAATTCACCGAGCTCCACGGAGATGCCACATGAAGCGACTAATATTTGTCTATCACTTTGATTTTTCCAGGCATGAAGTCCATTAAACGCAAAGAGTGGCTGATAACAAGAAGTTTTAGATCAGGCTTTAGGAAAAAAAAAACCAAAAACCTGCATTACTACTGACTGAGTAGTGAAATTAAAGTTTTTTAAGCAGTTCTCTAATGTATGACCATTCTAAATTGGTAAACCTGTAGAGGAGCCACTTGGGAAATTCTTGATACAACTTTCCCATTCAGAAAACACCCATTTGTCAAAAAGAAATACTTTTTTCTTTTTACAGGAAACAATCACTTTAGATAAATTTCACAATTTGAAAATATTAATGAAAAAGTGTCCAGAGCAACAAAATATTTTGTTTGTATTAAAAAAAAAGTTTACACAAGTGCCAATTTTGGTTCAAAAAGACTTTGGTTTGAAAAATCTTCCTACCTACTTGGTAGTTATAGTGAAAAAGTAAGTCCACAGTCCAAGGGGAAAATTTCCAATTGATTGCAATTGGGATGAAAGCCACAATTTTGAAACCAAACTGTGGGAGAGGAAAGCTGTTTCTTGTCCAGTTCTACCCATGGTAATATCAGGCACTCTGCTGCACGAGCACAGAAGCACCACTTTTGACTCTTAACCTGCTGTGGCCAGAAAGGGCAGGAGTATTCATACTGGGAAAATGAAGATGTGTATTAAGCACTTCTGGCATGGCACAGATAAGCCACAGTAAGTGTTTTTTCTCATAAAGTTAAAGAGTCTGCTTGTGAGGTAAGGAAAAAGAAGGAAAGCGGAAGATTTAGAAATCATGAACCCATAACTGCTTTCTGAATTGATTTCTTTTGTACGAATTTGAATGGGACAAAGGAAGGAAAGTTACATACTGCTGCGGGTAACAAAGCCAGCAGGAAATACAGCTTAGCAGTCAAGAACTCACACGATAAAGCTTACCCAAGCTCACACACAAGAACAATATTTATCTCCTCTTCCCACCACTATCAAAAAAAGTAAAGGGTCCTATAAAGAGCGTCTGCATGACCGAAGTGCTCAGGTAGGAAGGGATTAGAAAAAGTAACACAGGAAATAAAAATCCAAAGGAGCAAAGGCGAAGGAGAGTAGTACCATGATTCAAGAAGAGAACAAAGCAAACTGGAGATGAAAAAGAAAGGGAGATCTACCTTGTGACAGTTAAATAGAGGGGGACACAAGCCTCAACATCAAAATCCATGTTTCAGACACCTACACTGAACTACAGACTACAGGCTCCACTCAGCAGTTGTAAAGGCAGAGGTTAGGCTATACGCTTGGTGACTGAGTGCAGGATATCTGTGTCTGAGTACAGGCAGTCTCTCAACCCTTCTTCACCAAGAAGTTGCGCCTCTAAGGTAGTTCTGCGCTTCCAGATTTTGCTGTACTCTTAGTTAGATTTGACTTTAGATGAGTTGTCTACTCTCATTATACAGAAAATCTAATGCAGATGGACATTTCAAAAAGCCACGAAGTTTAAAAATATTTAGGGGCAGGGGTCTGGTTTGGACCCATGTATATTAAATGAAGATGAGCCATGGGTTGCAGTGAAGGAGTGGCCTGCTTGAGTCTTCATTCATATCACAGGTTTTCTAAAATCTCCATTACTCTTTTTCAAATAAAAAAATCTGCTTATCATATTTCTATTGTGTCAGTTACTGCAGCTTTGCAATTATGTTTCAGTCTCTTTCTCTTTTAAAATTATTGTCCCTGCAATTCCTGGCTTTGACTGGATGAAGAAATGCTGAAATAGCATGAAAAAGTACTTCTTTCAAAATGTCTCCAACCCAGCCAAAAGCTGTCTGTGTAAGAAATCTTGCAAGAAAATCTGTTCTCATCTTATTTCCAGCTGGGCTACATCCAGTTCCAAAAGTACTCGTTGATGGTGTGAGAAAAAGTGTCTGGATACGGACATTTATTTGATTTGAGCCTCTGAATTTTGGATTGTGAATACAATCAACACTAGAACCACCAGAGAGATGTGTTAAGAAGCCACACTGAGGACAATAACAGAAAGGAGAGGTGATTTGAGATGGCTTCCTCTCCTGAGGAAAGGCCACGCAGTCTCACCGGTCCTGCTGTTACTGCTTCACAGATGTCTCCCTGCCCTTCCCAGCCTTGCTCTTCCCTCCCCTCCATTCTTCTCTTGGCCATCACAGGCAGCAGCTCATAACCCCAGCCTCCCCTACCAGCTTTCTAAGTGTTTCACACACCTTTCTCTTTTCTTCATGTTTTGAAAGAAATAACCATCAATGCCAGCACAGATCTCTTCCGTATTCCTCAAAACGCATCCTAGAGCTCTCCTCTGCCATCACACCTAGAAAAGACTGAGAAGAGGCTCCCAGGGTGCTGATGCACAGCCTAATGTACTGATCAGTGTAGTCATAGTGTTTTCCCATGTTCCCTCATCTCTCGGTAAGCACTTATTTGGCAAGCCTGAAGGAGGCTGTGTTTTCTTTCTCTGTTTATACAACACTGAGGTTCTTATCTGTGGCCAGGACTCCTTGATCCTATCATCACACAAATAACAACAGGTAATGATTTAAAAGAAAAGCCAAGCAAAACATAAGGCTTAGTTGTTTGAATTGCTTTCACGCAGTGTTGAAAAAGTCATTATTTGATAGTAGCAGAAGTGACTGAATTGTGTTATTTAAAAAAAAATAATAAAAATTGCTGTGTTGTTCCAGGGGTTTTGTCAACAATCATTGTCAGTTCTAATTCTCCAAACAGGCAAAAATCTGGGTGGAAATTCTGGCTCCACTGAAGCCAATGCCAGATTTCCATTGGCCTCAATGGGCCTGGAATTCACCCGGTCACAACCTAGAGGAAGAATATTTGTAGTAGCAAACCAAATAAATATATCCATGTTTTTCTATGAAAAATCAATCTGAGACCCTTTTTTCCTGGCAAGAACTACGCACGGTGATATAATGAGAGATACGGCAGTACTTGGAACAGGAAATGACTGCGGACACATTGTCATGGTAGTATAATACCATGCCAATGGCTGTAATGGAGAAAACTCCTAAGAACTTGCTAAAATGCTCCAGGAAATAAAATAAAACAAAATAAAAAACAAAGCCAGAAATAAAACAGAGTGCACAATGAAAATAACACAGTCGAAATTTCTGCAAGGTTGGGAGGAAACAAAGAGATGGCAAACTGTATTGAAAGAAATAGTATTGCATGTTGGTTGCCGATAAGGTGCCAAATGTTGCCCTTTGCAAGAGAGAGAAAGCATCTTGACAGAGATTTTCAAGAACTAGAGTAGCAACACAGCAGAGCACCTTAGGGAACAACAATGCTCCCAAATATCTCGATATGGAAATTGGGTGTGGGGCGGAACAGCTTTGTTAGATATCCAAAGAATGATTTTCCTATTCTATGGAATTAATATTAGCTGAAGCATATGCATGTGTACTCAACAGATCACATGAAACAGAAAAGAACTCTTTCATGGATTATTAATTACGTGTGTGCTGTCTAAACGGGGGTAACCAGTCCTTTAAGGCTAGGATGCCTATGCCAGAAATACTAGCAGCAGAACATGACTGTGAATCAAAGGACATAAAAGATGTTCTCTGCATCAGATATCAATGATACTTTCAGATATTTAATAATTTTGCTTAAGGGAACAATTGCACATTACATTCAGTCAGAGCATTATACAGCAGTGGGTTCAGCTAATCAGTAAAGTGAGATATAGCCCAGAATCATGAAAAGTCTGTGTGCAAAACCAGTGACTTGGTGTCTGAATGTAATTAGAGGCACACTGTCTGGATACATCTGCTAGAGACAAACCAGTTCACTATTTTGCGGGAGGCCACTAATCACTTTCTTTCCTGCTAACCAGTCATTTCATCGAAACATTTCTCTCATTCTCTTTTTTTTTTTTTATTAGAAAATTAATATATTTTTCCCACTGAAAATGCAAACTTTTTGCAGCAGTTCTGGCATCATACAGAAAAAAAAATATTTCAGGTGAATAATTTTATAATTACATGTGAGAAAATTACTACTGGAGCACCAATTTCCAAAGGAACCGGTGAATTCCCATGATGATTTAAAGTCATTATTGGAACATGAGACACATTTTTGGAATGTGAGCTACTGCAATGCATAGTTTATATTGTATAATAGGGGATATTTTTATACAACGTAAGAACATAATCAGAATCAAGTGTTTCATCAAAAGTTTAACTGGCAAAGCTCCAGACTGCAACAAAACTGATGATCATTTGTGTCATATCAGTCACATTCTGCTTGTAACATGCTTCTTCACTGCAGGGCATGTTGCACAACTCAAAATGTTACTCATTCCAACATACCATATAACGAATCTTCATTTTTTAATATCTCTTTACTTCTTCTGGATGAGGTATTACTAAAGAATTGCTATATATATGCTTCTAATTTTTAAGATAATTTTTTGTGCTCTTGATGTGTATTTGATATGAACACTCTAGCAGAGAGGTTTTGCTGGCAGAAACTGGATCTCTGGGTGTGGAGTCAATGGACCAGAGGTATGTCATAAGTGCGCACAGACCAGACCCATGAGGGAAGCAAGCAGTACCCAAGTGCACTCCACTCCCCCACAACAGTCCACAACATCAGCCCAAAATGGACTTGAAGAGCAAATGGACATGCCACATATATGGACTGGAAGAATATCTTTTTTAGCCCAACTGCAATCTTTTCACTGAAGTTTGGTTCCATTTCTTAAGCTGTGGCTCATACACTTAGGTCTTCACAGCTGTTTGAACTCCAGAAGATGCAAGTTTTCTTGTTATCCGAACAGTGACTTTTATCTTCGTTAGCTTTTGAATTATATTTTGATATAAGAATATATTTTCTTCAAAATATTTCATAATAATACAAAAGAGTTCACAAAAGCGGGTCACTTCTGCCTCATGGCTCCACGACAATAGCTGAAATGCACTATGGTAGTACGAGACCTTGTATTTGTCTCCTTTCTTATTCACGTGCACTCTCCCCTGCAGCTCCCCCTCACGGTCCCCAGCTCTCCAAATCATATAAGAAGACGGCTAGACCTTACAACAGTGCACATACATAACTTCCACACTATGGATCGATGTGCACTGTCTATTTAATCCCAGTTCTTTATACTTTAAAGCTATTCTCTTTTTTCTCCTCCCCTTAGCCGGACCAAAGGGGAAAAAAATAATCAATGTTAGCATTTTTTTATTTTAATAGTAGGAAAAATAATTTTAAAATTAAATAGAAGAATTAAATAAGAGCTGGTGGAAACCATTTCCCTTTCCTCCTTCCTTGCAGTCCTTTTTATCTTCACACCACAGTTTTCCTTGCTTCAGAGTAGTGTGATATGGCAAGCTTAGCTGACATCCTGGTAGCAGCGAGGGTTGTGAAGAGGTACAGCCAATGACAAAGATAACTGTGCTATTGCCTTTGTCATACAGAAGCAGCTTTATTTGCAAATTGAGGGGGAGGGGGGGCTGCCTTCTTTTAATTTATGAAAGGAAACAGGAGCAAGAATAAATGATACAAATAAAAATGACACTTTGCTACTATGTACTGTAGTCATATCAGAAGGAAAGGCTCCTCTGGCAATGAACTATCCAGGGTTACTTCACGCCCGTCAAGACAGGAAGATGACCTTAGACAGCAAATGTAATTTCTTTTTATTAAATGCACCCGCTGCTCATTTCCTATATAAAAATTTAATGCTATACATTAGCTATAGTGCTTGCAGTAAGAGGAGGGCTGTAATAAAGAATTAGTACCACATGCAGAAATTTTAAGCACGTGCTCCCATCTTCTAGATTACTACTGTGCAATGCATGGAATGAGCAGTTACTTTATCATCTAAAGCAATAAAGCTGAACTGAGCTCTCACAGCAATGATCTGCATTATATTCTTCAAGCATGCAGCACCAGAAGCGCTCTTGTTAAAATGAAGACAGAAAGAAGAATAGGTTCGAGCTGCAAGACCAAACTGTCAGAGGTGGAAGTGAGCTAATTCCCCAACAATAAACCTCATGATATCAATATATTTTAGTGCTTTCTGCATTCAATGTAAAACTGGCAGAGGGCACGGGGAAGTTATCTGAGGAATCATGCCAGATACGTGGTAGAAACAGGACATATGTCAAAATAGCTTTGTTAGAGCCAACAATGCCCATTGTGCAAGCTTGTAAAGGCAGATGTGACTGTGCAAGTCTATAAAACACAACAAAAGAGCCCACAATAGTGGGTACAGTGATTAGAAACCAGACATCTCATAGACAAGAGCCTTTGTTTTAGTTGAAGGAAAGAGAAGTATGAAAGTATTTTCAATTTGAAGGGCCCAAGTACACAACATCATGGACACTCAGCTACAGAAATAAACTATTTCAGTGAGCTGAATAGAGGAGGAAAACATAAATGAAGTGTGAGCTAACGGGGAATAGCTGAATTAAAAAAAAGCACGGTCTAAAAAATCATAACAGTCTAACATAGGAAGAGATATTCTGTTTGAAACTGTTTCTGTTCCTTTCTCCTTCACTATTTGCTTAGACATTTTACCCTCAGTTTAGGTGTTTTCTTTTCCTCTATTATTCCTTAGGGAGCAATGAAAGCATATCCATGTCCATTGAGATTTTTGCAGAATAAATAGATGAATAAAGCTGTTTCCTTAGGCAATCCTAACCACCCTTTGTGTGGGCTTTCTCAGATGCTGTTCATAAGAAATTGTATTTACAACAGAGGCAAATTCCCAACTGACAAGTAAATAAAGACCCTCTTATGTTATCTGTCCTTATGCTGAAGTCCCCCAGCCCTATATACACCATCAAAAATTCTATAATCATTATGCTAACTATTTTAATTTACATACTGGCTATTTAAGCTCACATATCAAGGAAAGAGAAGAAAGTTATAAAATACAGCAAATCAGAACCCCTTCCACGTGGCATGTGCAGCATCAGAGGTCTAGCAAAGTTCAACTGTGTATGAAGCCTGTGTTACAAAGTGTAAGAGAAATTATCTTAAACTAACACGCCATTCTTAAACTGAGCTCAAGAAATGTGTTAAAAATATACCCAGCAGTTTTCTCACATGGCCTCTGTAAATTCAAAAATGGTGAGTCATTTTCAACAGTGACCATGCTGTGATTGCGTGCAAAGAATACAACAACAGAATACATGAGTACACGAATCTGTAAGATACAAGATAATGAAAAAAATAGAGGACCGCTGACCAAACAGTGTTTTGAGAACATTTTTTGATATCAGATACAATAATGATAAGCGAGTTAACAATATATGAAGAGAAGATGGTTAATGTCTTAGAAGCATCAATATTTTATTAAGCTATAGATTAGATAACAGCTTGTTCTCAACTGGTTTGTTAGCAAAACCTAGTTTACCCCAGTATCACCAGCACCTGCAAGCCATGGCAGAGGGAGCATGAAGACCTTGTAAAGAACTTGGTTACCCAAATATTCCATTGCTCCACTCTAAGCAATACTTGTCCTAGCCTTTGGGGTTTTTTTGTTTTTTTTTTTTTTAAATGATTGATAAAAATGCCACACAGCAATGTGGCTATGATAGTGCTTTTAAAGGAGATGGAAGTCTTTTGCACAGTCCTTTTTTTGTGGAATACCTTTGATTTTAGGAGACAGGATTACTTGGCAACACATTCCAATTTCTAATCAGATTCAAGGTCATTTCTTACCTGTAGAATGCTGAGAAGATAAAAGAGAGTAAAAATGGACGTAGAAATACAAGAGAAGACCTCTCATTGAATATGGTGAATGGGAATCCTCTAGCTAGCACAAATCAATGCCTAAGTCCCAACTACGGCTGTTATTATTTTTCATAGGCACAGTAGAAATTCACCTCATCCATAGACATGAACAGAGAGAGAACAGATGCTCATTTTCTAAATAAGAGGGGAAAAGTAGCCCAAACCCCTACTTTTCCCCTCATTCTACAGACTACAGAGCTACAAATGTCCCTGTGTCATCCTGTCAATACTGCTGCCGGTGTGTACACAAACACATCTGTCTTCTTTATTTATTCAGTCATCAAAATTCCAAGTCTGCAAGCTAGTCATAATTACGCCTTCCAAAGAGGCAGGCACCTGCCATTTACTCTACCTTTTTCAATTACATCTAATTGAAGACTTGAGCTCAAATAGAGGAAGGGAGACAAGAGTTCTTCAAACTGTCTAAACACTTTCTGGTGAATAGAAAAAGAGGTTTCCTACCACAGCTCAAAATAAGCCCTCCAACATGACTGGCATAATAAAGAACCGGAAAATCAGATGCATTTCCTATACCACGAGGATGCTTTTTACATGGATGATGGCTCACAGCCAGAAGAAAAGCTGCCTCACCCCTATCACCCCCCATCACTGCTGAAGCTAAGCTATGAGTGCATTTCTTGGGTATGAGGACTTGTCCTGGGTGCTCCAGTTACTTCTTGATTTCAAGAACACCCAGACGTTGGAGGGCAGCATGTCAGAAATGGCAAAAAGAGCAATCCTCTAGAAACCAAGTTTACATGTGATCATGCAGATGAGATGACTGATAGTAGATTATCCTCTCTGAGTACAGCTGTAAACTCCTTGGCAACAGTAACCTGATAGGCACTGAGCTGGAGTAACCTTCTAGGAATTGAAGAAGCTGGAAAAAAAACAGCTGGCTCCACTTATATAAGGGATGTAATTAGGCCTAAAAGAGAGGATGATTTCTGCCTGTGTGATCTGCATTAAGAATAAGTCCCTGAGAACATTTTTGAGAAGGTACTTCTGGTACTTGAGTGTGGGGGATTTTCCCTTTCCTCAGACCGCGTTGCAGAAGTTTCCATCAAGAGACAGTAGGAGGTATCATTTGAAAAGAAGATGCGAAGAGTTGAAGAAAGGAATCCTCGTACCAAGGGACACGATGGGAGAAGCTGACCACATTGGTTCATCCCCAAAATTCATAGGCAAGAAAAAACAGCTAATATATTGTTAGCAAATTAGACTTTTTAGGATAAAACCAAAATGGCCAAATGGAAAAATGTCTCACAGCTGTTAAGGGGTGAACCAGTGGTAACTTGTCTAACATGCACAGGAAAAGCAGAGTAATTAAAAATATAGTAAACCATCATCACATTAGTGATAAATCTACAAAGATACATCAGTATAATCCTTCCGTCCCTTTATAATCAAAGCTAACACAATATTTGTAATCTGAACAGAGGATTATTTCTAGACCTCTTATGAGCTTCCTAAGTGCAGAAGGAACCTGTAGTGATTGCAGGTGTGATTTTAAGATAATGGATGATCAGTGCCATTGAGCCACTGAGAACTTTCTACATAAAAATCCAAGCTAGAGAAATGGAATGTAAATGTTGCAATGGAGCTGACCTGGCTGTTTGAAAGTCTAAATAATTTAAAGCTTTTGAGTGAAAGCAAGCAAAAACTCAGCTATTTTTCATCATTTGTGTTGTCAGCTGTAAAATGCAAAGAACTGTATCGAAGGCAGAAGAATGTGAAATTCCCCTTCACTACCTTTCCGCCCATTTTCTGCTTTCTACAGAGAAATGTAGGCTCACCATCAAACAGTTTAACAAAGCCAGGTGATTCTTCCAGATTTCTGTGGACATCCCTCAATACCATTTGTCAACGGTATTTGTGGAGCGGCATGGGTACTACCCCACTGGGGAACACGCTGCACTACCAATGCCAGCAACTAGCTTGGTTGTGTGCATCTGCTCCTTTTATGGAGCAGTTTCAAAGGGCAAGAAACTAGAGCAAAGAATAGTTCATCTTCTTTCCTAGCCAGATGCTATAGTAGAAGGGATATCTGCCAGGCCACAAGAGCATGGTGGGAAAACAACATACATTATGTGGGTTGTAATAAATGTGTATTTTTTATGCTATTTTGTATCCTTTCTTGTAACCTATAAAGAGAATAAGAACTTGATTTATCAGTCTGTATGACTTGAATAGCTCTCCGTATGTTCATCTCTAATTATTTTTTTTGTAGCACTGCAGGTTTCTGATGCTTATTTTGCCTACTCTCTCCATTTTTCAATAGTATTGCCAATCAGTTCCTGAGCAGATGACACTGCCTTTCTGAGAAGAGGGCTGACACTCAACTCAGTTTTTCGTACATGGATACGTGTGCAGTGGTGGGGGGTGCCTGATCTGATGATATAAAACATGCAGAACTTTAAGTATGCAAAGAATCACACTGAATTCCTTAGGATTACTTACATGCTTAACCAGAAGCAGGTGTGCTAATCTTTGCAAGACCAAGGTCTTGGTTTTTATAAATAAAATAGGAGGACAAATTCATTTCAGAGATCCCTCCACTGACCAAAAAATGCAAAATTGGTCACCTTAATGGAGTGACTTGAAAGATTCATTTGTCTTACTGACTTCCCTATTCATTTATTCATTCATACATTCAGCAATACACCTGGGAAACCGTGGTGTGATTTTACTAAATATGTGCCACAGTTTGTGTGCAGGTGTAAGTGGATATATGCACACAATATGCATATATCTTTATACTTTCCATTACCTTGGTAGCATCATCCTCCCTTTCTGTTGCAGTTTATAAACCTGACATTAACTTATTCTCTTACTTCTCTTTCACTGACATGAGCAAAAAACTCTCGTTTGACAGCACAGGTTAACCATGTTTACAATGACCTCTGAGTTCAGAGAGACTGAGAAACTATACTCAAATCTTTCTTTCTCCACCAAAGGTCTGAGCACTAATCCAGTTTAAGACTCGGGGAGGCGGGGGGAGCAAAACCAAAACAAGCTGAAGTGCGCTTAGATGGATAACAAGTGATCCAGGTGAGGAAATCAACATGAAGTGGTAGATCACGAGTGCACTGGCTAAGAAATATGAGGTTACTGTAGCAGGTTCAGGGGTCTGTAGATGTATTACTCTCATGAGAACTGTGTGCACAAATGCATAGATACTAGACAAAGCAAATTCTTACACGGGCAATGAGAAATACTAAAGGTAAATTACCTATTATGACCGTGTCCATTATTGGATCTTGTTTCATCCATGCACAGCAAGTGTAGTACCTAACAACACACACGGAACAGTAACGAAAGCCAGAACTCTCTTTCTATCTTTCGTATTAATATATTGAACATGTTGCTGCTTACTGCACTTTATCCAAAACTGGCATTCACTCCTTCACTATTCTTTTTATTTCATAGTCACTGCTATTTCGATGTCCATGTGGGTTCTTGTTCACGTGCTTCAAATAATGAGGATAATGAACAACACTTGTGGTTTGCCTTCTGTACCACTTGGCTTTTTCATTGCTTATTCCCAGGAGGACTACCCTGTTCATTCTTTTTATACGTCTATGATTGATAGCTCTAATTTTCTTATTCAATGTAACACAATTGACAGAGCTTTTTTGAAAGGCCCAACAGCCTCGCAGACTTTCTAAATGGAGAGGCTGTGGGTGAGACCACGTTTACTACAGTGCCAGCAGAATAAATAAAAAGTAGGCAGGGTAAATTGAACTTTAGCCTCCAAAGCATTTTTTTTACTCCCAGAATGGGACAACCCCCTTTCATACATACGAAAGGGGGAAAGGAAAGTGGAGTACGTTCCTCAGTGCTGCATGAGGCTGCCCCAAGGTTTGGTGGGGACTCCTGCCAAGGGCTGCCCTTGCAGGGAGCTGGGACCCAGGGGCAGCTGCTTCTGAACACGCCTGGTTTCACAGGCAGCCTGAACATGTCCCTTCCCATCAAAAATAACCACGAGCTACTGAACAGCCTAAAAGACAGATGTGGCAGGGTATCCTCAGTGCAAGCACCAAGCTCCATGCAGGACAGACAGGACTGCTCTGACGATGCTGAGCTGCATCGCCACCGAGCTCTGACAAGCAAGCACCAGTGGTGCAGAGGTAGTTTAAGAAGTTACCTAATGTAGCTACCTCCAAATGTACAGTGCTGCTTAGGAATACTAATGTGTTGGCTCTGTGCAGCATTGTACTATGTTGACGTAACCTTAGTTTTCCCTTGCTAGATGGATTCTCCATTCCCGCTTTAGCCTGTCCTCTCGTTGCTTCAGATTTAATTTGTTTCCCGAACATTTGTTTTAAGAGTTGCATGAAACGGGGCGGCAAAAACTTTCCCAAGCCAGTACTGACGTTCCAAGTGTGGTGAAATAGTGCAACATGCAAGAGAAAAGACTGCAGATACTCACTACAGTGAAAGGCAGGTTTGTTTTTTTTTCTAGAAATGTTTCATTTGTTCTAGCAGGTGTGTCTGATACCTTTTGCATAATGATAAACCCACACACATTCTTCATGCAAATAGTGACCCAACAGTTGCTCTTGGTTGCTTCAAGGAGTAAGTGCATGTAACAACCTGCACTTACATAGACACATGTTTACAGAGCATTCATACGGTGCAAGGTAAACAGAGCCCATTGTGCCAAGGGAGTGACACGCAGCGCTGCTGGGACAGAGGTGCCGTACCATGGCCAACGCGGTCCAAATCAGCTGAAATTGTCAGAAAAGCTCTTCAGAGATATTGAGAGACTCTGATAAATCTTATCTTTCTTCTCCTGTCTGCAATCAGGTAGTATTTTTCTCTCATGCGTGTTACTTGAAATGCCTCACCTATCCCAACTATTCCTGCTCTACAAAGGGTTTGGGAGCAGTGTATGGGAACGACTGCCGAGGTTCACTGATTTGGACCCTACCTTTCTATGGGCTGTGACCCCTGCTCCCTTAGGTGCCTACATGTGCTCCATTTAAGTGCTTTGGAAACTCAGGCTTGGCCAGCAGAGAGCTTCTCTCATCCTATACTGCATCTTTTGCTAGCTTTCTCTTTCCTTAAACCTTCCAAGTGCTGTGCTTCAGTGGTCAGCAGAGTGTTTTTTATACCAGCCCTCACCATTAATTAGGTCAGATTATTACTAAGAGGTTCTTTTTTCTTATTAGTGATTTCACTTCACAACTGAACCCAATCATGATAGATTGCTGAACAGTTTCTTAATAGGAAAAATAAACAAGAATATTTGTCAAAATAGTTGTTCTGGCAAACTTGTCTGTGAGCTAGCTTGCTGATGATTCTTCAATCCACTGTACTTAAACAGAAAAAAAAAAAAAAAGCATTTCTGTGCGTAGCAATGTCTGAACACACCTAAATCTGCTTTATTAACACAAAATTACCACTCTAGGATCTAACTCTGATAGGCTAATGTGTTACTGTATCTGAACTTTCTACCTGGAGCCAGGAGGTCAAATCAGCACCCATGTTTGATGTAGGACATTCACAACATTGCAGCACCTGCCTCTGAGCTTAGAGGTTGTGAATTACAACAGATGAGAGGCAGACAGTTGCTTGCACCTCTGTTGTACCTGCTGGTGTGGCCACTCTTGGATGTCTACAAACTGTTTGGCGGTAACTAGTTTAACTTCACCCATTTCATCTTGCACCGACATGGACTAAAGTGCTACCACCACCCACCACCAAGCGTTACCTGGAGCTGTAACCACCTGAGGACCAAGAGCCTGATTTTCCTTTCAGACCTCATGGCCCACCCGAGTATTTTCAATGCTTTCAGTACAGGCAGACACATAGCTTTAAACAACGTAAGCCACCTACAGTAGCAATTTAAGTTTCCAGGTTCGACGTTGCACTGGAACATACTGGGAGTGCCCAGTCAGCAGAAAGGTGTTTGCAGAGGCTGGTGGTGCCCCTGCACAGAGGCACGGTGCCTGCGTGAGCACCCAGCCCTGGTTCTCCCTAACTATGCTATGCTCTGCCTATGCTCCACTCCTGTGCTGCCAGGAGCCAGTGAGAGTACGGGAAACAGGCTGGAACTGGAGCATTTCAGGAGGCTGTATATGGACAGCATGTATACTCCCCAGCAGGACTGGGATATTGTCCCTTGGGAGTTTTACTTTGATTTCAGTGGGGTCAGGATTTCATCTCATAATATATTCACCACTTTAAAACCTGCAAAGCTGCACAGACATTGATAACCAGATGACTAACTGTGGTTCATGCAGAGTTCCTGTGAAGCATTTGACTCCCACTACAAGACAGAAAGTATCTTATGCCCACTTGGGTATAACTACAACATGCCATAGTAAATAGGTCGAATAAAACAAGAAAATTAAGGCAGGTTTCTGATGTCTTTCTGGGACAGATTCTGACCTCCACATCTTCTAATCTCTCAAATATACGATGAGTTTTGTCTTTCCCTGGGAGCAGTTTCATTCATTTCATAGTATTCAGTTTTAGAAAGAACACTAGAATCTGTCTCAATGTGACTAAGAAAATAGCTAATAATTGTCATCATGCTTATCTGATTGGCATTTTAGCTTGAGTTCCTACTAATAAAGAACTATTTGAGATTTGAACAGAAATGTAAATGTTGAAGTTTCACAGGTCATTGAGTTTTATAATATTGAGTCATTGGGCTATTATACATTGATCAAGCAAATAGCAAATGGTGTGACTTGCCAAAGAGCATTACTCAAATATTGACTAGGAATTGATGACAGTCGGCTACTCTCCAAGGACTGCAAAAGTTAACAGGAAAATTTTACCCAGGGCAACTGCAAGCTTCTGCCTCAGGACAGACTGTTTTGTTGGTTCCTTTTTGTTACCATCTTTCCTAGTCTAATCTGCTATATCCAAGCCATCTTATCATAAACAGATAAGTATTTGGAGTAAAAGCTTTAATTTATGTCAATTTCCTAACTTATCTCTCAGTCATGTCTCAATTCCAACAATCTGTATTGCTCTCTTTAATTAATCGTATATATTAAACAAGCAGAAATGCAAATATATGCAACATACTGCTCCATTTTAAAATGTGATTTGTATACAGAGCAACGCATTTTATCTTGAGCAAGGAATGTTAAATTATAAGCTTCCAGCGTGGCCCTTCTCGATTTTACTTCTCCAAAGTCGCAGGTTTGATCCCAGTGCACATTTAGAAAGGATGGCATTTCAGCTCAGAAAGGAGAAAAACGCCCTCTCCTCACACAGCCCTCTCAGAGCATAGGCCTTTTCTAGTTTGAGATTGTCCAAACATACTCTTATCACAGACTAGGGTTTCTGCAGAACAGAAAATGCTGTTGAGAAGACTCTACCTTAAATCCTACCTTTTCCCTGTACACAGGACACCCTGCAGTGGTTTCAAAACCCCTGCGCTACTGTCAGACTCCGTTACAATTGGAGGCGGGAGCACACTCTGTTTTTCTCAATTCACAGCTGGAGAAGGTTACCCTGCTTTGTCCACCTGGCTCAGAACCAGAGACCTCACCCACATACACAAGGGAATGGGCTTCATTTCCTTCCTCACCACAAAAGAATTTGAATTAATTCTCCCAAAGAGCCTGTAAGGCAGTTTGGGATCAATGTCTTCCTTTCCTGTGGAAGCTATTCCACACTACTTGGAATAACCAGATATTTTCTTGGCCAGAGAAAGTGCGTAGTCTCTTGGACATTCAGCTGGATGGAAGAAACCAGAGTGTCAGTCCCTACTCTACTGCCTACTTCACATTTTTGTGCTGTATATTTAATAAAACAGGAACTGACATCAAAGCGTCTTCTCTCCCATTCGAGTGGTTAATGTGAGATCACAGAATCACACTCAATCTCCTTCTTCCTTTGAATCTGCTTCTTCCTTTTTAATCTAATGGATGTTGAACTGATCCCTGAAAATCAGCCCAACTTCAGCAGAAGAACAGAAAGTCAGGTCATACCACTGCTGACAGAATAAGATGCAAATTCAGTGTCCTCCATGGAAGAGGAGGAACCAGAGCCCAAGCATCTACTTTTGTACCACGAGTCCTTGCACTAAACATATGCGTGTAAGGCTAGATGACCTTTCCACACCAAGCTGTGTGCAGACTGTGGCCCATTAGAGATCTTGATAGCAAGACACTGCATCAGGTCCTGCAGACAGAGAGATGAAGAGAGCAGCTTATTCATGAACTCACAGGTGGCTTAAGCACAAGGCAAGTACCAAACTGCCTGGTACTCCGACTCTGCTGGAGGCCCTTAGTCAAAGCCAGCCCAACCTGCAGCTGCATAGCTCCATCTTCATGTCCACATTACAGCTGAAGGTACTAGGGCGGCAAAATACGTCTACCCAGCCAGCTTTCAGCAAGCTTGCATAGGAACCATCAACAGCTGTGATGGGATAGCGTGGTCTTCAGCACAGGCTACTGACTGAGCTCAGTCTCTAGTCTTCTCATGAGACTAAAAGAGGGCAGCCCGGCCATGCTGGGGTCCGTCCTGCTGCTCTTCCCAGCCACTGTTACACCACCAGGTAAACAAAAGTAACACCTCCAGAGGTAGCTACATCGTCATACCTCGAGAAGCTTTTAGTCACCACCTAGCACACAGAGTTGCAGAGTGATTGCAAATAAATACCTGTCAACACCAGAGCTGTGAATATTGCACTGCTATCCTTTGCGTAAAATGCAAAAAGCTTTTCCTCGGATTTCTAGGGGTTTGCACTCACATCAGTGTTTTCCAGTCTTCCTTAAAGCTCAAAGCCGCAAGCTGGAAGGGGATTATATTCCACTTCTGGTTTAGGAGCAGAAGTGTCTCAGGAACAGCTTTTGCAGTTTTCTGCCAGCAGAGGATACCCAGGACCAAACCTTGCCATAGCCTTGAATGCAGATTCTGCTTTGAGGCTACAAGCACTTACTTCCACTGTCTGTGCACTAGGAGCAGACAAGATCTGACACCTTGCTTCAGTCCTCTCTATAATTTAGGGGAAAAAAACATAAAGCTACTTTTGAAACTACTTTCATTCAGGTTTGCCAGGTTTTCCAGCAGCAGGAACTTTTGCACTGCTGGTCTTTGAGCAGCACTGATTTTAAGAACTACTGTGCCTCGCCAAGAACATTTCTCATGACACAGGCTCATGATGGATAGATCAATAGCTTCTTGAATCCTCATATCCTTTTCAAATTACTACCCCAGATATATACCTGAGTAGGCCATCTTATCTGATAACTTAAACAAGCAACCTGTCTACACTTTAATTGTTATTGAGGATTAATGTTGTTTATAAAATGAAATCAATACAATCTCTATTGCTTATTAACTGAAACATTCTAGGCTCTGCTCTGTTTGCTTTGCTTTTCAATTAGTTTCTATTATTTTCCCTATTAGCTTTTAACAAATAGCTGTAGAAATAAACTTAATGGTTGTGAAACTGTTATCAGAGTCAACAAAGCCCCTTAATGGAAAGTCTTGTATATTTAAATGTAAAAAAGAATCCACTGTTTAATCATTTGACATTATGAGATAAGTTTATTACTATACATCTGTTGTGTGCTAGGCCTTGATTTTTTTTTGAAGCTCAGCAATTAAGAGTTCTTAAGGGTTCCCTAAAGTTCAGATGGCAGAACTGTTAAGTTGTTCACTACATTTAAGATTAATAAACTCCCTGGTCTAATAGCCTTTGTTAAAAAATAGCAAAACTGAGAATGGGCAGAAAACAACGGGATTGCTAGGAACGTAAAAAATATCATCCGGTTACATTGTAAAAGTATTCTTGACATTATGCAAGAAGTTAAGTAACTGAAACATCTTACAGACACTGGGAATGCTTTCTCTGGGATCCCAATACACGCTGGTCAAGTAGACCGCTGCAATTGTGAGGATTTATTCATCCCTGGCAGAAGGGAAGAAGAGCAAGAAGCGTTAGAGCATGGTTTCTCAACTCCAGCTGCAACGTTTACTCTGAAGTAAGACCCAGGAGGTGAGTAGGTGACTGTGAAGGAGGATGGCTGGGTGGCAGGGAGGAATAGTTTTGAGGGTACTGAGAGGCAACGAGTCTTAATATATAGTTCGATAGTAGTGCACCCCGCTCCAGCCAGCATTGAGATGGCACAAATCTTTTTTTCTCAGTCATTATTTTTTGCTCTTTGAATGAAGAAAACTCTACTTCCACATTATTCACCGAGTAGGTGACAGAAGCGTGTGTGCTTTTGAGGCTTTTGAGGGGAAACTTACTGTCTATGGGGACACAGTTCTACCATCCCTGCTGAAAGCTGTACCTTTGTGCATCTTTCCTGTGCTGCACCTTTACACGTCACGACTCAACACCAGAGACGTCTGCAACCCTAACCCCCTTGACACACCGCTTGCGCGCTCTTAGTTTAGCCAGACTCAGGCACGAAGCAAGCAAATTTATAGTAGACAGTTATATACTGAAGTGACGAGTTCACACAGGCAAACAGCTTTGCCTGCTGCTGCTCCAACCACAGGCACCAAAAACAAGTGGCGCAATTCCTGCGCTTCTGTGCAAAACGATTCTGATTTGGCCGCATCGCCTCCGCTTCGCGTGCACTGACGTAAGCGGAGAGCCGGTAGAAATGCAAGACACTACTGAATCAGACCCAGGAAACAGAGGAACTTTTGGATGCAAGCGTATAATCCCCGCTCATGCTACCATTTTGCTCCTGCGAGCCTATTCAGAACCACACATAATTAAATAGTTCTAAAAGCCATCATGAACGGCACGCCAGCTAGCTGCCGCAGCCTATCCTGGGAAACTTCCGCGCTCTCCTGGCTTCGAATAATGCTGTTTGCAATCACCAGAACCCTTCCTAGCCTTCACGCAGCGCAGATGCATTCCAGGGTAGGGCGAGGCAAAAGGTTATGAAACTTACTCAGGTGTCATTTATTTCATGAAAGTTTGCTGGTTATTATAATCAAATGTCAATTGTCTGTAATTGCGGCATGCAATGGAAAATCCCCACTTAGGACATGTTCTGCCACTTGCTGGTGAAGTACACTAACCCTCAACAATGAAGCAATACTGTAAAAATAGTTTTGACATGTAAGTAGGTCCAGGAGTATAATTAACACATGTTTATTTTGATTTTTTTTTTCTTATGGCTTTGCTGTAAAGAAATCATCCCATATTTTAAAAGAAAGGTTCAATGCAGAATTAAAGAATTCTTCCTACTCAGTTCATTTAGTAATTTAATTATTAATTGATAACACTTTCTGCTTGGATGGCCTCTGTCTTGACTTAGCTTCACAAACATAGATCAATTATGCGATAATCTTGCAATACATAAATGTATTGGTGACTTACAGAGTAAGGATCAGATCATAGAGCCCAATTTGAGCTTGCCTCAGATGCTGTAATAAGGCAATATTCTCTGATAGGAGCTAGCATTCAGAACTTTAAAATTAAGTAATATCTACTTTAATCCAGAAGGGGTTATTGTTCCACTTGAAAGAGGAGGAATAAAATTTGGTGCAAGAACTCTGACTGACCGGCTGTTGGGCTGGGTGGGGCAGGAAGATCACTCAGTATTTTAATCTTTTTTCTTTTAAATGAAGCGAATTAATGGATTAGATATACATGTAATAACCAGATTATTCTGGGGGGTTACAGAAGTGTGGAAATGAGTTGACAATACTAGAACTGATGAAGTAAGCTCCCAAAAAAGACTTAGAAAAATTTCCAGTAGCAGACATCTTTTTAGCCCAGCAGGCTGTGAAAAACAAAAGCATAACAACAGTTTACATTTTGAAGCTGAGGATAAAGAAATTCAGGTCAGAACCTAATCTCTAGGTCAGTCTCTATATGGATGCAGTAGTCTGGCAGCTTAAAGTTGGGGCTGGCTTTCTTTTGGAAAAGATGCTACGGTTCAAATAGTCACTCTGGGCTTCATGCAGAAATCACACTGTGCGGTTCTATGGCTTGTTCTATGCCTTGTTCTATGCCTATGGAAAATAGCATCCATATCTAGCCTTAAAATCTTGGAATCTTGTGGAAAGAAATTAATAGTATCTCAGTAGTCAAGCAATCAGGGTAGTATATGAGAAGATGTACTTGAAAAATTAAGAGGGGAGAGGAAAGGAAGGAATTCCAGCAAGGATTTCATTAGCATGCCAAGTTGGTCTAATATTCCTCATTAGCGTTTGTATTCTCTTTGCATTATTTTTTTTTTTAATAGCTGGCCTACTGTAGATGAAAATATATGCAATGAAAATGTGCAAAGCTTCCTTGAGCTCACGCCCGAAGAATGTTTACAACTGAAATTATCTGTGCTGGTTTTAACTGGCACGCATATGATAAATACTCAGATTTTATGCAGGTTTTTAGAAAAGCGGAATTAGGCAGGTCTGTAATAGTCACTCCAGTGATCACATCAGCACTTTTAAACACATACACTGTCACTTTCCATAGTGAGAAGTGACATGAATATGAGACACAATGGGACTTCTGATTTTTTTCCAACCACCGACTGCATGTTTTCACATGTATATACAGTGAAGAATATTCAGGTTTGTTCTGTAATCTCTAAAGACACTCTTAAAGAAAATGTATATGAGTGTGCACCTATATAAAAATATAATTATACATGCTGGTCATTTAGAGAAACCACTTATTTTGCAAAATGACTTAGCTTTGGGTATTCAGATTATTAGCAAAAGAAGACTTAATATTGTGTTTATTGGTATAATAATACACTTTTTTATATATGCTTGTAGAACTGTACAACAATAATACAAACACTATTCCTAGAGTTAACATTTTCACAGCTTGAACTATTGTGATTTTAGCTGTTGTATTACAGCTCTCGTCTTTACCATCTGCATCTGTTCATTTCTTTGGACTCCTGTGACTTCATTTTAAACAACCCTGACCTTCATTAAATGACTTGGTTAAGGCTGAGTTAGGGGCACAACTTTATTCTTATTAATATGCACGCCTGCAGGAAAATTGGAGAAATGCTCTGCAAAAACAGTATTCAATTTAGTAGAGAGAAGAACAAAGTATTATGGTTTTGGCACAAATTTACAACTCTACAGTCATAGGATGGAGAATAATTGGTTAGCAGCTCTTCGAAAAAGGATCGCAGAGTTATAATAAACTGCAAGCTGAACTTGAAATAACAGCGCTGGAGCTCTGAGCAAGATTAAATGCAGGCTGAAATTTTCAGAGAAGGCATTTCAAGAAAGCCTCTTCTAATGATATATTTCATACACAGAACACAAAAGTGGTTGAAGTTCAGCACCCAATTGGCAAACTGCAAATTGTTTTCAGAGTATACTAATGGCTACAGTTAACAGTTACCACAAATATATAGGAATAACATGAGAACTCAAGAGAACATATCCCTAAGTAGAGAGAGAGACACTAAGTGACCATAAATGCTTGGTATACTACCAAACTTACAGGCAAAATATATTTGATTACAAAATGCCCCAAGTTATTGTGATAGGAATGCATGTATTGGCTTGCACAGAGCTGTAAGGATCCAGTCGCTGTTGGTGTCTTTGCAGGGCAGATATCTACCTCTCTAATCAACTTGCTCAGTCTTTGCAAACACCAAGAGCTCACTACAGTCACACAGCCTGGGGAGGAGAAGCGCAGAACACAGCAACTTCAGAGAATACAGGGAGCAGAAAGTATCATTCAGATGCCTAGAGAAGATGCAGACAGGAGTAAATATGAACTTTATGGGCTTCTTCTCTTGATTGTTGTGTGTCTCTATGCTTAAAATAGTTAGGTATTTCAATTATTTTTAGTGGTATATGAATAGCTGTCTATTACATAAATTTTTATGTAAAAAGAAGCCCACAAAGTTTAGAAAAAGATCAGCTGGCCCATGTTTAGATTGTCAACCCAAATTTCACATGTTCCCTCTGCATCCAAGTTTGCTCAAGCATCATCAGCATTGTTTTATTTGGGTTTAATTTCTGTCCCATTCTCCTAAAGAAAAACAAGTAAAATGGGATGACACAACACATGCTCACAGACACCAAGATCAGTTGAATTAAGCCAGCATCCATCTCTTTGAAATATCAGAAATGCCTGCTAATAGTTAACCAAAATAAGTTGCATGAAATGCCAGGATGCATAATTAAAAGCTCTACAGAATGCTTGGCAAAACAGTGGCCATTTCTCGCAAAAAAAGCGCTATAAATAGAAGGAATATTGAAAGAACCTTACCCAGAGGGTCTTTTTAAATGCCTGATTTTTATATGAAGCTTTACTTGTTTATTTGAACCAGTAGGATACAAAATATACCTTGCAAAGCTGATTAAACTTCACCATGGGTCACATACCCAACTGAAAGGGGGTTTTTTGCCTCCCGGATCAGTTCATGTGAATATTACTTTGCAATAACAACTCTGGAAATGATCTAGCAATACCTGGGAGCCAAAGAGCCCTGCAGCAAGAATGGAAACAGTAATATCCTCTCCAAGCAGACCCGAGGATTGTCTGGTGAGATGCCAGTTTTCTGGTGGAAAGTACCCACATTTTTCTGGATCGGTCTGCATCTCCAACCCCTTCTCTTTTCCTGCCCTCTGGCTCAGCAACCCACCTTCTCCCCAGTCCTCCCTCCACAATACCGCCTGCATCAACATGACTTCAGAGCCTCCCAGGGGAGCATTTTGGCTGCGTTCTCAGAGGCTCAGTGCTGAGCCGTGGAGAAAGCAGCTCAGGAGCAACTTTGTGGAGGGCGACTATGCCACGCTCAGCACTATCGGGGCACCTCCAGGTCCGCTTTGAAGGGGGAAACTGTCTTCTGTGCAGGAACACCTCAGAGTCGGTGGCCTGCCGCCAACGCTCAAGCTGACCGTTCAAGGCCAATCCTGACGGACCAGAAGGAGAGGGACCCATGCAGGTGTTTGGTTTCATCATGCGAAGAGCCCCGTAGAAACCAGCGGGACTCCTTCCTACATCATGCTCCCTCATGCCTTCCTGAATACTATTGCGGACACTGCAGGACTGAATCCTAAAAGAGGGAGGACCCAATTTATGACTTGCCAGAGGAAATAATCTCTACATTATACGCAGTATTTGCACTAGCCTGGAAAGCTATTAAAAGAGAGAACGCTTGCCGAACAAAACAATGAGAGCACTGGGAAAGCTACAAAAGGCTTAAAGAAAAATGACAAGCACCAGTGGTAACAGAGAACTTGAAGTGAGAGAGAATAACAAACTACATGTTTATTTGCAATGCGACGCGGCTGAGAGAAAAAAAAACAAAGTACAATTTTGTACTTTCTGCATACTGAAACATTGCTTCAGGGAACAGACAACAGCCTGGACATGAGGAAATATCACTTGGATAGTGCACTTATCTGGGAATTGCTGCCTAGGAAAAAGTGTGGACAAACAGGGAGAAGTTAAAAGGAACCAGCCTGATAAGGGTTTTCCTCACAAGCAATTTTAAAAACTGAATCCAAAGTCTAATACTGGGACCTGCCTAGCTCCAAACCCAGCCAAAGTACATACACTATATGCTTGCTTTCAAGTGCATCTGTGATCTCACAAGGATTTATCGTATTGTCAAGGTCAAATACGTGGTGCTGTGCTGTGCTAGGACAGGGCCTGAAACACCACAAAAAGACAAGGAAGCTTTCTGAAGAATATGTATGAAACCATTACTATGACTGAAGAAATTCTTTCCACCCCCTGGATTTCTTTTCCAATGCCTCCAGCTAAATGAAAAGCAGAAAGCAGACAAATTTTCATCAACTCTTTCAGCACATTATAATTATAGCCCATTTCATCATGTTAAACATCCTTTAGTCAAATAAATGCTGATTTGATCTGCAATATCAACAACAGCAATGAACTGAAGTTATATAGCAATCCTCACGCGCTTTGCTTCTAGTTAGTATTGTGTATATTCCCATGACCAGGGCCAAGGCTGTGACTGAGGGGTTCACACTGCAACCCCAGCACCTACAGTGCCTGCTGGCTGGGTCACCACACTACCCACACGTTTTACTTATTAATATTCTCACACTTCTGTACCAAGTCAGTCCCACATAAGTCTCTGAGTGCTGAAAATTAATTATGATAACTCTTCCTTAACTTCTTATTTTACTTCTGTCTGATACTCTCTAATAATGTTTGCTTAGTAAGCTATTAAAGGTACATTATTTCCAATTTGCTGACATAGTATGAAACCTACAGATACCAAGATCAGAGCTAATAACACTCCCCAACTTTCAAGTCCACGCTGTATGCTTTTAAAATAAACTTGGATAGACAAAGCCTTGCTGCCTTTGTGTAGAGCATGGTTATTGCTCTGAGGAACACACGGGTACAATTGCTAGCTCGATAGACTATTTATGTCAAACCTGATCCTGTAAAGGGATTGTACAACAAACTCCTCCTGAATACTTTGAAAGTCCACATAGAAAATTCCTGCAGGATTTGACCTATTCTAGATTTTCCCTCTTTTAACTACCTCTACTATACTGCCTATGATGGGAACAAAAAAATACCATATGAGAGGAGAACAGCTCATGCTATTCTATAGCTAAGAAAAGTGAAAGGAGGAATTTTATGGCCGTTACAGACCTGTAAGTCTGACTGCTGTTGCATGCAAACACATGGAAGTAGATAGAAAACAGCATAAATGCAGCTTGGGTTGATTAAAATGGGGCCACGACAGACTGACCGCTAATCTTTCTCCAAGAGCTGATTTTCTTGACTTTGGAAATGTGGCAGATTTGTGTCAAGTCCTCTAAGGTATCTGATACAATGGCATGCAGGAGTTTACTGTTTTAAACTAGAGAAGATATGGATTAGCAGAATTCTAAGGCAGGGAAGGACCTGGCAAGAGGGGAAGTAGCATTATGCAATACTGAAAAGGAAAATTGAGAGAGTTCATCAACCTAAAGGAATTTGAGAGGTTATGCAGAGCCTCAAGAACTAGAATAAAAGTAGTAAAAGTAATATTTAGTAGTCCAAAGCAGAAGAACAAGGCAGGTGACAAAGACTTCTGCTGTAAAAGCAGCCAGTAAGAAGAAAAAAGAAAAAAAAAAGATTTAGTTGAGTCTGCACCTACACTATGAGCCAGGGGATTTGCTTGGAGCAGCCCCCATGATCTGCTGCTCCGTTCTGGCCTATGCCCCTAGATTTCCACCCCAAAGAAACAAGTAGAGAGCACTGTAGGCGTGAAAGCATGAGCAGCTGGTTGTCTCTGGACATAAAAGTGGAACGCCGTGTTTGGATAAAGCAGCTGAGAAGCATGTTGCTTCCCTTTATATTTCTGTATGCAGAAAGGCGGTGAGCTGCCAGAATGAATGACCACGTGTACCACTGCTGGAATATGAATATGAACTTTCTGGTCAATCTGCTTCAAAACTGTTTATTGTCTTCACAGTAATTTGCATTTGTAATTCCAGCTAGAAATGACATACATTAAAGCCTGTTGTTCCAGAGATCAAAGTTAATTGGAAACATCCCGGATTTTCAACTGTACGTTGTAAGGAATGGTCTTAGTACAGGTTCCAAAGCAGCCCACAGGGGCACCCGGCTCCAGGAGACTCTGCAGGGCTTCAGTCTGGCTCCT
This sequence comes from Charadrius vociferus, assembly GCF_000708025.1. Taxonomy (NCBI): domain Eukaryota; kingdom Metazoa; phylum Chordata; class Aves; order Charadriiformes; family Charadriidae; genus Charadrius; species Charadrius vociferus. Next base: position 950,612 of record NW_009648358.1, read on the forward strand.
TGCAAACTGCTTACTGGGGCTCACATGTGCATTTGAATGGACTTTTTTGGACCAGCTCTAACACTGAACTTCAATTTTCAGGAGCTGCTGCACAAACAAACTGAGATTAATTGAGTTTTTGCTGCCACGCAAGTTACCTGTGCATACAGCTCTGAGGTGTTGTGCAAGCACTGCTGGCATGTGCATTTGGCTATGCAAATGTAGACATTTTGTGGGGTTCATCTAAACATAGACAGCTCTAACTGTTTGCCAAGTCCTAGAAAAGACGTACAGGTTAGCACACTGTAACCCTTGATGCGAACAGGACTATTCCTTTCTATCCACTGATTGAACTACATCTTCGGTTAACATAGGATTAACTAAATGTAACAAGAAAAAAAACATAACCAAGAGAAAATGTGAGACTGCATAAAATTTCCTCATCTATTTCTTCCCAAGATCATCTCTGATAGATATCTCCATGTTGGCCACATGCCAGAATGGGCTACATTGTGAAAGACAAGCATATTTTGCATACATTGCATTGCTACATATGGAAAACAAGTTTCCTGCCCTGACTGTTAGATTCTAGGAAAACCATTTTCTCTTTCCTAAAAATTCATGAAAGTTAAGAAAATTTATCCTGTTTCATTGTGAGAGAAAACTAACCTCAACAATTTTCTGAATCAGTAAGTCAAAGAAAAAAAAGAAACAAAAAAAAAAGAAACAAACAAACAAACAAACAAACAACTGAATTCTTTGATGACTACCACTTCCAGTTCAAGTCAATCAAAATATTTGTATTTCCCCGTTTCAGGTTTGAATTTTTTGTTTTGTTCTTGGTTAGATAGGAAGGAGGTCAATTTAAAATCACAATTAAATTATTTCCTGAAAATATTCTAATGGGTAATTTTGACAACCTCAGAGATTTTCAAAAACATTTTCTTTGAACAAGAAATAAATCAAACCTGAAGATTTCACAAAAGTTACTCTTGTTTTGACAAACCAGAGCTTGTCTGTCCCCTCTTACCCCAAGGAAGAGGCAGTTTGTTGAAGAAATTCCAGCCCGCATTATCAATTATGCAAGTCCTGTGCTTTTGCAATACCCATCTCAGCAGCCTGCATCTAAGTGTAGAATAACTAGTGACATGCAATCTTGACCTAATGAGCTTGTCTCCATAGGAAACTATACATCCAACTACACATGTAAACATCACTTCAGTCTATTAATATAATCTGAAACATTTCATTGGATAAATTGAATAAATTGCTGTCATTATCTTTTTGCCTGAAACCTTCTTCTAAAAATGAAATGAAATTACTGAATAAAACACATCCAATTACTTTTTTTTTCTCTTCTAATCTGTCTCTCCGTGATTAAGCTAACACTTGCCCACAAAGGTTAGCCTTGGGCTCTGTTGTACAGTCACCTCTTCTGTGTTTCAACATGTTGTTGAGGGTTTCTTTAAGCTGGAAAAAAAACCCAAAATATTGAGCTAGATGAAGTTACTAGGGTTACTGTTTCTTGGCTACTGTTGATATGAAAAAAAGATATATTGTAATTTGTTAGGGTAAAACTATTCACAGTAACAGAGTAATCCTTCCTCTGTGTGAGAGTGTGTTAGGCTTCATTACTGATGTTCTGTGCTGGTCTTACCCCTCAGTGATGATGTAAGGTTTAATTAATGGTTCCGACCAAGGTACAAAGAAGAGGTGAGAGCGTGCCAGAACCAGCTGAATAAAATACCACATAGAATAAAATACTTTTGTCAGAAAATTAAAGTGTCAAAAAAATCTAGTTGATGGTCAGCACCACAAAGGCTTTTTCAAAACTCAAAACTATAGAAGAACTTTCAGATGTCCTTGGCCTTTTTGCTTTTTTGTCCCCTCCCCCATTTCATTCTTTTCTTTCCCCAGTCCTTTCTCTCTTATATGCTTTAATTTCTCTTCAATCTCTTGCTCCTTCCTAGTCTTTTGTTTAATATGTATTGTTCTTTCGTCTGAATGCCTAGATAAACACTTTCTTTTTGATCTTTTCTTCCTTTCCATGTCCTCTACCATGACAGTTTGTTTCCTATAAAAAATGAACAATTCTATTTATTTACGAGTCCTGGTGTTTCAAAATTTCTCTAAATGGTGGCTGGCCAGTACCTGAAGCACTATTCATTAGCATGATGTTGTTCTGAAGACTGAGAATTAGACATTCTTCTGGTATTAATTTTTTTGGGGGGGGGGCTGTTGAAAATTTTCAAGAAGAGACAGAAAGGGTTGGATGGTGTGGTCAAAACAGTTAAATTACATGAGCCGGATGCCTCACCTCATCACAGCTGGCTGTAAAGTGGTGTCCTCAGCAACAACTCCAAGTCAGAAATTCACTAAAACTAACCACTGACAGTTGGGTTTTGAATGTTTTCCAATTATCTGTGGAATCTATATAGACCACCTGTCTTAATAAAGTCAGTGGCCTGGTGGACTGAAGCTTGCTATGCAAAAGCTTTCCGGGGCAGGAATCCAGTCAGTCTTCAGCATCATTCAGTACAATGAAACAGCATTTTCCAAAAGTGTATTTGTTCCTGGGTTTTAGGTTAAACTATAATGGAGGGGGGGTGTAGATCACGTCAATGAACATATAGGAGAAGCAGCGCAATGCCAGCCTGGATTAGGGATATTTCATCCTTATTAAAATCAGGTGATGGAATTACAATCCTGCTCAGTGAGAGCTAAAAACATAGCTCTGAGCTACTTCTGCCTCTCTCTGTTGGCAACTGTAGTATGTCTTCTATCATCTATCTAAAACAGCTGCTAGAAAGCAGCATCTCACACACATTCCCATCAATACAGAGAGAGAAACTTTAAATTATGGATGCCTAAAAGTCCTTAAATAAATGGTGACCCTTTAAAGATGCTGAGCAAGATCAATGTACCTGATTGCATCAGGACTGGTGGATATTAATCTGCAATTTTTGGATTTTTATTTCTTTCCACTAACTACTTGCAGACTGTTCTGAACACTGTGTTGGGTGTTTTTTCTGCACTTGAAAAAGCTTCTGTAGCACTGTTACAGCAAGTTTACACCACTGTCCACATCTCATGATTTTTAGGTAACCCCATGCTAGCTGCTGCTTCTTGTGGAGTTTTACTAAAAAAAAAGAAAAAGAAAAAAAAAAAGATAAGGAGTTTTGTGCACCTTGGTGCTTATGGTGCCCTTCATTAGCACAGAACAGACACTCTCACAGAAACCCTACCTTAGAGAGTTTGCTGAAAGCCCTACAGATTTGAGTATGTGTTTTAAGCCAAAAGTACAAAATAAATGTGAAAGTTGGGCAGGTTTGTTAGAAAGCAAAAATAGCTATGGCTGTCGCTTTAGCAGCCTGGTACAACATATATGTTCCCAGTGATATAATGCAGTACCAGCTAGCAGCTGGGCATTCCCTTCCCTCTACAGCAGACAAGAAAGAAGGTCTTTGCTACCATGGAAGCAATTGCATTTTGCCACTAGGAGACAACCCGTTTATATTAGGGCACGTAGCGATGGGACAAGGGGGAATGACTTTAAACTGGAAGAGGGCAGGTTGAGATTAAACATTAGGAAGAAGTTTTCCACTTTAAGGGTGGTAAGGCACTGGAACAGGTTGCCCAGAGAGGTCGTTGAGGCCCCATCCCTGGAGGTGTTCAAGGCCAGGCTGGACGGGGCCTTGGGCAACCTGGTCTGGTGGGAGGTGTCCCTGCCCATGGCAGGGGGGTTGGAACTCGATGATCTTCAAAGGTCCTTTCCAACCTAAACCATTCTATGATTCTATGATATACATCTACAGGAAAGGAAGAGTTTGCACGCAAGGGAAACCACTGAAGAACTCACCAGGTTTTGCCTATGAGAGTGCCATTTCCAGTTTATGCAGCCACTTGCAGAAAGCGAATAAATGCCAGTATCTCAAGGAAAGACCAAAGGGATGCTTTTGCTGAAGGGTTAGGAAGGATAACCAAGCAAGTTCATAGGAGTGAAATATTTGCTGGTCACTTGCACACACTCAGGACCACTCCACAGAGACAAGCACGTCTTCAGTATCTATCATCGGCTTCAGTGGAAACTCATCTGATTTTGTCAATCATAGCTCCTTAATGTACAAGTGAGGGGATGAATGTGGCAAATATTCTGGCCACATTCATGCTGATCTTGATAGCTGTTGGTGAATACATAACAATATTAAGATGTCCTTATTTATGTGCATGCGTGTTGAGCAAACATGCATTGTGATGATGGCAAGCACTGCCAAAATATCCTTCTCACTCCAGTCCAATCCACCAGACTTCCCGCTGTATCTGGTTCTCTGTATGGCTACTTTTTAGTAAAAGGGCTCTGTGGAGCAGGAACTTTCTTTACTTTTGGCAAATAATTTTATAATAATATTTCAGTAATTAAGGACAGAATTCAGTTAATAGCTGTAGCAAGCATTTTAATTTTTTCAATGTGCTTTTAAATGTCAGCAGTGACTGCACATTTGACGTTCTGTTGGGCAACTGGTTCCATAACCCCCAGCCATAATTAACCTGCAATCAGGATAAGACAAGTCAAGTAACCTACCAAGGTGGATCTTAATATATGATTAGAAACAAAGCAAAAAACTAGAGTGGTTATTGCTAGTCAACATAAGACCTCAACCCTAAAACAACCTTTAAAACGAATCGGAGCTGACTAGTTCCACTACAGCTTTTCTCTTTGATATTTAGCTTTTACTAGGCAGAATATATTGGAAGGGACACCAGCTTAACATGAGCTTAGAAGCAGGAGCCAGACCTCGGAATTTTGCTAGCGGGATTTTGAAACCAAAAGCAGAACAGGCAAAACAGGCAGAAACCAAGAATTTCAACTCCTTTGCCTTGAATGGGCAAAAGTGTTCCTTCCAAAATGTTCCTTCCTTGTTTACTTTTTCCATCCAGGAAAAAAAAAAAAAAGCAGCAAACCACACAACCAAGAAAACCCAACCCAAAACCTAGCTACAATGTTCTGCAGGTGATCTTCAGTTGCTATTTGCAGTGTAGGAGGGGACTGGAGAGAGGGAGAAGAGAAGCAGTAATTTTCATGTGCCTTTTTATGGCTAATCATCTGTTATCCCCACTGTTAGTGCAATAATGCCTATTTCATCCTCATGCCATGCAAGATGTCTGGAGGCTTCTGAAACTGATAAGTCACTTGCACCTGAAGGGTACTCCACTGTTAGTTGTATCTAGCCGTATTTAAACATTGGAACCTCTTTTTCTTCCAAGGGGAGAACAATAAAATGACTTGTTGAATCCTGACTCAAAGGGGAGAGCCACTTTCTGAATCAGTGCTACCACCTTTTGGCAATAGCCGCCTCTTCCTGGCAAGCCTTGCATCTCTATAACCATTTGAGTGCCTCAACAGAGCCACACATTGAACATTTCTGAGCAGGGAGAATCAGATCACTAAGGAACAATGAATGCAAAAAGACAAGAAGCAGAAAAAAAAAAAATCATAGTTTATAATAAACGCATTAAAATAAAATGTTTCTGTGCATTTGGGAATGATGTATCTGAACAATTTCAGAAAGCAGAGATTGGGAACAAGAAATTTTCCAAGATGACATAAGTATCTGGCAAGTTTACCTGTGCTCTGCTCCCTCCAGAGATTAACATGTGGAATTTTCCGTCAAAGGGGGTGAAGAAATCTCCTTTATTTTTGCCTCTTCTGGTTCTCTCCCTTATATCCTGCTGTTGTTAGGAAAGTTCACCCTTTCAAGCTCTATAAAATACCTGATATTGTTCTTCCATTTGGGAATGAATAGCATTTTCATAGAATGTCAGCTGTCACAATACTTGATTACTACAACACATAACTGTTGAAGGGAGCTAGCTGGAAAGTTTAGAAGTTCCCAGCCAAAATACTGAACAAAAAACCTCACCAAAACTGGCTTAGAGTGGTGATTGTTTTTATTATAACAACTTACATTTGTTCCATTTGATGTATCCAATTTCAACTTTCCAACTGGAAAACTTCAAAAGAAAAAATATTTTTTGTGGAAAATTGTATTTATCAGTAATGCCTGATTTCACTGGGGATAAAAATTTAGCAAGTGCTCACAACATTAATAGTCACAAACTGCTAAACCCTGTGATAAAGCTACATAGGATCCTAAATTCTGTTTAGGTACCTCATTACCAATGAAGCCTAGAGGTACGAAGCCGTTCTCGGGGTCTGTTGCTCATGCCCTTCAGAAGAGCTGAGTGGAACAGGTTAGATGTCATGATATTCCCATGACTGCAGCACAATCAAGCCAGTGCACACATGCCAAGATGGTTTTTACCTTTTTAAAGATTAGGGACTTGTGATTCCTACGGCTTGGTGAGTTAGAGGCTAGAATGGAAGATTCAAAATTCAAATTTTATACCTAAAGGTTTAGCTAAACAGTGGTTTAGATTAAAAGGCTCTTATGCAACCACAAATTAGTGAACCACCCACAGGAAATCCTCAGGTGACATTTTATTTTATGCTGGAGTTCAGACTAGAAAGTCACAAAGCTCCCTTCTGGCCTCCCTGTATATAGCAATCTGTGAATCCAGGGCTGACCCTATTCACTAAGCTTTCCTCATTATGTCCTGTTGAATTACCCTTCCAAATTTGGCTTGAAAACCACTCCTGCTAAATCTTCTCCCTATACCTTCAGCAGAGAGCCCAGATGTAGAAATGAATGTTTTCACTTAGGCAGGTTTCAGGGAGGATTAGTTTACAAGAACTGACTGTGAAAAAGACAGTTGCTGATCTGTCTTATCATAACAGAGTGTCATAAATCTGTACACTGCTGGGGCAGGGATTACCAATTTAAACTGAGATTATATTTTTTTTTATTTTATTTTATTTTTTGAGGTTGGCCCTGGAATGATTACCTGCCTTGCAAGGTTCTAGTTTTGATAATTGGCTTGTGATCAACACTGGCACAAGTTTTGCAGGGGATTGACATTTCAGCAATACTGCATGGAGAACTCATATACTTGATAAGCTAGAGAGGCTAGCGGTAAAAAGCAGCCAAAGGGTGCAAGACAATCTGGAAATGCAACACAAATTGAAAATGCATGAGCAGCAAGAAAAAGAATTAAAAAATCCAGTTATCTAATCATGATATGCACCATCACTCCCACTTGTTTTTTCTCTGCTTGCTTCCAACTTTTCATTCTCCTCTTATAAACAAGAAAACACCACCACTATCATCTTCGCTAACGCACTTCATCATAGTCCTAAATATTTTAATGCACACATAAATGCAGAGGGAATCTTTGTTGTTTCCATTCTGTAGGCAGAACCCGTCTGCTCTGTTTCCATATATGCTACTTTGAACATTTTTCTGCGTGATCTGCTTCTCTCTGATATGAAGGTTTCTTGCTCAACCTTGTCATCCTTTAGAAATATACCCCTATCTGTAGGCATTCTCTCTCATCCTTTTTCTGCAATTACCCCTCTCATAGCCAAGCTTTGTGAGAAGTTTCTTCCTTCTGGGCTTAGTATTTATTTATCCCTTCTCAGAGGTACAAGTACAAGATTCAGGGATGATGAAGTAATCCCTGAATGCAGGACACCAGGCACATGTAGACATAAGAGCTACGGTCTTTCTTGTGGGAAATTATTCCCAGACTGCTAACTTAGTCTCATGGTCCTCTCTAACAGAGATTAATGCAGCCAGTATTTTAAAATCATAGTGATTTTTCAATAGTTCTCATCTAATTTGAATTCTCCTGGAAGACACACTCCTAACCTAAAGTAACAAAAGACAGTCCCAAAGATGAGAGAGAGAATTTCCCTCAACCCCAGACCCCATTGCATCATTCAGAAGAAGCTTTCCTGCTACTGCAGATGCTTCATGCTTTAATATAAAATAACACCTTTTTAAATAAAGAACCTTCTTCTCATACGTTCACTTCCACGAACCTTGAACATGATGCTTTCTCTAAGAATCAGCCAAGCTTTACAAGCCCCACTGTCAGGAGGGTAATGCAAGATCATGAGAAGACGGACTCAGATTTGCAGGAACAGCTCATGTCACTCAATCAAGTCCACCAGGGACCAGCCTTTGCCTTTCACTCTCTGCTCTCTGTAAGTTTCCCAAGCCCAGTCATTTTCTTAACAATACGGAGCTGTTACAGCAGCCGAAAAGCTTCTCCTCCATTGAGATGCTTATATGTCTTTTCCTTTATTTTAATAACAAGCCAAGAAGGGAAGCCAACTGAGGACATGAGAATTCCTTTATGTGAAAACACCTGAATCTGAAGCCAAAAGATCTATACAAACCCACTACCTCTATTATAAGGTGACAAAATACTCAGGACTGTAGATCACACGCTTCTCACTTCTTTGTGCCTGCTTTTAAACTCTGGAATACCAATAAGATTAGATAAAATTGATTTAAACAAAAAAAACCCAAACAAACAAACAACAAAAAAAACCCCACCACCCTGATGCAGCACCACTTTGCATTCATGATTTAACCACAAGTCAACCTTAAAACCCTTCTGGTTTCTAGCCTGTACCAGTCACATAGGAGAATAACTAAACTCCAGAGGATTGGAACAATGGCTTTTTTTTTTTTTACTTCTAGCATGTTTTGGTACCACTTTCATCTGAGAGGGAACTGCTGGGGAATCAATTTTTCAGAGATTCATCCATAGCAGGGTTGGGGGGGAGGGGGAGAGGGAGATGAATGAGTGCATTCTGAAGAAGAGTCTGAAAAGTCTGATTCTGCTTCACCTGCTATGGATGAAATTTATGGTTTCTATACACTGCTGGAGGACTACACAGCTGTGGAGGATAAACACCTGTCTCCCTGAGTTCAGTTCACTGCTGGACATCTCAGCCGTGAGCACTACATAAAAAGCGACATTAAATGCACACAGGCTGCAATATGCCCATCAACTCAATCACAGCAAAAATTCAGAGGACACTCCACCCACGTGCTGCCAGAGATACTAACCAGACATAACATGCTAAACTGCAAGTTTAAATCGGGATATCTGGGGAGAAGTCTGGACAGCTCTTCCATGTTGGCTAAATAGTTCAAGAGCAGAGAGATAGGTTGTTTTTCCCCGGGAAATCAGGCTTTGCGATACCCTCCTACACAGGAGCTCTATGGTAGCCTAACCCAATGCTGGTTAGAGAAAGCCAGCCCTATGGAGCAGGATTTCAGAAGAGCTTGTGAAATGGTCCTGGCAACCACTTGCCAACTATGTTGCATGTGGACAACCTCATTAAATTCAATCAAGCAGCATTGTAGGTGCAACCAGAGCAGAGATCTCTTCTACTGGGACTTGCACTGTTGGGATCTGTACTGTGTCTGCCTCCAGCAGAGCCCAGGATTTGGATTCAACATCTTTCATAAGCAGCATATGCACAGACCACAAGATGCAAAACACCAAGTCATGAGTTGTATTACTTCGTTGGGTTTTTTTTTTTAAGAAAGTTCACCTGATGGGTGCTACTTTTCCCAATGAAGTTACACCTTGCAGGTGTGCTGATTTTGGTAGGCCTAGAAAAGCAGTTTTGGATGGAAATCCAAACTGAGCAGCAGACCATGGTACCATTATTCACCATCTGACAGCAACAAATAGGCATAGCTGCCTCTCAAAGTGCTCACCTAGCCACATAAGCATTCTACAATTGCTTCTTAATGTAAAGGAGAAAGCCTTTTACCTCCTTTTAGCCTTTTCCCATGGCCAATATTACTGTTCTGTAATAACTCATCTCTGAGTAACAAAGTAAACAACATTACAAAATAATTTCTGAAGCCAAATATCTGATAAAGGTGATTAATGCCCCATGAAATACCCAAGTCCTGTTTGCAATAATTGCAATATTTGAGATGGATAAGAGGAGAGAATTATAGGATTTGCTGTAAGGCTGAATTATCTACAGGAAGTTCATGTGAATGTCACGTTACCATCTAACTCGCTGGTACCTGCCAGGAATACTCCTTAACAGCTGGTTTATTTGTTTTCTGGATTTTAGGAATAGAACATTTAAAGTTTTGAGATAGATTTTGTAAAGCTACCTTCAAAAATACCCTCATTCTTGAGAGAAACTCTATCAGTCTAGAAACTACCACACAAATATAGGAATCACCCCCTTATGAACAGAGTTTTGGGGTATTCTTGAATTGTTGCCCAAAACAAAATTTCACAATGTTTGTTCAAGACAAAGTTTGCCAGCAAGTACAGCTTTCTTCCAAAGAAAAATGAAGCGTTTCTTGTTCTGAACAAGTTACGTGGGTATGTTCTGTAGTTTCCCAACACAATAAAAACCCAAACGCTTGGCACGTGCTTTGGGAGAAAGCAGACTGAAAGGTACCATCTTAGAGGCCTTCAACCATTTTCCACTATATGTAGTCCACAGACTACAAAAAGAGTTATGGATTACTTCCTTTTTTTTTTTCCTATGATTGGACAAAGAAGCTCTCCTCCCATTTCTAATCATAGACTGCCTCAGTAGCTAGCTGATGCACAATAAGATAACATTTGATGAAAGGAGAATAGGAAAGAAAAGTTATTATTGTTGGCAGCCACCTACTCCGGAGTTCTCATATTTATTCATGTGAAATTATCTATTACATCATTTTGTTAATAATGACTGAACGCTTTGTAAGGATTGTTATAAGCTAAATTCACAACTGGAGATGTTCTGACTGGACACAACTTAACTGTTTTGTTTTGCTTTCACAATGCCTTAAGGTTCTCTCTTATAATCAGTCACTTCTCTGATGCTAATGAAAAGCCTTGCCACAAATACTTCTACTTAATTATTATTCTATGACCACTCCTATACCCCCCAGCCCCAAATTGCACCAACATGAACACTGGTGGCAAACAAGCACAAACAGGGCATGAAAAAGGTCAAAGAAAATTTGTTTTCAACTTTAAATGAGTATCCCTGTAAAACTCTTTCTGGCACCTGCTGAATCCTTATAACCCCTAGAATTTTCTGTACTCCTGTGAACGGATCGTTTCACATGGAGAGGTAAGGAAGAAATGTCGGGAAGACAAAAGCTGGCTACGAGGAAGATCCTTCTCCAGCCATTCGCACCTATCATGCAAAAATTCCAGGCTCCCTTGAATAGTCACAATGTAATGGGGAGGAATGAGGGCAGACTTTTCCCTCCATTTCTAGGGCAAACAGGCAGAAACAGAGAAACGCCTCGCAGGTCTAACCAAGCACAGATGTGTGGGTAGGGGATATGGCTGAGCCACCACACATTATTTTGCACAAGTTAGTCCTCCGTAGCAGGCTGCACAGTCACCTTTTTCTTAAGATGTGCCGCAATATCCAGAGCCGCTTGCAGCTGTCACCAAAGAGCCTGGTGTTTTAGCACAGTCAGACTTCTATCCAGACTTTTTTTTACCCACCATAAGACTCAGCAATTAATGGAGACACCCTCACTTGAACTCTTTCTGGGTGATTACAAAATCCTGCAGCAAGTGATGGGGCACGCCTGTCTCCAAAGGCTGAACACTAAGGACCAGCGCTCCTCTCCCCAGCCACCACCATCCGCAAGTGCTGTGGCAGGAGACACTGACAGAAATGGCATGGCTTTCATCTGCTGCTCTGGTGTTCCTCTCCTAGATTCTCCAGAATGCCCTTGAATAGATCCCCCTTCCTCCTTTGTGAGCAAAGAGGGAAGCTGGTCTGAAATCAGCTTAGTCACGATCACCAGTGCAATTACACAGTGCTCGTTGAACTGAAGGGAACCCTTCGTTACCCACACCCAATCTGATATTATACTAACCCTACTCTATAACTACATACAATTTTGGAAGTACTTGTCAAGAGCGACAATTTTGCTAACAAACACGAGGCCAAAGGAACATTAGAAAACAAGCAAGCACAAAAACCTGCACTAAATGAAAGACTTTGGAAACGATCATCTTTCTTTTATTTACAAGGAACAAATAACCTCATGTGTGTCGGCAATAAATGGAAATCAGCCTCCAGCCTTCACAAATGAATAATCATGTGTAGAAAACATAGTGTTTTTGTTAAAAATAAAGATGTAATTTGCAATTAACTAAGGAACAAGAACTATTTCTTCTAGAGCCAATCTAATGAGGTTTTTAAAACTGGCATATTCCGATCTCATCTGTTTCCCTATGGGCAGAGAAGCCAATCTTGAGCTTTCCTGTTGCAGATCAAAGTGACGGCTACAAATGTTAGTAAAACAAAGTCTTCCCCCAATGTCAGGCAAAATAGGATAAAAAGCAAACAAGCAAGAAATTCAGCACAAGGATACAGGACAAAATGAGAGTGCACTTCTGCCATCCCACGAAAGCTGAACGACTCCTAAATCTTGGATTTCAATAAATACAACATTATTATGACAGAAGACTGGTTACCATATACATGTCAACTCTCTGGCAAATCCAGTTTTTATTTTCCTTCCTGTTCAAGGACAGTTGTTCATATATTTATTTGCATTGCCATAATGCGGAGATGCAGGCTGTGATCAGAGGTCCATTGTGTAAGGTGCTGTACACACAGTTTATCAAAACAGCCTCCGCTTGAGAGTGCCTCCAGTCTAAACAGGGAAATTCTAGAAGTCCCGAGGGGAAACAAATGCTTGTAAGACTTCCCAGAAAGAACCTGAAAGTCTTTGGAAAAGCATCTTTGGGTGGCATTTCAGACTAAACGGAAATGTTGATGTTCTCATTTCGGTGATATATTTCCGTGGGTTTGTGTCATTAGGAGTCTTCACTGGATTTTCTCAGCAATGACATCAAAACAGTTTCAGATAATAAAATTTAACTGAGGCTCAAAGTTGCATCCGTAGCAAAACTTAACCAGAATCCCTTTCTGTCAGAGAATTCGTTGTTTAATTACTCCTCACAATTCCTCCTCAAACATCAGGTGCCAGAAATTCCTTGGTTACTCCTCATCTGCAAACATTACAAACTCTAACTCCCACCACTACTTGTTCCATCTTTCTAGAAGATGAAGGGAATTTGGAAAAACAGAGAAACCTTGTCCACATGAGTGACTGTCATGTGGGGAAGAGAGCAATAAAACATTCTGAAGACAAGTCCACCGGAGTATTTTCAAACTTAAGGCATGAAATATCTTGAGAAGGACACCTGGAATAGTCTTTTCAAAGAAAATGATGCCCAGCTGTGTTTATGTCATAAAAATGAGCAAAAGAACAAAACCAGGTGTGTTCTTATACATATTACCTTTCATCCACTCAGAGACAAAATCACTGCATATAAGGCACAATGAAATGTCACCCTCTAAACATAAATATGCACTGGAGAGAGTAGTGTGGGTATTTTAAACAGAAAAGAAGTAAAGAGTGGACAGGACAAGGAAATCTGCAGTAATGGGAGTACCACTACTTGAGAACATATTCCTCCTTCTCACTTCCAGAAAACATAAGGACCAAGAGGGGAACGCAAAAACTCAACGGTAACGCCAAGGTGATGCTTACCTTCATGTTCATAAAGAATTAACAGAATCTTGAAGTCCCTTGTCTTTGAACCTCTTCTCTCTTCCCTCAGCAGGGACGTGTTCTCTTTGGTCTCTGCATGAACTTCAGGACTCTCCAGGAGTCTGTAGAAAAAGAGAGGTTGGTAGACTGGAATTATGCTTACTCTTGGGCTGTGGGGTTGGTGGAGTTTCATCACTTAAATGTGATTTCTGCTAAAGTTACTGTAGATCTGCATTACATTTCTGTCCTGCATGTTGGTAAGAAGTGGAGATCTTATAAGGAGTATTAGTTTTGCTGGATGTGCTGGAGGACATAGTGGGAAAGAGGAGAGACTGAAAGGGAAGCATGTTTGTCACTGGTTATTCAGACCAAGCAGCACCCCCTTAACCTTCCATTGCAAACATAAGTAACACACATTTGTGTTTCTACAGAAATACTGCTGCTAGATTAGTGGACAGACCTCTGACATGGAAATTTGTTGAACTGTTGGAATTTAAGGGAGAACAAATTGTTAAAGAATTCACAGGCAGTACTTAACTGATAGAAGATGTAAAGTAAACGCTAGCCATTTTACCACTTAGGTAGTTGTTAGGTTCTGATCTTATATTTTAACAGCTGAACAGAGTAAAATCACTTCACTGAAGTCAGATTGCAAGTGTACATGTTGTTTTTCTTTTAAATGAAAAATGGCATAAGCTACTTTTGCACTGGTAGCTGTTAATACCACTGCGAAGAATTTCTTTTTTTGTACACCACCTTCTGAGTTGCAAAAAATGTTAATCCCTGCTAGAGCTGGACAAGCTAATTTTGTAAAAAGCAAAACATGCCTGATTTAGTAAAGGGATTTCTGTTCTGATGCTTTCAAATCTCCTGTTCACCTTCCTGTCAATCACTGAAGTGAATCAACCTTTAAGTGGAAGCAACCTAATTTAATCTTGGTGAGAAAAACCCCAGTATAAGAAAAGCTAGTTCAGCAGTATGGCAGCCCGACATGCTGTATTGCAGACAGAAGACCCTAAATTCTTTACTTAACAAATGACCCTAAAAAATACCTATAGGTGAAGAGCAAGGGGAGAAGACAGCCCAAAGGTATTTGAAGGAAAATACAAGTCAAGGACTGAATAGTAGGGAAGCTGATAATGCAACCTGGACAACTTCATCACTGTCAGCTTCTGGTAGCCTTCCATTTCCAAGAAAGGAGGACACTGAAGAGTTGTTGGACAAAATCTCCTAAAGCATTGCCATGTAGATGTTTTTATAAAATTTGCCAACAACAAATTCTTAGACTGTAAGAGTTTTACCTAACATGGATGCAATATTCCTTCAAACTGGTTGCTGAGACCTTGTGTGATTGCAGTTATTCTTAAACTAGAGGTTTGTTGGGGGGGTTGTTTTCATGGGGTTTTCTGGGTTGTTTTGGTTTTTTAACTTGAACTCTGAATAGCAATTGTGTCTAAAATATCATGCTGAGTGCTTAAGCCATTTCTAGTCAAGTGAGGCTAGATGTTTGTCCACAGATTTGATCTGGAGCAACAAATTACTGAAATTTTAAAACAACTGACATTTTAACAAAGCCTTGAAGAGATGGGATTTCCCAGCTGCAGTCTCTATTGCTTCACCTGACCATGTTATTTCTCCCTACAGCATTAACTGGATCTATTATAAAATCTACACTGTAGACAGAGAGGTTCTTATGCTTTGGATCAGGTATTTTAATCTAGGATGTATTTTGTCTCTAGCAAAGTTCTAAGGCTTTGAGGAACATGCAGCCTTTGTTATGACTCACACAGGAATAAGCTTCAACTCTAAATTCACTAAATTAAACCTGTTATTGCCAAGGACCACAACGAAGAGAGATATTCAATATGCTTTCCACTAGGGGGCAAGGACTAAGGTCATGGTTTATGGTTGTTTCTTATGTAATGAACATCAAACGAAAGATGCAGAAAGATTTCATTTTAAGACAGAGTTAAAATGAGCTATTTAATATACTAAAAGCTAGTGCATACTGTATTGCAAATTGACAGTGTTCCACAATGTCAATTGCTACCTATGCCATTAAAGAAATTAAATGGGTTGAGTTTCAAAAATAACCTGCAGGCTATTGAGAAACGATTTCTGCAGCCCCTCAAGATGAACTGCCGACTACAGCTACATGGCACACAAGGTTAGCGTGAAACTCTCCCTTGGGATGGGAACATGCACCTCAAGTCTTCCAGCCTCAGTAGGAGGTTCTCATGAACTTAAGCCACCAAGTGAAGCTCTGCACTTCCTCCAGCTTCACACAAAGACCACACAATACTGCAATTTTACATTCTCTGAATACCCACGAATCACATTGGCTGCAAAACTGGCCTAAGCTTATGCAAAAGATGCATGACTATTGCAGACAAGTTAAGACTGCTCACAGCTTTTAGTTTGCATGGAAATAAACTGTTATCTGCCCAGCTACAGATGATGGCAAAAATTTCCCACTTGAACATTTCCTGCATAGTTTCTTCTTGTTCTGGTATTTCTTAGCCTATTATGTGGTAATCAATTATCACCACCAGGGAGATAAAACAGCTTAGACAGTTTTTTCCTGGCAAGTACGGGAGAATTGCAGGGATAATTAATTAATGTTATAATATGCAAATAAAAGATATTGCTTTACAGCTGGAATTTTTCATAGCATTGTATAATTATACAAAGACTTAATCTCTGCAGGAAGTCTCACAACCACAAATCACAGGAGGCTAGAAGAGCATCACTCCTTCCTTGCCCTATCTGTACACCCTTTCCTTAGGCACCCACATTTAATCCCTTTGGAGACAGGATTCAAGGGTAGAAGAGCCCTTATTCTGGCATGCTACAGCCATTCTTTTGTGTAAGCAAGCACAACATCAGAAGGACATTTTTACACTACTTACTCTCTTTAATCCAAATCTAAGTCCTGTTAGATTGCTCTTCCGCTAAGTGTATGACATGAAAGTGGAATCAGGGCTAGAGGAAAGGTATCTGAACAGGGAGATCAGTCCCACCAGATCACACACAGCCAAAATCTTGATTCTAGTAACGGCTGAGTTCAGCTCCAGGAAAAATGACAGCATGGATATTGTGACAAAAAAAATAGCACGAAGATCCCATTATGAGGTCAAAATTGAAGGAACCTGAAATAGCATAGGCAGGAAGGAAAACTGAGCACTGTCCTAGTCTCAAGATTATTTTATTCTTTTTTTAATGTTTAATTGCCTTCTCCACATAAAAGTTTAAGGCATTTTAGAATAACAACCCATCAAGAAATAAAGGTGCTTGCTATTCAATGTTTTCAACTTCTGGGCAAACTGGTGTCTGACAGGAGTTGGGTCTTTAAAGAAACATCCAGTTCCTCAAGTGGAAGTTCCTCCTTTCTTCTCCATTTCACATCCGCAAGTCTTCGACTAACGTGTAGTTTAAAAAAAAAAAAAAAAAAAAAAAAGCCAGAGGACTGGGAAAATATTCCTCCAATTTTCAGAGAAAGAATTGGTTTTTTCTAACCTTTTTTGCTTTGATAAAAAATTTTAATGACCTCTCTATTGAGGGGAAAAGAAAAAAAAAGGGACTAAATAAAGAACAGAAGCCTTGAAAACAAAACTACAAACTTGTGTCTCACAGCCAGTTACCACTGGTACTTATCATGACACAGGCTTTGAAGGATAGTTTTCCCATGATCCCATCTCTCTGTTCTATGTTGATTACAGGTGCCTAATGAAAGAAGAGTTTGTGATGGTATATTTCCCTGCGACAAACTTATTTTCTCATCTGCATATTTATTTTAGAAAAGTTGTAGAAACAGTTTATCTTTGAAAATTCTATGCCTCCACCAAATTTAGCTAAAACAAAACAATGAGTTCAAAAGTTCCCAGGAGGGTTGTTCAGGTGGACAGGCACACACAAGTCTACAAACACACGGGCAGCAGTTTTGGCTCCTTTCTTTAGGAAATCCAGAAAGAGAAGAAATCCATGCTCAAAGATAGGCTGAGAGTCCTCTGCTAAATTGAGCTGAGAGCATTAAATGGTCGGGCCACTAGAGGAGAGGTGGCACAAGGTTTACGTAACCCAGCTGTGTAATGGCATTTAACCTACTGCTTAGCTGAGCACCAGCTCGACAGCCATCAGGAGCAACAATGAGGAAACAAGCAGATGGGAGGAGACACGGAACAAAAGGAAAAAAGAAAAAAAAAAAAAAAAGGCTTTGCTAGCTGATCTGGTTGATTGATGTGATTAATTGCCACCCACACAGGTAGGTGTTGCTACTGTTTATTTAGCACTCTGCCAGAAACAAATGGTTGGGATTCCTTCTAGTTGCTCCATAGGCTTTGTCTACCTGGAAGTCAAAACCAGTTGTATCTTATGCATCACCACTGACTAAACAAAACATCAGGAGTGTAAGATAAACAGTCCTAAACAGCTGGATGGCAGGGACACTGCATGCTCTCCCCACCTGCCAGGGAGCCATTGGTGGTGAGATCCAGCCATCTCTCCTTACAAAGCTCCTTCTCTTCTAGTATACCTCCTCCCTTAGAAAGCACTAAAACTCATAGCTATGTATAACCCTTGGAAGCTTGTAGGCTTGAAGATTTAAAAGCATCTCCTTCCTGTGCTGCTATGGCTGGCAAAGGCAACGCAAGGAGGGAGGGCAAAGGGGGAAAAAATGACGTATCAGGATTGTTCTACTGGGGAAGGAAACTTAAATACAAGAATGTAATGATCATGGAAAAGATGCTTGGACCAGGAACTGTTTTGATTTTGGGTTTTGGTTCTGTACTCACACATCTTGCCTGGACTGAGTTTAATAGAACAGTTGCATTTACAAAGAATACTTAAAAAGGAAGACTGTAAAATATTCTAATTTAGAATAAATATGTGTGTTTTCATCCCGCAAATAAAGATTTCAAAAAACCTTTTCCAACTTTAGTCATTTGTGAGAAGTATATTTGAATACATCTGTGCAATGTGCAAAGGTTCAATGACTGTTCTTTTCTACCCACTGGTGTATGTAAAGATAAGTTACCACTCCTCTGTCAATAAGAGCAGTTAGCATTTCAAGTATGGGTAATCTTTCTAGCGATCTGATTTATCCTCACCTATTTCCACATATTAAACATAGCAACAGTATGCACCAGGGAAACAATAGCTAAAGACATGTCAAACATTTTTCTAAGGTTTCATTTTCAGTCTAGCTAGCAACCTTTTTTCATGTGTCAGGAATTCCCAACTTTTCACTAAATCTGTGAACATGTATCTCCTTTAGTAACATGCACAGCTCCATGTCTGTTCTCAAGAAGCAACACGCACATAGGTACTTGGCTAGTGCAAATGAAAAATCTAGACTATAGGAAAACATACTTTCAGTCAATAGTCAATGCCTTAGAAGAGAGAAGATGTAGGAGAAAAAGAGGTAAGATGGAGCTTGGAGCACTTTGTGTCATGCTGCTAAAGTGCTTTATCTTGGCCAGGGAAAATACTGAGTGTGGCTTTCCCAGCTGAAAATAGGTGTCTATTGTTTTCACTTTTGGTAAGAAGCCAACTAGTTGTCAAACGGGGTCATCACAAAATTGTTAGTGTGCATGGCAAAGCAAAAAATACTTTACTTACATGTTCACTTTCTCAGAAACAAATTACAATGCAAGAATTTCCAGTAAGGATGGGGCAAGGATTATATCCTTATTCACAAGGCAATCAAGATGCAAACCTTACTGTTAAGCTAGGCTTGATGTGATGAGGAAAATGGGTGAGGATTTGTAGAAGAATGGTCTGTAACAGTCAGAATAGGCGTTACACAGAATGTTTTAAATACTACAGGACAACTCCTCTTACATAATTACACCACCTCTTGATCAGATGCATAGCACCTGGGATCCAATGTGTACAGTCAGATGCTGAGATTTTGCTTTTTGTTCTCAATGATATTTGCAGAAGACATGAAGGAAACTGCATTGTCACATGTGCATGAAGTCAAAGTTGCACAGTACCAGAAAGAATAAATCTGCACTAGCACTGACCAGCAACAACAGATTTGAGATATAACACATGCCTGTTTCCGCCTGTTAGCATTGCAGCATTCTTTCAGTATGTAATTAACACTACTTACCTCTCTTAGCCAATATCTGTCTGCCTAATATGTGGCATTAAAACTAATCACCCAGGCATCGCAAATGCCACATTTCCAGTTCTGGGATATACACTGCCCAACCACTGCATCCTTCATACCAGCCAAAATGACCATTAGCACAACAGTTTTCAGTAAGAACACTCCCAGCACCTCCAAGCCTAATGAGCAGCTGTTTGGACAGGAGTTTCCAGGCTGCCCTTGGAAACTGAGCAAGCTCAGGTGTGGCTATGTCCAGCATGCCAAGACCTATCGTGCCTCGGGCCTCTGCGACTGGTCATTGCATGTGTGCAGTATGGTGAAGGATGTTGAACAGCTGATGCATGGCTGACCTTTCTTAATATTGCTTAAATTCTTAATCACTTGCTTTGCCTGGCCACAGCAAAGCTAACCATTAGCACCAGAGACAATGGCTACTGAAGACACAGGAGCTCTGGGCTACCTCTGTAATAGATCTCCAAAAGGTTACAAAGGGCAGTGAACATTGTGGTCTACCAGCTTGTTGTGGTTTAAGCCTTGTAGGCAGCTCAGCCCCACACAGCCGCAGTGGGATGGGGGAAAGAAGCGGAAGGGTAAAAGGGCAAGAACTTGTGGGTTGAGATAAAGCCAGTTTAATAGGTAAAGCAAAAGCTGTGTGCACAAGCAAAGCAAAATAAGGAATTAATTGACTACTTCCCATCAGCCATCTCCAGGAAATAAGGCTCTGTCACACGTAACAGTTACCTGGGAAGACAAATGCCATAACTCCGAACGTCCCCCCCACCTTCCTCCTCTCCCACAGCTTTTGTTCTTGGGCATGAAGTCATATGGTATGGGATATCCCTTTGGTCAGTTGGGGTCAGCTGTCCCAGCTGTGTCCCCTCCCAGCTTCTTGTGCACCCTGAGCCTCCTCGCTGTTTGGGCAGTATGTGAAGCAGAAAAGCCCTTGATGCTCCATAAGGACTGCTCAGCAACAACGAAAACATCCCTGTGTTATCGAGACTGTTTTCATCACAAATCCAAAACAGGACACCACGCAAACTGCTATGAACAAAAATAAGTCTATCCTAGGCAAAACTAGTACATAGGTGAAGAACAGAGTGCAGGAAGACCATGTAATTTGCCCATGATGAATAGATAAATCCGTGGCTACATCAAAACTACATCTGATTCTTCCACTCCAGCATTGTATATATCGTGCCACAGATAAACACATCTTACACCTACAGCATCAACTTTTGTTCCAAGCCAGACTTTCATTTCCTCAGACCACCATGTCTGTAACAAGGCTACACCTGCCCTGCTAAACCCTTGGTAGGCCCAAACTCTTCCCATGTTCACTGAGGTGGTGTGCCTGCTGGTCAGGCAGCATGCCTTGGCTGAGACAAACCTGCTTTAGATTCTGTATTCTGCCACAACCAAAAAAGGTCCTTCCACCAAAGGGACAACAAATCCCTGTGAATGCTGAGGGAAGGAAGAGCTAGCACAGTAAGGGCTTGTTCTTACTACAGGTACTGTAGATGAAATCAGGATAAGGGATACTCCACCTTTTGTCCAGGCTTGGCCGGAGATACCCAAACCAAATGATCATTTCCTTGTATGCATCTCTTTTATGTTTACCACAAGCATATGTGACACATAAGTTTACATTCTCTTTACAGTGGTAGGTACCATGTCTAATGCTCCGTTCCCACCATGTGCACAGCTGAATGTGTATAATATACAAGGCATGCCATCCAAGTTTATTTTCAATTACTTAAGAGGATGTTTCTCCCTGAGGCACAGTTTCTGTTTAGCTTGTTTAGATGCCACAAATCCAAACCCTTGGAAGAAAAAAAAGAAAAAAAAAAGATATAGTTAAAGAGCATAAACAAAGCGCTGTGAAAGACTGCCCCTGGGAGGGAGCAGATGCATTGCAATTTTAAAAATTAAAACTCCTGCAACCAGTTTGCCAGTTCCTTTGATGATGAAAGCAAATTTCATTAAAGTGACAGCAGTCAATTTCCTGCAACTGCACTGATGTCTTCCTGCAAAGCAAGGCCAATAAATAAGTATATATTTAAAGGCGAACGGAATCGACATGCCGATACAGCATTAAGAAAGGCATCAGGAGCCTCCGACTCTGCTTCCACAAACATTCTTGTGTCAAGGCTTCCTTCCTGCAGCAGGCTCACCTTCACTAATATCCTCCTGCCTTTGCTTTTCTCCCAAGAGCAGGTCAGAGGAAGCAACAGTCTCCTCTAGTGCGGTGGGTTACTTGCTCTCATGTACCAAAATAGTAACTTGCTCAACTGACACAAAAGAAAGAAAACATCCTCGCATCCTGTCCTGCTGCCAGCTTTCAAAAGGTAATTAAACATCCCCCTTTTTCAAAGAGTAGAGTTCTCCACCATCACGGTCTTTGAGCTCTGATGTTGTCAAACAACAGGGGGTTGCTTAAGCTTTGACTGACCTTTCCAAAGACCTACAAGCAAATTAATGGGAGCCCTCCTTAGTGGTGACAGAAATGTCCCATTATCTGCTTCCTATTGTCTAGATTGCTTAGGGTAATGGGGAACTTTGATTCTCATGGTCATGAGAGCAAAACCAAACCACTTCAGGCACATTCACATTCATCCATATTTTCAGTGCAAAGAAAAGTTTTTCTATGCAGAACACCCTGATCGTGTAATTTTTATTTCCCCCCATTCTGTTCCCTTTGCCTGCTGTTTCTTTCTCATGCTCAACAAATTGTAATAACTAAGTGCGATAAGGGTCCAATCCCACTCTCAAACTAGGAAGTCATGTTCTCCTTGTGTCCCAAGATCATCTGTCCATCTCAGAGCTGCTGACAGGTAGGAATGGCTCCAAAAGACTTGTCTGGCAGCCAAGCACACCATAGAATGGTTCAGGTTGGAAAGGACCTTAAAGATCATCAAGTTCCACCCCCCCTGCCATGGGCAGGGACACCTCCCACCAGACCAGGTTGCTCAAAGCCCCATCCAGCCTGGCCTTGAACACCTCCAGGGATGGGGCATCCACAACTTCCCTGGGCAACCTGTTCCAGTGCCTCACCACCCTCATAGTGAAAAATTTCTTACCGATAGCTAATCTAAATCTACCCTCTTTCAGTTTGAAGTTTCACCTACGTCCTTCTCTATCCTATACACAAGATGCTGCAGAGATAGAGTTAGAAGGGGAGTCAAGTAACCTGATGCTATACTGGGTAAGAATTTCTTACACCAGAAAAATCTCCTTGTTCCTTTACAATTCACTAGAAACATCAAAAAACTGTAGGAAGGAGAATTCAGCTCAAAATCCACTCTACCGTTCGTGTTTGTTTTCTTTTTCTTCCCTTTTTACCTTCAATCTCAAACAGAGAAAATAGGAGTCCAAAAACAAATGCTGGGTCAAATTCTGCAGGCTGCAAAGCAGTAAACAACCCACTTGTTCCAGGGGAGATCTGCTCAATTAAGAGCCATTAAGTCTAGCTCTGTTTCACGATTTTATTGTTTGCTGAAAAGTCCCTGGAAGGCAGCCTCCCAGAGAATCAAACCTCCGCAGCCAACACAAGATGAAGTTAAACTTTTGCTGTTCCTGGACTCACTCAGGCAGGACCCTTTAATCCTCAAAGTGGAAACAAGGCCCTTGTTGTGCCATCCAACGTTCAGCCACTTGTTTTGTCTCAAAAGAAAGGGGAGAAGTACAGCAGGCTGATTTTCAGCTGTTGAGAGCCCTATAGCAGGCCAACTAAGGGGCCAGCTGGCTCCAAGCAAGGCTCTGGCTTCTGCATTTTGTCTTTGCCTCAGTGAGATCATTCTCTGCGCTGCCTTCCCCTCCCTCAAGTTTTCCTCTGCTTAGCCTATGTAAAATAATTACTGGCAGGAGACCTGTCTCTCAGTTTTCTTCCCCTCTCCCCCAGAAATCCAAGGGGCTATGATGTTCTGGGGCATTCTAGGAGTTTGAAAAAAAAAGAATGAAAATCACCGTCTGTCACTCCTTTCGCAGCACGGTCATTACACACACCTCTTCGCTCCCCTTGCGAGGTGAGGGAGACAACATGGGGAGACCAAACCTTCTGGGGTAGGATACCGTCATACTGAGCAACACAACTTGTCCAAGCCTTTTCAAGACATCCGTGGTTTGGTGAGGATTAGTGAGTGTTTTGACTCAGCCCAGGTAATAAAGGGAGATGCTTAAGGCAGCAGACTCCCCGCTGCTGCCTACGCCAGAGCCTGGGAAAGCCAAACTTGCTGCTGTGGGCAGGGAGGGGGGTGCAGAGGGACACAAACTACCATCACGCAGAGGCAACAGGGGGAAAGAGCAGCCTTCCCGAAACAGCTGTTACTTTCCTCAGATTTCTCATCACACAAGAGAAGCAGCAGCAGCCAGCACGAGTTTTCTTTAGGGCACTTCCCCAGCTTGGTGGCAGGAGCAGACAGGCATTAGCTCTTTTACCTTGGGCCAGCAAATTTAATTCTGCCAGACCTACTAAAAAGAAGCCTGAACTGGCCGTGCTCAAACACAGGTCAGGGTCATCCCTTGGGAGCTTCGAAAATAGCGTAGCAACCATAATGGCCACAACAAATTAAAGCAATGCGTCAAACAGTCGCCGGTGTTTCTGGAAAGTACCTTTGGATTATGCTTCTAGCTAAACACATCCTCAAAACACACAAGATCTGCAGCTGTATGGGGTAAAGGGGTGTTGGGTCTGGGTTTTTTGGGGTTTTTTTTGGGTTTTGTGTTTTTGGGTTTTTTGTGTTTTTTTTTTTTTTTTTACCACCAGCTGCTGTAAATTTGAAAGGAAAATAGTGAGATAATCTAAAACTTACTAAAGTAAATATGTGGGTTTTATTACCAGTTCAAAGCACACAGTCAAGTAGAGGGCTGCTTCATAAGTTACCTGAGTGCATCCAAATGTAACACCAACTCTGAAAGTGATTTATGAACGCATCAGTAATTTATTGGTGTGGCCCCAAACTGGGCTGTCATCAGTGCTCGCATCACTCTGAGGTAACTCCATCAAGCACAATAGCATAGCTTCATAAAGCCGGGATAAACAAAGACCACTGGGCCAATCCCATTCCCTGGAAACCCCTATTTATGACTTTTTATGACAACTGCAGGGAATGTGTGTGTTTTCTAGTTCTCTGGAAGAAAGAAGGGTTACTTGGCTTTTTGTTGTACCTCATGGACTCCTCCTTTTCACCCATGACTGCGGGCAGTGCTACCCTAGCTGCCACAGAGCCCCAGAATAACACAGCTAAAGACAACCCAAGTTACTCCTCTGGACCAGAGCATGAACCTCTGCAACATGCATGCATTTGCTTGGCTTTCTTCTTCCCTCTGTGCCTGCATCCTAGATCCCATCAGAGGAAAATCAAGCACAAGACCACAAGGGAGAGTTTTTGAATCCAGTTAAGATGACAAAAATCTTCTGGTGTGCTTTTTTCTCTAATTTGCATGGGTGAACAATAAGACAGAAGCCAGCACAAATCCCTCCCACTACCCTAAAACATCTTCCTCTGAAATGGGAAAAGAACTCAAAGTCTTCACAAGACTCATAATGAAAGTATCTAGATCCCACACTTGGTGGATTTCAAGCCTCTTACACTTAGATGCTTCTGAAAAAATTGGCTTGCGCTTCCATGGAGATAGAGGCAATGTAAAACATACAGAAACTGTGAGATACAACTTCCATAAATACAAATGAAATCAACAGAGCTGAGCTCATTTATGGAACACTGATTTGGCACAGGGAAAAAGTACAACCCAACATAAAGAACTAACTACTACTTCGTTGTGTGTAAGTCTCACTGAAGTTACCCATACCTCACTTTGGTTAATGAATATCCATAATATCTTTCAGACAGTAGCTTCAAACAGTTGATTTTTCTGCCATCCAGTATTTATAATTTTGATGCATTTGGCTTAGTTTATAATAATCCTCCTTTATATCTCTGAAATCTCTTACCCGCTCATCTTGATTTGTTATTGTGGGATTTCTTTTTTAATTTATCATTGTGTGAAGTAATTCATTAAACAAAGCCAGAAGCTAGCAGCCAGACCATTGTTTTTTAATTTGGTTGTTGGTTTTTTTTTGTTTTCTTTTTCTTGGGGGTGGGGAGAGGGAAGAGGAAAAAAGGAACTAGCTATGGGAAACATCAGATTATTAACCCTTCTCACCTGGTTTTGTACATCCAATTGGTTTTGACTGAGTAGAATTCTTAACATTCATGAGACAGTCTCTATCACTATTGTCTTGCTCATGTATCAGTCTATAATGCAAGATGAGTTAGCTTAATATACTCTTGAAAACTAGACATACTTTTCTCTACCCTGACCTGTTTTTAATAGCTGTAGCAGGAGGAGTTCAAAGAAAAGTTGCTCTGCCTGGAGCTGCACCTTCCCAACATGATTGCATCACCGACAGCCACAAGAACTCAACAGTCAAAGTAGCAAACTCTCATACGAGCTGTGAAATATATTCTCACACTGAAATTCATAAGCACCAATGTTAGCAGGCCAGACTCTGTAGATGGGGTGAAGTGATAAACAACCTCCTCCTTTCCCTATTGAGAACAAGAGTCAGATTCTCCACCACAGCTACTGAAGGCAAAAGGCCCTCTTGCTTACAGGTGTGAAAGTGGTAGGACCAGAGGGAAAAAGAATGCCTCCACTTAAATGAATCTGAATGCTAAGCTGACTTGCTCACTCAAACACATCTCAGCTTTACAGCCAAAATCTCCCCTGTCATCTTTAACTTGCCATTGTGGATGCCCTACTGTCAGGCATCCAAAATCTGGACCTGGTAAGGTACACAAACACGGCAGTATCCTACAATAAGAGCACTCTGTCTTGTTCAGGTGGGAAAGGAGAGACTGTGGCAACCACAAGAGGAAAGGCTACAATCAGCACAGCTGAGCAAAGGTATGGCTGAAGATTCAAAGGAGAAGCCACAGGAGATGCTACAGACCAACTCTTCAGTCCATGCAAGTCAGCTGAGCTCCAGAAAAATCAGGTGAGTGTCTGCACCAGATCTCACCTGGTGAAGAATGAATGCATGATCTGACACTCACACTGCCACCCAGACTTGCCTCTGAAATAACTAGCTAATATTATTATTAAAATTAATTACTCCTGAGTTGTTACATCTTGTGTGTTTTAATTGAAGCAGGTGGAGGATGCCTTCACTTTTAAAACACAGAGTTCTTCCCCCTCCAGTAAATCCACTCAAAGCACAGCAATTAAAACTCCAAGCTCCAGAAAGATGGATTCAAAGCAACTTTCAAGTGCCCTGGGTAAAACCCACAGGCAAAATTCTCTACAGGGACAAACAGGTGAGATCCCATTGAAGTCCACACCACAAGTCAATTCAAGCAGAAGTATGGTGATGAGTATCCAGGCAGTGACTGGGACACCACTAAAGGTAAAGTATGCTGCATATATTGTTGGTTATGAAAACCACGCTGCTGTAACAAGATTCCAGATAGCGATATCCTGTTTAGGTCAAGTAGAAGAGTCAATTTTGTCTTGTCAAGTGAGATCCATTTGTAAAATTTCTCCTGAGGCGCTTGCTTCCTTCCAAAGCCTCAGCATTTTTTAATATATTCTCTTCCTTGAAGATGTATTTTTGTGAAAGTGATGAGAGTGTAACAGCACCACTCCCACCTTTTCCAAGATTGCTTTTGGTGTTATTTTGATGCCTCAGGAGTCTCATTTCAGCCTTATAATAACCCACTTACATATGAACAACTCGTAGTTGTCACTGAGTGATGTTTCATATCTCCAGGCTTCCCATACCAAAAAAGCTTGAGGCTTATTCTCTGTTTATATTTCTCTGATGTGGGGCAGTGGTGCTTTCCTGTACACTGCTTAAAATTTTCCTTCCTAATAAATTGAATTTGGCAGGTCCTTGCAGTTGTCTACACGTTGTATCATGGGAAAGGTAAAGGCTTATAGGTGAGTGACTCAGTGATTTGAGGGGAGTGCTGGCTGGATCAAAGCCTATTGTACGTACAAGTCCTGTCACCCCAGGACCCCCCTTGTGTAACAGATACCACACCGCAGTACGGAGGCACGACATGCAAGCACAAGCATACCTGCAGCTGTCTTCAACACAAGGGGAGGAAAGGAGCACTCAGCAGCAATGGAGAGTCTCCAGGGCCTCTCATGTGGTGGCCATCCATGCTCTGGGGGAAGGAGGTTATCATCTGCATACGCAGAATGAGCTTAAGATCCCTGGGGGGAGCTTTGTTACCACCCCTGGTTTTTGTTAAGGGGCTCGGACAGTTGATCTTGAACCATTATTTGGACTGATATTAAAACAGAATATGTCTGTCATTGCAAAGAATTTGCCCTGCTGTTTGATACACATTATTTATCTAATGCTACACTTCTGGTTTCAAATTGCCCAGATAACTGGGAACTTACTGGACGTTACAAGACTCTACAAGGAAAGATTTTTACTCATATAGCCTTGAATCCAGCCAAACAACAAAGACTTCACAGATTTCAAGCAGGA
>NW_009648358.1:978696-1066530 GCF_000708025.1 Charadrius vociferus
CAACTTGGATTTGATTTTCCTCTTATTTTGTTTAGCTTTGGTTGGCCCAAGACATAAAAGATTTCATTCACAGGTGCACAGCCCTTACATCTAAAAAAACCTTCCAGATTAGTACTTTTGACCTCCCATATCTTATAGATCATTATATTTCATGCTATTATTAAATCAGAAGTTTGCATTTAACTAACTCACGTTTTGTAGAAGGGCTTCTGATCTAGATTTGAAGGAATCAAGAATTGACCAGTGTACCTCCAGTTTGTTCCACAGTTCAGTCCACCACTTCAAACTGAAATATTCTCTCCTTTGCATCTTGAAAGTATCTGGATAAATCTTTCAGACGCCAACAGCTGCTAGGCTATTGATTCTTCCAGAGACAAACTACCTAATAAGCAATTCTTGTTCTTTTGGAGGCATTTATCCACTGTATTTTATTACCTCCTACTCACTTAGTCCGATGTTACTAGAAGTTCTTCCAATTCTTCTCTCATTTACAAAGAAAATGAGGAATAACTTGAAATCAGCAGTATTAAATTTGGTGTGAAAACAGGGATAACTGAGTTTCAGAGCTTTTGACTGTTCAAAGTTTAGAAAGGATGCTGCATTCTGCTCAGACTGATTTCTTCAGTTTATTCTTCTTCTTCATCACCAGAGATGGTCTGTCGACAGGAAAACATTCTGGTTTTGAAGTAAACCGCCATGGAGAAGTCTTACATACCAGCTGTTGCTTAACAAGCACCAGCCTTGCTAGCACTCACAAATAATCTGAAAAATCAGGAGGTTTTGGCATATTCTTGCACAACTGATGTGAAAGAGATGCTCTCCTGCCTTCTCACCGGAGGGAGAACACGGCTCTCACGGGACCCATTCTGCAGTGAAAGCATCTCTTCTGGCTGTCAGCAGCACCCACTGCAAGAAGGATTTCATATCAAACTGGAGGAGGGAGAAACACTGACTACAGGGTTCAAAGTTGATGGGACATTTTCCCCCATCTCCTTGAGGCCACAGGAGGCCACATTGGGCTCAAATGCAGAGAAGCGCTTATGTACATGGGCACGCTGGGTGTAGAGCAGGCTGGCCTTTGGAGGGGCAGAAAGAAGTTTCCCAGCTTCCCCCAATAACAAATGAAGTTTCAGGGGGGAGAAAAGCCATCTTTGCGGTTTTCATTTTCTTTTATATTTTCATTTTCCACTTCTTTGTTGGCCCCTAGCCAATTGTTGAATTGGAAAACATAATACAACTCTTATAAGAAACAGGGGTTAAATTGCCAAGACAAATCTCCTGTGTCCAGCAGTTCCAAATCCCTCTGGCAATAAGGGAAATAAGGACTACCCTCTTACCGGTTCCTAAGGGGAAAGGGGGTGCATGCACAAGCCCAGCAATGAAAGTCTCTTGGCTTTTTATCCTGAGCTGTTGAATTGGAAAACATAATACAACTCCCTGGACGCAGCACAGCTTCTAGCACCAGTTTTCTGCTCCCATCTTCATTTCCTTCTCCTCAGTTCTTGTTTCAGACTTGCAGCAACCAAATAAAATACATTTGCAAAGGAGTCCTGTGCTGATGGGAACAGGTGCACATAGCTGTTCACCTGATCACCTCCTTCTTACCCTTCTGATTACTCCTATTCAGCTGATTATACCTCAGTAACAGCAAGTGAGCTAAACTCTGCTCTCAGCCAGAGCAGTCCAGCTTTACCAGGTTTGCTGAAATTCTTCAGGTGTAACTGCTCATTGTACCCCTACATATTAAGAGAAACACTTACACAGATGTTTACAAGCTCATTTCATGTTCCTCTCAGAATAGCAGAGCTCAGCGATTTAGCACTCCTGCTTTCCTATCTTTCTATCTGACCCTGCTGTCCAAGCAACATCATATAAACTACAGATGTTATACAGACTTCAGCAATCCACCCTCCACTCCCTTCGAGATTTCTAAACAACCTCCTGATGCACTGAGTGGAGTGCACATACCACCGTGGGGCTCGTTCACATGCCCAGCTCCCCAGCAAAATGCTTTGGCTCTCTCAAGCGACTAGTATGGTAATAAATACTCCCTTACGTTTGCCATGGTGCTCACAGATGAATGTCTGGGTCTCTCCACTCGGACAGAGACAAATGCAGCAGCTCTCGCTGTGATCATGACAGCTCAATGTGCTCACGGTCCATGTGCCAACGTGTTCCCGCTGGCATACTAACATGTGCTGTCAGTGACACTGGGAAACAAAATGTTTCAGAGTAGCCCAATATATACAGATGTGGGATCCTGAACAGGTATGAAGAAGAGCATATTCCAGAAGCCAACAGTCCTTCGATTAAAAAAAAAAAAAAAAAACCACCAAAAAACAAACACAACACAAACAAACAAACAAAAAAACCCAAAACCAAATAATGCACCTGCTCACAGGCAGGTCCCAAGGCACCCACCCCTCATCCAGGTGCTTTCAGGGACCTTTTCTACCAGTTAACTTCACCTTCCAAATCTGCCCTGCAGCTCTCCACCCTGGCAAAACTGAGCAAGCAACCTAAGAGCAAACAATAAATTGTGACCTCTTCTACTCCATCCACTTAATACGTAACAGACTTTGCATTCTCGTAAGGCTGTCTGGCGAGTTACTGGGTTTGGTTTGCATCTACCAGGGGTTGCCTAGAGCTTAGCTCAAAAAGCCACATATATTCGCACACATATATATGTGTACACATGCATACATATGTTTGTATGCACAGATTTTTAGTGCTTGCTCTCCATATACATATATATAGACATACATAGCCTAGCTTATTTTATATCTGCATGTATATGTAAGCAAATCAGACAAGAAATTTCCGACTGCACGTGCAGGGTTGGGGTGATTCTAACAAAGAACTGGCCCTTTTGACCCCAGCATACCTGCCTTTTGTAGGAGGGGGCTGTTTATTTAAGGAGATGTTTTGCAGATTATTGCATCTTTGGGAGACACAACTACGCATACGCACACACTGCTGGCTTTGAGCGGACCAAACTGCAAAAGCAAAGAAGGGAAGGGGAGGGGAGAAGACTTGTTCTAGCAGAAAGCCTGTGCACTCTGTTACGTTTTACCAGCTTCACAGGTATATTTTCAAAGCACATCTTTTCAGAGGAGCTGGTGGAGAGAAAGAAAAAAAAAAAAAGTGCATGCAATTTTTGTGTAAACTTCCTTTAAGAAGTCTGGAGTTTACAGATGTTGGAGGACACAGGAAAGCACCTGTCCACCAGCACTCTCTCATCTGATTAGAAGCTTTGTTACCCCTTGGTCACCACAGAGCAGATGCTTTTTTACTGCCAGAGATCAGATACACCCATTTGACCCAACCTGATGAACTACAAGACCACTCAAATGTTAACAAAAGGGGACTTCATCACTCCAAGGAAAAGCTGCCATGTGACTTCAGATTCCTATCTGATTTGTCCCTCAGTAGATCATCTATCAACTTTCAAAGAACCATTTGTAAAAGAAAGATCACCATCCTCCCTACCTGCCCGAGTTAGACAAACATATTGGAAGTCTTTTCATCCGAGAGAACGGCAATTAAGGAAAAGATCTCCCAGGCAATCCCTCAGAAAATAGAAACAAGCCATTTTCTGGAGTCTTTATATACAGTCTTAAAAATCTCATTGAGTGAGTTTAGGTTTTGGATTTGTAACTTTATTAACATCAGTGCTTTGGCGCATTTAGTGTGCTCACAGCAATCTCAAATCATTTTGTAGAAGCTAGCAAATAGCATTATCCCCTTCAGCAGACAAGAAAACCAAGGTATACAAAACCTAGAGGTGCACTGGGAATGCAAGATGGTTCAATAACCTGTAGCGTGAATGTTCAATGTATTCAATATATTTTATAGTGTTCTAGCTTTTTTGGGATGATAGACATCATGAAGAGCCTTTGCATGAAAACCTGCAAAGGCACTGCTTTTTCCTTCTTTTGTAGAACATGTCCTTTGAATGGTGCCTCTTTTCTCAGTAGTTTCGTTCAGAGATCAGGCATTTATGCATAATGGGAACATTCAACATGCTAAAAAATGCTGTAACAGTTTATGGAAAACATAAAAAAGAAAAAGGAAGAAAAGAACACAAGCATTCTTGTCTGGCCGTAAGGCTCATTGTTTATCTAACCTGAATTTAACCATCCCATGTAACAATCAGCCCAGCCCAGCCTATCTCTCTAAAGACAATGCTCTTCAGCATTAATGCCAGCCAACCTTATTGCAATCACTAACCTGGATTCAGACCCAGTTTATGGAAATGGCAAACTGAATTTTACCAGAAGCAGAATGAGCTAACACAAACACTATCATGAAGCCCTGCCCTTTGTCAACACTTCACTCCTGTCTCCAGTTCTGTTTAATGGATTTGTTATACGTGTTCCCACATAACTTCTAACTGTGCTAAAGAAATTATCACTTCATTGCATCATACCAGCATGAAAATGCCAAAAAAAAAAAAAAAAAAAAAAAAAGAACTGCAGCTTGACTGTTAGAATGGAAGAGGGAGAGTTTAGACTCCAGGTATTGTAAAGGACTTGTACAGAAACCAAGACTGGAAGATTTTGGACAGGGGTGAAAGTTACAGACAATTGTGGCCAACTAACAGAAGGGGGTTGAATGAAAACAGTCAGGCAACCTTGAAGGTGGTGGTTGCAGTAAATAATAAAGAACGCACTCTGTGTGCAATTAACACTGTAGCTCTTAAAATTATTGATGGCGTTGTTCATTTGAAACATTTGTGAACTCATTTCCTTTACATATTTGTACTAGCCCATCATCCCAGGAAAATCAGATTAAAAGAGGAGTGCTGCCACGAATGCAAAAAAGCTGGCCACCTCTGTTAATTCAATGCTGCTGAAAGAGTAAGCTGGCTCACAGATAGAATTGCAATGAATAAAGAAAAAGGAAACATTGATTATATGATGATGTTTGTCATTCCAGCCAAAGATCGCCAAAGATTTTCTGTCACAACTTGACGAAAAGGTGGATTTTTTTCCTCCTTAATAGCTTTTCCGTATTTAAAAAGCTAAAGAAACAGTAGTTAAAAGAGAAGACTCGAGAAAAGGGAATTATAGAAAAAAAAAATCCTCTTTTTTGTTTTTTTGTTTTGTTTTGTTTTGTTTTTTTCCCTCCCTTGCTGGAAAATGGTGTCAGAAAGTTTTAGAAAAACGTAAGAAGTGTGGAAAATTGTCTTTTTCTTCCCTCAAATTCTTTTGTACTTTTAGAAAAAAAAGGAAAAAAAAGAAGAACAAATATTTTTAAATTCCCAAATCTTTCCTTCAACAGAAAAAAAAAGCACCCTTTTTTCCATATTGATTCCCCCCCCCATCAGAAATAAAATTTGACACTATCACTTGGAGTTACACTTTTTTTATCCTTTTAAAAAAAAAAAAAAAAAAAAGTTCCCTCATGCCTAACCACGCTTCTAACAATTTGCTTTGGTGTCCTCAGTTTGCACACACTAATTCCCTCCCCCTCACCCCTGGGAGAGCGGAGTGATCATTACATCCTTGACACCTTATGGTGCTGTACACGAGGAGGAGGAGAGAAGATAGGGCTATTCACAGTAGCAGCTTGAAAATTCTGCTTATATCTCTCTTCCCATTGACTCTATCTTGTCGAGCTCCCATCTGCACAGCTAACGTCCCTACTTCTCAACAGCAAACACCAGCCTGATTCTTCAGCTGGATATCCATCAGGCTGCAAGCTCACCTGCATAGATGTTATGTCTTGCAGGATTTAGGGCCACCAGTGTTGCTTTTCCTGGCTTCTGTTGGGGTACATGATAGTACTGTCTTCCTTTGAAAGCAGTAGCATTCACCGAGAAGCGTGGTGCTACTCACTGGGAAGAAGAGACCTGGGAACCAGCCTGGACTTACATGGCAATTGGTGCATCTGGGGAAGAACAGATTTGCATAGTGTCCTGCTTCAAAGGCATTAGAAATCTGATCTAATCCTTCCCACGTCAACCAAATTCACAGTAACACCTATTTGTCATGTTTGCTAAGCCTGCAGTGACCAACCAAGCAGCACAGAAAGAAGTGGATCTGCAACAGCTAGAAACGGCCCCAAGATTTCACAAAGGGGGAAAAAATCCAACCTGCATCCTGCTGGAGAACTGGAAGGAAATAAGATGGCGCCTTTTAAACTGGCATGCCTCCAAAGGGCAATAACTGAGCTTTACTCTTTCAGTTATTCCCATTAAAATAATAAAATTATCAGAAATGTTTATTCAACAATGAATAAAACGTTCGAATCAGATAGGCTTTATCTGATAGTAAGGTAATGACTGACTACCAAATCACATGGCAGCAAAACATTTTTCATCAATGTGGTAATGTGCCCTTACCTGAAAACCTCCGATTAAACAACAGGGGGGGACTACAGATAAGAACAGAGAAGTCACGTAACATAGCAATAATAGCAACACAGAGCAAGTCTCTCCGGGGCAAAAAAAAACTTTTGGGCATCCACCTACAGACAGAGTTCTGCCTCTGCTCTGCCCTGTGGTCCTATTGCCTTTCAATTAACTGCCCCCAACTCCATTCGCCTGGACAGCCAAGTAGGATCAGGCATTTCTGCATTTTACTTCTGTGGCTTTTATTGCAGGCAATGACAGCTTCCACAAGACTTCTACTATTTACATAAAATTCATAAGTAACAAATCTATTTGTTGCCTTACATAACTAGTATTGTGTAATTTAGCTAGAAGTTTCAGTTTAGCTCCTAGAAAAAGGAAAAAAAAAACCCTAACCCTCTATGTTCTCAGGGGACATTCTTAAAAAATTGTTAGACAATTACACAGCAGTAAAGTTTACAAGAAGCAATTTACTTTTTCTAAATTCAATATACACTAAGTTGCTGGCAATTTTCAATCCTATTGTATCGCAGCTGCTTTAATGCTCTGTGGAAGTAGCGATTTCATTGCTAACCATTAATCTTCAAACATTTTTAGAAGCTCATAACAGTAAGCCTGGAAAGCCACAGTATCAGAGAGCCCAGGAATGAAATAGATGCCAAAAGGTCATTTAAGCAGGATTAGCAATGCCTAAACCACTCCTGGCAGATGTTTGTCTAACCTGTTCGTTAGAAGCAGCAGTGATGGAGGGACAAACACACAGCAAGTTACTAACAGAGGCCAGAGACTTCCCGCTGAGAAATATTCCAAAACATACTTCCCTTACATGGATGAATTTCCCTCAGTATAAACGTGTTTACAGAGTGGGAGATACTCGAGATATTAGCCCCCAAACACTATGAATCCCATGAGATGAGTAAACTATGCCTCCCAAAAGACAAGTAAATTACACCTTATTTTGGACTATGCGTAGCTCTTTCCAATTCAACTGCTTCTTTCCTAGACACTGCCAATCACAGCAATTGAATCAGACAGTACAGAAGTGCCAGAGGAAAGCCTGAGAGCCTGAAGTGCAGGCTGTTGGCAGAAGAGGGCGCTTTCAAAAGCCGAAGATGTTTCCAGAAGAAATGAAGTTTTGGTAAGAGCCCCATACCCTGGAGACCTTCTTGGTGCTTTATACAGTGAAAGTTTCACCACACACTGTTCAGATGTCAGTGCTTTTTAAAAGGTTTCCTTTTGCCCCCCCCAACCAATGTCCTACATGCCTTACGGACAAGAGAAGGATCAGTCACAGGAGAAAACTAAAATGACAATTCAATAATCCAAGAGTGAACTCAGAGAAATCAAAAAGCCACTGCTCCTACAAATCTGTGGCACCTCCTTCACTGTGACCAGCTACCTCTCATATGTCCCACACAGGTTACTTTGCCCTCACACACTCTGAGGGGAGACCTTATTGCTCTCTACAACTACCTGAAAGGAGGTTGCAGGGAGGAGGGGGTGGTCTCTTCTCCCAAGTAACAAGCAACAGAACAAGAGGAAACGACCTCACATTGCACCAGGGGAGGTTTAGGATGGATATTAGGAAAAATTTCTTCACTGAAAGGGTTATCAAGCACTGGAACAGGCTGCCCAGCAAAGTGGGTGAGTCGCCATCCCTGGAGGTACTTAAAAGATGTGTAGATGTGGGCTTAGGGAGATGGTTTAGTGGTGGATTTGACAGCGGTAGGTTAACAGTTGGACTCGAGGAGCTTAAGGGTCTTTTCCAACCTAAAGGATTCTATGATTAGGTAAATTCCTAATACTCCTTTTGAAGATAACACAAATACATCTGCAGACATCACTCACTTAAAGGCGATAGCTATATAGAGATAAAGCATTTTTATTCAACACCACATGTCGGTGACATCTGGAGCACCTTTGTCACACATCACACTTCATAATGCTTGGACATATGGTACACACGTGGAGGAGGCTGCTCTTTAGCAGTAGTTTCAGGTGAGATACACTGCTGCTGGATGAAGAAAATCAGCTCAACAGCCAACAAAATCTTGCCTCACTCAGTGTGCATCCACCCTCACTTTAGCCCCACCATACCTGTGCCCAGCTGTTTCCACATCCACAGGAGATAGAGAGGCTCTTCAGGAAGCCCACTCTGCCCAAACTGCTGAGCGCTTTGCATGCTAGCCGAGCCTGTGTCCCTGAGGAAGGGAAGGGCTGGGTGCGTAAATCCCACTGCGCCGAGGCACAGAGTCAGCAACAACCCCACAGCCTGCAAGGCAGGTCCCCAAAATGGGTCTCCAGCCTGTGCAGCTGCAGGGGCTGATGCAACTTCCCTGACACCTTCTGCTTCAGGACATCTCTTGAGAAGGCCATTGTGACAACCCAGCGTCCTGTCACATGGATCCAATATTCCAGTTGCCAGATTATTTCCACCCAATTAATAATAAACTTGGATGCCGTTGCCATCATCTTCAGCATCAACTTCATAATCCACCTCAGGTTCACCAAGGTGAAGCCATGAAGAGAGATTCTATTTTCCTGTTCAAATAACCAATCTGAAGAGAAGCTGGATATTCTTACAGTTACACATTGCACAAATATCTGTTCCACTGCAAAATTCAATTCACGTTACATAAATGCATTAGCAGTATTGCAGTTATATAACAGCAAAGCAAATGAAGAATGACCCTAGCAAGGAAAATATGAATCAGCTTGCCCTATCAAGCAAGTAACTTTAAAACAAATTATAGCAGCCTACAGATGCCTTTTAGTCAACCAAGAATTGCTCATCAGAACATGAATAACTGGCATTTGAGTCATAAATTTCACTGATTTGAACATTTTAATATTAAGATCTAAAGAGGCTGAATACATTTTTGTAATTTCAATAAGAAAAAAAAGAACACTTGGGATTTGAGAAAGAAATTCCCAGCAATTAACTTAGCCTCTGCTTAACAGAAAGATCCCTTTTTCTGGAAGCACATTGCATTCTCATCCCCAACTGGTTCCATGCACTGCTCCAAATGCAAAGTATCTATAGAACAGCTCTGCTTTGAACTATGCCAATGACCAGACATCAAGCAATTTTCTCTGGGTATGAAAACAATTTCACTCTTGGACTGAGTTATCTAAAGGAAACATTTTGTATGCAAAAAAAAAAAAAAAAAAGATTGCTGTATTTGCTATCTGGAATAGTTCAATGCAGAACTAGAGGACTTCAATGAAAATAATTTTGGCAAAACCTGCATGGCTTATGGAAGACTTTGCTTTCTCTTCAGGCTGGCCTCAGATCCCAAACATTTGCAGTAGACTGAAGTATGCCTGTTCTTTGATGCAGTGAGGATTAACCTCCTGCTTTGTATGCTCATCTGACAATACACATTAAAAAGAAAACACTCTTACAAGTGACCCAGAAAAATCTGAGTACAATTTGGATAAGTCAAGGATTACAGCACACAAGGCTCTCTTGCCTCTTACGCTTAGTAACGCTAACACAGAAAGCATGATGTCTGTTAAAGATATGCTAAACGTATTTTCACAAGCACAGAAG
Organism: Charadrius vociferus; assembly: GCF_000708025.1. NCBI lineage: Eukaryota > Metazoa > Chordata > Aves > Charadriiformes > Charadriidae > Charadrius > Charadrius vociferus. Next base: position 988,605 of record NW_009648358.1, read on the forward strand.
AAAATGCAATGCCCTTTACGGTTAAAATTATTATTAGCTTGTAGTGGACACCAAATGCCTAAGGAAAAGAAGACCAGTGATACTTTCTGGATTCTCCATGCTAACACCATCAGGTTTCAATACTGCAAAGACTCTGTTTCATGGGTAGTTTCTCAGGCAATAATGTTTCCTTATTGCATGTGGATTATTGTAACACTTCTAGCATAAACTCAGAGGGGGGAAAAATGCTTTCCACAAGGCTTGGTTCTATTCCAAAGTAGAGAGAAAGAAAAACACCCACTGGCCTACTTGAGTACTGAAATAGGTCCTTAGCAATTGGAGCCAACATGACCTGGAGTTTGTCAGCGCTGAATACAAGCACGCAAGTTCCAGTGGGCTTACCCGCTTGCTGTTCCTCTTGCACCTAGGAATAGTTTTTGGCCTGCTCACTTAAACCCTTGCCACATAGCTCGGCAATGGATTCCAGGCACCAAAACTTCAATGGCATTTTAGAAACAGAGGTTTCCTTTGGTTTGGCTTGGCCTGACTTTTAGACGCTTGCCTGCCATGCAGTTTGACAACAGATCTCTGCTCAGCACTCGGCCGTGCTTCCTATCCCCTAATGCTCCTGGTACTGAGAACTCAGCTGAGCATCCAAACCAATGATTACTGCCTGTGAGAAAATTTTTTAATATAGCAGATAAGCAGAATATTCAGATGGCTGATCTTCAAGGAAATGAAACGCAATTTCTCCAAACCAAATTATTAGCACAAACTGCTTACCCACAACGTTAAACATGCTGACAAAGTATAGGCTGAAGTTCGCACCATTTATTTATTTTTTGCAAAGCTAGTGTATAGGAGTGACCTGCCAAACCAGAGGATGGAATTAGCAATTATAGTGTCACTTGGTTTCACTGTTCAATATGCATGCATGAAGAGGCACAACAACAGATCCAGACGGATAACACGAGGAAACAGTCGGTACACGGTGGGATCAGTATGTTGTGCAATTTAAACAAACACAGTGTCTAATATCAAGCAGGATGAGTCACGAACATGCGTACGATCTCCAAGGTTTTTCAGCGAGCAGACGCAGATCCCTGTGCTTCTTTCACGAGCGTGCAAATAGTATCTTTAAATGCAAAACTCTATTTTTTGTGTCATGTTGAACACATCAAATAGCAGCATAGCCCTTCACGGACACGGTATTAGACACTATGAGGACATTTAACTTTCTGCAGTGCTGTCAGAAACAGAGCAGATCTCGCATTGTGGCATTGTGCCAGAAAGCACAACCACTCAGTAGTGCAGGGCAGCAGTATTTCCACTGCTAGTTCGATGTGGGAAATGACTTGGTAGGCAGAAACACACAGTAGATCAGAAAGTAACTCAAATGACAGCTAATAACTGCTCCTTCCTATTGATTTCATCGCTAGAAATTACACTTTTGTGGACAATGACATCCAGTTCCCATCCATCTCAGAGGGAAGACTGTTAACACCTACAGTAGGGCAGAACGAGAGTCTGAATTCCCAGATTTCAAACCCTTAAACAAACAGTTCAAACTCAATTGCTCAGTCCTGGGGGAAAAAAAAAACAAACAAACAAACCAAAAAAAAACCAAACCAGCAATGCCGCCAATTTCATAGTTTGATTAGACAGTATCTGACTTCACTTATGTATTACTTTTTTCAAGGTACACTTTATGATAAAGTTTCTAGAGATGCTGGCCCATCATTAATTGAATAAACGCCTTGTATCCTAGTTTGACATTCGGTGAAAGACGAAGGATAATACACATGTATGTGAACGTGCACACAGATTTACTCCTCAATGTACAAAGATCCTGTGTTTATACCCGAGTACCATGCAAGAGATTAAGAAGAGAAAAATCACATAATTGACAATGAGGGATAGATGTCTAAATGCCCAAATTTACTGCCTGAAATGTCCTTGCTTAACCATCTATCATGTGCTCCAGAGGCATGTTGCATCAGTGTTTGAAAGTACACGTCACAAGACTGTCTGGAGGAACTACTACTCTTCAGCATAAGAACATGAACTGTTTTCATGCACAATATTCCACCATTCATAGAAAGACAAATATTATCGCTGGCTACCCTAGTAGAAAAACCATCATCTGATTTTTGGCAACAATGGTTTTAAAGGCATCATAAAAACTTAAAATCTCTATGCAAACTGACAGATTATTTCTAGATTCATCTAGGATACAAGTGTTTGTAACCTGCCTGAAAGAGCTGAAGAAATGCAATGGGTTTCTGTATGGCAGGAATTCTTCCATATGTTTCATAGCTTTCCAAGCTATACAACACAAGCTCCTGGGCTTGCACAGTCTGACACTTTTTTTTTGGTCAGCTCTGATATACGCAAAGAAATTAACTTCAGTCTGTGGTATGTGGGTACTTAATTGGCCATGGGCTACTTCAGAGATGCAGTCCACCAAATATAGCTCGTACAAGTGGCCGGTCTAGCTATGGTACAACACAACTTTTTCCAGAAAGAAAAAGACTGCTGGAAAACTGGGGCAACAGCAATAGGCATGGCAGGCTAGGGGTCCAAAACTGTAAATTCTGATCAATGCTCTGTCCAAAGACTGGTTCTGCGATATAGACACCATAGAGAAGGTATAGTAAGATTGAGAGGGAGAGAGGAAATAAATAAACAAACAAGCATACATGCATAAATTGTATACATAAATGGATCTAATCTATTACAACGGCCTAAAAGACCGTGCTCTCTTAGAAGCTACATACAATACTGCACTTCCTTCTAAGAGCACAAATTGCAAAGTAAGCAAGTGGAAGCTTGGGGACTGGGCTCTGCAGAGCAGTGTCTTTCTCTGTCACCGGTAGGAATCCCATTATCCTAGACAGCGCATCATGCATAGCATGTTCTGCAACCCTGAAACTTCACCTTTACCTTCCCAACTCTGGACTTCAGAAAACACGCCCCTCCTCAAGGGTTGCTCTGCTACAACTACCAGAATCCTTGGGTTAAGTTCTGCCCAATGTCCCCAAAAAATCCCACTATCTTCCCCGCATAGAGAAACAGAAGGCAAGTTGTGGTCTTGAGGGCTTTTAGCATTTATTACCCCGTTTCTTTTAATACTACAAATCCAGTAACAAGGGCCCATGGGCATCTGTGGCCTAGCCATTCTCCTTTTTTGATCTGTGATGAATGAATTAATCATGTGATAAAAGAGGGAGAAATTTAGATTAGGTTTTACCTCTTATACTGGTCTGCCCACAAACAGGCTGTGGCTTACTCACGGGTATTCCCTGCCCTATTCAGACAGAACACGTGAACAATTTTCTGTGACTAGCTGGTATTTGTAATTCAAACTACATATACAGGTCACCTGGAATATTACACTTCTCTTCCCTGACGAATTAACTCCTAGAAGTTGGCTTCTGGTGGGAATACTCATGGTTCTGCATTCGTCATCTGCGCTAAACTCTCACAGCTTTCTTAAACATTCCTGCCAGTAAACACTCACTGGAGAGCTGGAACACAAAGAAAGAATTTGTTGAAAATTTCTAATGAGTCTTTGAAACAGGGAAAGTAATTTTCTTCATGTTTATGATTAGCACGCTGAGTTCCTGACCTGCTCAGACCTTAACGTGGTACCACAGAGTAGATGTTAATTTGCAACAAATAATACATAAGAAAACTGGCCTAGTTTGACTCACCCAAATGCCACAAGAAAGGGATGGGTACTGAGGCTCTTCCCCAGGGCAGCAAGCCAAGAAACCCAGTGCTGTGTCACTTTTAGTCACATTTCCCTCTGCATATTCAGTCCATCTACAATCTTACTGAAGACTCTTCCCTATAAATCTGTGTGAAATCTTAGTACAAAAACATTTGCTGATCAGAAGATCCCCCTACTCTCAAGTCACTTCATTCTCCACTCTCTAGCTGTCTGCTTTTCGACTAAATGGATTCCCCTCAGGAATACAGGGAGAGACTCAGATGAGGTTAACAGTGGGACTCATCTCACCTGACTTCAGCCATCTAAAAGATGTCTGGTTTAAACTAGCTTCCCAAGCTCCCTCTCTAGCCAGTGCAAAGAGCTATCTCTAGGGGCAGATTCAATCCTTGTATTCTAGCAAGCCAGAAGACTGCTCCCATCTCTTTTCTGTAGCCCTGATCACGCTTCCCCATCAGACTAGGTCTTGGATGTGGGGGTAGCACTCTGTGTAATGGCAAAAGTAGCCTAAAAAAGTGCCTGGCCCGTCCAAGAGAACAAGAACATGAATCGCCTGAGCTACAAACGCCCAATGGGCAATCATCTTCTCAACAAGTACAACAGTTCTAAAAAAACTAAATGAAATATGGAACATCTTTCATGGAGAAAAAAAAAAGAAAGGGGGGGGGGCGGGAACCAGCAACAATTTTTTATACAACACTTCCAACAGAAAATCAGTCATCAAACCACTGCAAGCGTAAGTCTGCCTTTTATCCAGCATTGCTATAGAGTGATAGCACTTTCCGCCTGCTTCTCCTTAGAGTCCCAGGAGGAAAACAGAGATTTTTGCCAAGTCGTCAGTTGCTATTTTTTATCCTGAGTGTTGGCTTTCAGCATTACAGAATGGGAATTCTGCCACTGATTTCAAAGACTCTATGATCATAATTGTAACTTTAACTTTATATTAATGTACAAGTGTTTAATTTAATTGCTTTGTTTAAAGATAAAAGGAAAAATGGATTTCAAATCTCTCAACTGATTTCACTGCACATGTTCATAGTTCTCTAGTTAAAAAAAATTTATGCAGCTTTTTCCTCCCCCCACGGGGAAACAGCACTATAACAACCACACCTATCTGTGTAATGAAAGTAGCTATTAAATATTTACATTTTCTCCATTGTAATGGAAATGTCACAGTGTTCTAGTGTTAAACTGATTTCTCAAGTCCTTATAATCTAATGTTTTAAGGGTAATTTTATGCAAATCTGTCTGGAGACTAGGCTAGAGGCTTAACCACCAAAAAAAAAAAAAAAAAGAAAGCTTTAAGGCCATGGCACTGCAGGTATAAATCAGTGCAGCTCTGTTACTTGAGTTGCATTAATTTACACTTGCATAATTTGTTTCAGAGACTTAGTCATTCTGAGGCAATATGTGAAAGAAAGCTTTAAGGCCATGGCACTGCAGGTATAAATCAGTGCAGCTCTGTTACTTGAGTTGCATTAATTTACACTTGCATAATTTGTTTCAGAGACTTAGTCATTCTGAGGCAATATGTGACAATCTGTAATTGACTTTATAGAAGAAAGCAATATGTCCATCTTGCACTTACATAGATTGAAGGTAGCTGAGCAGATTATTTTCACACATGCAAAGGACCATTCACCTCTGAACTCAGGTCATGTAGGGAAGATTTCTCTCAACAGCAGTCCTCTTCAGCTTGGGAGAGGCTACACAGAAACGTTTACTGTAACCTCAAGGCAGCTGTAAACTTGGGGTGCTGTGCAGTAGTAAGCATGCTCCCCACCCTGGCTGGTGGCCAGGAGAGCAAGGATCCATCTGGAAAAATCCAGACCCTGCTTCCCCTACAAGCAAAAAAAAGTGATTTTTATTTCCTGTAGTTAGTGTACATTTGCAGTGGGGGCAGAGGAAAGGATAGGTTTTCTGGTTTGGGAGTGTTTTTTTTTTTTTTTTTTTTTTTTGTTATGCTAATTCAGCATTAAGAATTGAGAACTGTGCCTAAAAAGCTGTTGTGATCTCCGTGAGTTTACACAGTCTAATGCCTTGTCTCTAAACCCCAAGACTAAGACCTAAAGGATGTTTAATAAATATTCTTCTTTTAATCGCAACAACGCATCCATGGGTGGGTTTTTTTTGCTAGGGTTTGGAGGTGTTGGGGGGTGAGTGTTTGTTTATAAAGTGAAGAGCTAGCTTCTGCTTTACTTTGTTTTTAAACTAGGCCTTCAATTTTGTATTCAGCTGAAGTCAGAGATAAATTCACAGTGGTTCCATTATTCTTACCTTGAAGCATTCTCTTTAACTCATATTTAATGGATTGATCTACTGGAAAGACATGTACGTGAGAAGAACTACTTTGTACTTTAATGGGAGCAGTCCTGAACCCAGGCAGAACATGTGAAGGGAGTTTGACAAAGTTCACAACATCTGCTTAACTGTAAATGGGCATATATTAAAAAAAAAAAATATGAAAAAAAAACCACAAACCAAAAAACCAACCCAGACAGATCGTGCGAGTTTCTTGCTTCCTTCCACTCGTATTGGGTATTAGATAGAGAAAGCATTATTTGGAACATTCTAAAATATACTGCCAATGGAACAAATGGGGCTGAAAGATCAGGAGAATCTAACGATTCTAGTCACATCATTAACTGTGTATTAAAATAATTGTTGGCATTTAATTTATTATGCATTTTTAATTTTTAAAAGGTTTCTTATTGCCAGAGTGAGTCAGAATACAAAGAGTCTGCAAACAGGACCTAATATAGTTACACCAGAAAAAGATTAAGTAGTTCAGGACCAAAACTGCCTGTTTTCTATGTACTCTGAGCTCAGCAGTTACGGGGTTGTTGCAAACCATGATAATGACCATCAAACCTGCTTTTTCACATTGCTTTTGACCAAGTATCAAGGTAGAGCAGGTTTAGAGCAATTGGAAGCCAAATGGCACTTTAGAAGCTCACATCAAAACTACCTTAAATCAACGCTCCTGTAAATGGTTACCCAGATGCTCAAGAATCAAAGGTAACCTGAACTGATCCTGGCCACATCACTTCATTTGGCTCCTTTGTCTGCTGAAAATCATACAGCTTATCTAGCTGTGGACAGATTAGACTCAGGTGAACCTGTGATTCATTTCTCTCAGCCTCTGGTGATCTTCTTAGAAAATTTTGCCATCTACAAGTAATGGAAATAAGATTCCAGTGTCTGAAGCAGCTCTCTTCTCCCTTCTGAGAACAACAGTTCTTGTGCTAAGGCACAGCTGGCCAGCATGTCATTACCTGGTGCAACATAATACCTTATTTGTATGGATGTGAAGCGTTTCAGAATGACAGAAGCATTCCCATTGGCACTCACCTGGCTGTAACGACCACCAACTGGTGAGTGAAAATACCTTTGAAATATGTTATCTTTTGCCTCATCCCTGGCCTAAGTCATATTTAACTATCTGTTCTTTGGCATTTAAAAGATGACTTATAGGAAAAAAGCCTTCTTTCTCCCTTCTTTTTAATTCAGAGGAAGTCTTGGAGCAAATCACCATTCTGTTGAACAGGCACCTTCTTTGAAAAAGGGGGAGAGTACCATAATTTCCTGGCCACTCCGCCGCCTTACATACACCCTGCATTTAATAGTCATAAAGCCAGAAGTACCGCTAGTTGTGTCCAAGTTTCCACAGCTAACTTTACCCAGACCTCTCACCCTTTCTGGACGCCAATACGAGTCTGGGTCAGCTGAGGGGAATCCTGTGCCAAGAGGACTCCCTCCTGGACCAGCATGTCCTATGCAGGAGGAAAGCCTTTGGTGCTACACTGCTGCTCCCTGGGCAGAGGACCCTTCTCCAAGGGTCATCCCTCCTGTTTTCTGACCTCACACCAGATGCAACCTAAAGGCAAAGAAAACACAGGGTGTTGGGCTGTTAATCCGTGCTCTGTGGGTGCTACGGCGGGGCTGCAGGAGGTGGGAACAAACCGGGTGCATGCCATGATCCAGGCTAAGGTTTGGCAGCTCTGTTTACAGGAAAAATGGTGGAAGAAAGTTATGAATATAACACAGCCTGAAGCCATTATATCTTTCTGCACTGCCAAATCCTTTTCCTGGAAAGCAGGGAATGATTTGGGGGCTGCTGTAACCAGAAGCAATGAGGACAGAAACCACTGGGAGGTTATTCTCACTTCACAGTAGGTACGAGAGTACCTTCATATTGTGATGACTGTAAGTTACATCTACGGTACTGATCACAGACCTCCTCTCATTATAAAGTCATAGCACCCTCCTCTAAGCCTGCTTGGGCTCAAAGCAAAAAGGGAGTTAACTTAGTGTGACCAATAAGCCCAGAAGTCAGAAGACATTAGTCTAAGTGGTTGTGCCTTATCACCTTCGTTTCTATATCATCTTCCTGGTTCTTCAGCAAGAGAGTTTTGTTGGGAGAGTTAGTTTCTGTATCCAAATTCATAACATCTACTTATATGTAAAGAGATCTTACTGTACTTACAGAGCCTGACTCGCCCATCTCTTAAAAATACACTCATAATTTTCCTTAATGTTTATTTCTTGAGGGCCATAAACCTCATTGCGTGAGTTGTCATCATTATTTATCTAACAAAATAACTACAAGAGTTAAAATTATCAGTGTGACAAAGAGTCTAAAAATGACAGACCCTGATAGATAGGATTATTCCTTGACCCAGCCATGTTATCAGAACTTTATTTAATTTAATGGCGAACCCTTTCAGTGCAGTCATGTAACAGGTGACTCCTATAGATGCAGCATGTTATGCTATTCACTGTTTGAATTCTTTTTGCTCATAAGGCAAGGTAAGGTTTAAGCTCAGTGATGCAGTTCACTTGTCAGTACTTCTCCCCACGTAGCTGGGCATGCTATAAGGCACCCCCACCCCTCTACCCCCTTCCTGCTAAACACCCACACATTCTTAGACAACTTGTCATCCTGAAAAGCAGCTGAAACAAATAAACAGTCTGACTGAGGAGCAGAAAATAGTAAACTGACTATGGGTCAAACAGCAAAAGATGTTTCCAGCTCCCTGCATACTGAAAGTTGTGGAGCTCCCTGCTTACTTGGGTTTTGCCAGCTGCTCTAGAGGAGCAACTGAGCTCTGTTCTTCATATGTTTGTGCTCTCATGTTAGCCATTTCAGTTCTACATGCCTATGTTGCCACACCTGTAAGATGCAGTGGAAAATCCTTAACCATTTTTCCTCATGGATTGTTAATGCGTGTAGCAGTGACCTATTACCAGTAACTAATCAGCCTCCGCTTATCTGTCCCAGGGAGAGCTTTAGCACAAACAGGTTTCTCCGTAATAAACTAGAAAGAGGACTCAAGGCTCCCTCAAGGACTTCTCTGTATGATGTGGCAAGAACCCCACATAATGTGGAAACGGATCAGGCACTGCACCATACTTTCACATCTGCTCAATATCTTGTGGATTGCAAAGGGGAAAATCTTCCCCACTCTATCCATATCACCCCCTCACATGCTGACAGCCCACATGAAAAGGTATGAAATACCACCCTCACTGGTATTCAAGGCATGGGCAATGGAAGAGTACACCTTCTTTCTGAATAATCTTTCTGTATTCGTCTTGCATTGGTAGAATATATACATATATAGCTCTTAGGGGTCTGGTAGCTGTTTTCCACACACGGACCAAGGCCAAAGTTTCTTGTTCAGCCTGAGTATATTGATGGTTTATTAGCACCTATGAATCACAAGCCAGTTTTCAGCAGAATATTTTGGAGGGCTCCACCAACTCAGCAAGTTTGTCTCATTGCACCTCATATTAATCTTATTTAATTCTTTCAGTTAGTGCCCATATCCTCCAATCGTTGATTCTACTTTCAGTTTTCCAAAAGATCTCAAAGTCACATTCTGCCTCTTCTGTAAGTGTTCATCACATGGTGGTGTTTCCAGGTTGCAGGACCAACCTGCTACATTAGGTACATGTTTTCTCACATGGTTCACCCCTCCAGGGAACACTGGCCTCTTTCCTTCACCTCCTTGGGCATCTACATGGCCCCTACAAATCTTGCTGAATCAACTTGCCTTAGAGAGAATCACTTTCGTTGCACAGAGCATATATTTGGGAGGAGAAGGGCGATAACTGCTGAGAATGAAATTACCCCCATCCGCTACTATTCCTCTAATTTTTTTCTCCGTGATACTTAGAAGTTGGGAAGAAGTCAATGATTTCCTCAGTACACTGACAGACAGCTCTGCAAAAACATGTAATGTTACTTACTGTGCTTCCTTGGTCAGGTGTGTTTGGATTAGTAGTACATGGATGGAAGAAGAGCTGTACGACATTCAGCTGCTCTCTTCTATCTGATAGCACAGGATATCAGAGAGCTCCATCTCATAGCCAGTGGCAGTTATTTGTGAAAGAACATAAGAACAAGGCAAACATACAGCAACATCTACCTGTTATCCTTCTTGATTTTGGAAATCTGCAGTTTAGAGACTTTGCAAACCCAGGGGCTGCATGTAGTCTTTTGTGTTAAGTAGTCCCTGACTCCTTCCTCATGATCTCAGATATCCCAGTCTTTTTAAATTGAATGACAGAAATACATAAGCACTAAAATGCTGCCAAAACAAATATACCCTCTTCACACTAGCATGGCTTTGGTATAATTGTTGTTTGCTGTGGAAGATAGTGTGAAATAATGCCTATCTGCTCTGTGTCTTAATTGAGATGAAAGCAGGGAGGTGTGAAGAAGAGGAAGGGATGAGTGATGTCTCTGTTTGCAGATGAGTTAGTCTAAGGCAAGCCAAGCATCTTCAGTCTTCCATGGTCAAGAAATACAAAACAGGTAAACAAAGTAAAATCTCTCCAAATTACACTGAAGTTCATAAGCGAAACTAATTAAACAGCAGACTTAAGTCAGCAGTTCAGAAAAGTGGCACATTGTACACTATTTCTGGTTTTAGTTTTCTAAGGCTAAATCCTCATTTCTGAGCTCTTGCAAAAAACAAACCAGTGCCAGCACTGCTCCATGTGTCCAATTTACTTTTCTGACAGCCTTATTCCTTTTATTCAGATCCCCATGCTGAAACTCTTGTGCTTCCCAGTCTGATCATGGCCACAGCCCACCTCATTTTGTTTTGCCTATACCCCTACAGCCTACCAAGCCAACCTTCATCGCCTGAGGTTTTAGTTAGTACTGCATCTTTTGTGTGACCTAGCCTACCTTTGCTCTTATCTCAGTCTGTGCTCCACGTACATCAAAACAGCTGCCTACATCACCTTCCCAGCTCTGTCCATGCCATTCCTCTGCTCACCCAGCACTCTCCATCTGTCACACACAAGTTTCTTGCCCTGACTCCTAACTTGAAAAGTCCTCGACAAATGAACTTTCATGCTGTGAAAACCTTTTTGTATGCTTCTGATCAGGATTCTTCTCCTGCCACCTGCTTGTCGCTTTCTTCAAAGTACTGATATGCACAATGGCTCTATGCAACTCATTCTAGAAAATCCCTAAATTTACTGCTTTCTCTTCCTTCAGAGCTTACTCCATGACAAATGGGTAGGTCAAATGGTAAGCTATGGTCTCAGCTAATAATCTGCTGTCATTTTTGTATGATGTTCACATCACTAGTTCAGGAGAATATATTCTCATGTCACCATTGATGGATTAATTCCAAACACATCAAAGACCTTCTGTATCAGAACAACAACATCTGAGCTGCTCTGGGACAACCAGGAACAAAAAGCCAAACATAAACTATGCAAGAGCTGTATACAAATTCTCTTGAGAGGAATGTGAGAGAGAGGGACAGTCTTCTAGAGATGAGTAGACAGTTCTTGAGCCTAATTGTTTTCAGAGGTCCCCATAAAGCCACTATTTTGAGAGACCAGGTTCATCTGACAGTTTTCTTTTTGTTCAGAACAGCTTAGGGCTAACAAGAATGCTTTAACTATCTCAAGCAGAGCTTAATGTAGACTATGACGCTGACACCAGTCTTACATAGGGCACACCGACATACAGCCTCCATGATCAGTAGAACAAAAACTGAAGAAAATCAGTAATAACTATCAGTAGCACCCTACTCTCTTTTGCACCCCAATTATTTTTTCTTCTTCATGTCAACCACCTATGACCTCCTGTGACATGCTACAGTCAAGACTTCGCAAAGAGAGGGTATGAATTTAACTTTACAAAGTTTTAAATTTACTGTCTCTCTCAGAACGGCTCAAAAAGCAGAACTTTCACACAGTCCTGCAGGATCAAAGCAGAAGGCCACAAGTAATACAGAAATCATCTTTGAGTTTTATCGTACAGAGTTTTTGGGCTAAGGTTGTTCGGCTGCTATAAATGCTCCTCTAAGTAAATAAATAGCAAAGACAAGAATTTTCACAGCAAAAAACCACAAGGCTCTCTATAATTTGTGGGGAAACCTTGCATGGGTTAACCTAAGTTCTGTGTAATGAGGAATTCCTAATAAGTGCTTTTCAAGAAAGACACCATTTTAGAGAATCTCAGATCTAAACATCCTCCAGGGCTTTGAAGCAAATCCAAGTATGTATGACGCAGAAATGAACGAGATCACTGGAAGTCATCACCGTATTACCTTTAAAGTAGCTTAAAAAGAACAAACATTCTGTGATAGATAAATGTGATAATAGGTTCATGTAGGAGAAGAAATACGAGACTGCCCTGGAAGAGGGGACAAAGTTTGCGTTGACATTACCTTCCAATCATGCTCCTTGGCCTGCATACAATAAAACTGGTGCAGGGAGGAAGACATATCAGAACAGGAGTTAGGCACAGGGATCTAAGAGTAGCTGAAAGTGGAAATAAGTCTTGATGTAGAGTTTGGTATTTCTGATTTTGTCAACAAAAATCCTGCCTTGCGAATCAGGCAAGTTTGATCTTGTTAGGTGCCTGGGCAACATCTTTGCGCCCATAAAAAGGGTCACCCACACACAGCCGAGATGAGCTTGTTTGTCAAACACAAAAATTGCCCACATCTTCACATGTAATTTCACCTGAATTACTTTAGTAGCAAAGCAGCAGACTTACATCACTGTAAATACTTGCCTCCTGCTTTTGCACAGGATGAAATGCAAAGGTGCTAAAAATAAATAACTAAATAAATAAAGCTGTCCTCATCTCCCACCTCCCACCCATTCCTGAGGTATGACTGGCTGTTTCATAATCAGGAAATGTGTGAATACTTGGGGGGGAACAAACAAGATCTCATAAGATTGCAAACTTTTTCCAAAGGCTTAAATACACTTCAGATAAGAATCTAAAGAGACAGGAGAGCTCCAGACATCTTGAGCTTTACCCTTCACTAGTTTCTGACTCAACTGGTTTAGGTATTCTCTTCAAAAAGAGGAAGAGAATGCACCCATGTGGACAACTCAATTCCATTACGTGCCATGTTTCAGCTTGAAAAAGCTGCCTTTTTTTTTTTCTTTCTTGCTGCAGAACATCTCAGTTGGCATTTCCCTGCTTCAGGACTCTAATTAAAACAAGCCTATAGCAAACTACATCTAAGCCAACTCAACTACATGGTTTTAGGGTTTTTTTCAAGTATTATTATTTTTTCTCTGAACTGACATTTACTTCTTTCATTATTCCATATTCACAAAATCTTATTCTGTCTCTTTTTAATGAGCTAGGCCCTTCTGCACTTACTCTGGCAAAACTTTCCTCCATTCCACAGAGCCCTGGGAGAACATTGCTAAAACTCTTTCAGGCGCCATTCGTTTATATCTCTATTCAAACCAGCTTGAACTACACTTTTTTTGCTCACACCCCTTGAGTGCTTGTGTGCCTGAGAGTTATTAGCACAATCCCCATGCTGAAGGTACTAACATGTGTGAATGCTCAATTCTCCCATTTGCCTCCCACCTTGCAATCCAAGTAACTCAATAATTAGCATTCTGCTTGCAGCATCAGGGAGCAGAAATACTTATGGGCTATAACAGCTGAGCAAAACAGAGCAGATGCAAAGACACAGAGCGAGAGAGATTTTCCACAAGAGAACTTGCCCGGTAACAAATCAGCTTGAAAGGGAGCAAACCATTTGGAGGCCACGTGAGATGCATTATCCACCCTTTCTGCCTCACATTTCATGCTTGTACCGCCTGAGTAAGATGCTCATTAATCCCAGGATCCCGAGTTTGGCAATTTTAGCTGATGGGTGAATTGTCATAAAGTCTCCTGTCAGCTGCTATTTGTAGTGATTGCACTATGAGCTTGACATGCATTGCATTGTTCAGGCTGGTTTTGTTCTTTTATTTTGCTTGGGCTGGCTGCCTCCTGGAACCTCTACTCTGCCTACTTCCTGAGGATTAAAGCATGTCTTCTGGGCAAGGAGACGCAGGGACCACCTGCAGATTCTGTTTATACATCCAGCCTTGTAGCCTGATTGATCTCACAATAGGACTGCATAATGTAAACACTTCATTATTCCACTAAAGGATATGTGCTGTACCACCTAAGGTCCCCCACAACCAAGAGTCAGTTTTAGATGGTTAAAATCTGCTAAGCCACACCAGAAGAAGCTAAACAAAGGAAAATCCATCCTACCGACATTTTAAATTCTCCAAGTTAAACTAATTAAATGCTATTAAGTTGGAAACTTTACCCTACCCCTTTATTCCAGGGTTTTGCCATCAAGCCTCAGCAGTGCTCAGGCCCATTGCTTCTGATGCACTATTTCAGCATGCCTAATAACAACCAAAACCCAGATTATCCATGGGATTTATTCCCACTCCAGGACTGAGACACCACAAATTCAGCCTTGGGAACTTCTTTATCAATGTGGGGGAACCGGCAGCAGACAGAGGCCCAGTTTTGGGTCTGCCCAGGATCCACCTGGAGAGAAACAGGAGCTGGAGGAGACACCTCTCCTTGGCTGTTTTCAACATGGCACCTATTAACTGCACTACCTCCCAACCTGGCACAGTAGAGGGGCAAAGGGAGAAGGTGGGGTGGACCTTTCTGTTCCTCCCAAACCACAGAAACAAAGAGCATCAATACTTCTAAATATTTCCTACAGGAGTTTGTATCAACAATTCCTTTTGCCAGGCGAGACACCGAGGAAAAGAGGCCAGTGCCCACCCCAAGATTTTGGGAGGGCAGTCATGGTCTGTACCTGAACCAGCACCAAGCAGCTCGTGCTGCTTTCCACACTCAGCCTTGTATCACCTTTCCCCCTCCACGTAGGAACAAATGCCTCCTCTTAGAGCAAAAGGACAAGTCAAGGGCAGAGTCGTGGCCGTAACACTGCATCTCCTGGGACTCGGGGTTTAGCTCTTATGAGTATTTCAACATCGTTCTTGTGGTTTATTTCCCTTCGGGATTTGTTTGTTGGTTGTTTTGTTTATTTAACAGCATTAATTAAAAACTAAAGGCACACCCAGCTAAAGCGAGGAGCGGTAATCTGAGGAACTGCCCGGGTTCCTCAAGAGGGAGGAGAAGTTTGCCCTGAATGTATCTAGGTAGCTATACATAATAAAAGAACAGAAAAATATGGAATATGTCAACGTCTGTAATGCACTCTGCACACATCTCAGTCTGCCTCTGAAAGCATAAACCAAAACGGTAGAATTTAATTTGGCTTTAAACAAAACAGCCCATTTTGATTAGTAAACAAGGCATGAACATGCAGATTGTCATTGTGTCTGTTGAATTGGGCATTCACAGCTTTAGTACAAAAAGCAACCATAAGGTCTTGTTTGAATAAAAGACATAAGCAAGGCATGTAAGCACTTACTAAGGTCAATGACACTTAAAACACATACATACTTCTATGTTTTACAGAATCAGAACTTAATTGTTCAACAAATTGCAATAGTTTGGTGTTTACACCAAGCAGATTATCAACTGAAATACCTTTAAAAAAAAAAAACCCAAAACCAAAACCAACCAAGTTCTCTGTTTTGGATCACACTAAAGGCCTTCAATAAGTTTATCTATGAAGCTTTAGAGCAGTTGAAAAATGTCTGAAAAATGGATGTCATTACACTGCTGGCTACTGCTGACCCTCACTTTTTATGATGGGCACCTAATTTAATTCCCTAAATTCATATACATTGGTAAGTAGGAGTTGTTTGAACTCTGAGAATTCTCTGTATCTGAAATCATACTAAGATCATTCCAGTCCTAAAAGTAGTTTCCACTCTTTCCAAACTAGGCTCCCAACAAGAAAAATAAAGAGACACTTTGGAATGGGGGGGGGGAGGAACCCAAGCTCAGAATCTATATAGAAGAACCTATATATTAGAGGAAAAAAAAAAATATTTATATTTGACAGAGGACAGATACAGCCAAAACTTTAAACATGGCAACAGCATTGGTCCAAGAAGGATTTCTGCCTACAGGCTTTGATAGATAAAGCAGCTTTTAAAGAAATGCTCTGGGCTAGAACTTTCTCTGAATTTCTCTTAGCAAACCTCATTCTTGGAGGCTTCTTTTTATATACAAAACTATACAGTTTATCCTGTCTTTACCAGCAGCTTATTGGAGAAACAGCTTCTTACTGTGGGAATTGTTCCACGATTTTGTTTGAAAGTCCTTATTGTAGGAAAGGAAACTGAAGCTGACTCTAAATTCCTATATACGTTGCGCTGCCTCTCCCTCCTTTAAATCAATGGAAGTTAAAAACTATCTAAAGCAACAGAAGGATCAATTCCCTATTTTTAACAAAACTCACCAAAACATGAAATCCCAACTTTTTCACAGCTGAATTCCTCACTAGGTCAGGCCTGCTCCTGTCATTACATGCAACTGTTAATGCACCCAATTGTTACTTACCTCTGTTGCTGCAGGAGCAAGGCGTTTTCTCCTGAACCCTGCTCAAACCCTGTCCAAACACCGAGCCAAGCTAATGACTCTCCTTGAGAACTTTGCTAGCACCATCCTTACCCAACAGAGCACACTTTATATTTTAAAAGGCACGCTCATTGCCTGCAAAGGAAAGCACTGCTGTGCAGAGGCATAAGAGAGGTCTGTAAGAGAAGGAGCCTCTTCCTCCTGCACCTGCCCCAGCAGATGAACTTCATCAAGTCATTTGAGCTCTCCGGGCCCTGGCTTCTTCCTCTGTGAGCTGATGGGTAAATACCTCAGCACCACAGAGGAGTCTGACAAGACTTTCCTTTATCGTATTCCTAATGCAACCTAAAATCTCCTGCACAATAGAAATTCCTCTTAGGGAACAGGGCTGTAGAGCTTAATAGAGATTTATTTATTTTTAAGAGTTGCATAGCTATAATTCAATTCATTCTGACTAATGTGTCCAGACTTGTTCTTCATGGTCTTTTCTTATATCCAATAGCTTTGCTTTTAACCTGCTTTCCCTTTAAAAACTTCCCCATCATTTTAGAGCCTGTCTTGCAATCTCAAAGCAGACAAATTTTGATTTATACTCTCCCCCAAGTTTGCAGCAGCAGAGAGGAAAAAAAGATACTTTCTCTATCGGGCAAAGAAATCCTCACGTACCGCTTTCCCCTGTTTGCCTCGACACGGGAGTGCTGGCGGAGCCGGTCAGCAGAGCTGCTGTTGCCAGCCCCTGTGTGACACAGGGCAGAAGGAGCAGCGGTGCCAGGTTGGCAGCCTCCACTGGAACAGCATCCCTCTTACAACACCCATCTGGAGGAACAACTGGAAATCAAAATCTGTGGAACATCAGCGTTATTAGAGATGAAGCTGAGCTACAGGTTTGGAATCCAAATCCGAATTTATTTCCAAATTGAAGAACCGGGGACTTGTTTCAATGCTTCATAGAAACAAAGAGCCATGAGGTTTTGATCTGAATCAGAAAACTCAGGCGTGTTCAGAGCCTGGCTTTTGGTTTGGGCCCTGTGCCTAATCACAGCCGGTTATAAAGTGATTACTCAGCACTGCTTGTCCAGTTCATTCATCTTGCAGCCTCCGTACTACTTCTGGTCTGTTATGTATACTTGGCATCCTTTACCTGTTTATGTCCTCGATCAGGCAAATCTACATGTATTTTTGCTTTGACGCAAAGAAGCTAAAATGTTGGATGCAGGGTTGGGGGGGATCACCTCAAACATTTCAGTTTCTCGTTTCTGACATCCACAGAAAGCCACACAGTGTAGGTGTTTTGTGCAAAAGCAGAGTTCCTGAGTTACTTGAAGTGAGCTGCTACTGGTATGTACCAGGCAGAGTTTTTCTTTGTTGGTGCTACCGCTTTATAGTGTTCAAAAATAACCCAAACAGGTTAGGTAGTAACCAAGATAGTATCTGAGTAAATTTTACCTCAGGGGATTCCTTCAGAGTCAAAAATGTTTTAGTCTGTCTGCACGAATGTGGCCCCAAGGAAGATTTTACAAGCAAACAAGTTGAACGGCACAAAAAAAGCAGGCAAACGTAGAAAGAAGGGGGAAAGGAACAGAAAAAATTGCGACATATTTTAGCAGCTATGTTTTTTAATACCTTAGTACTGATATTTGTCTGTCTTTGCAAAAACTGAAAATACATCTGGGCTTTTGTAAAAATGACAGCTTGCTTGTTTTGGTTTTGTAAGAGGCACAGGCAGGTCCAAACAAAAATCCCAGAATCAAACACCATTTGTGGTAGGAAGAATCAAACTCCCAGAATACAAGCACTCCTTTAATTCGAGTACTTTATAATCCAAATCCTCTCGTGTCTCTGGATTACACTGCTGGGCATTGTCTGACCATAAAGCCAATTTAATTTTCCAGGGCACAGATGATCTTTCAGTGCTTTTGAGTTGATGTAGAGAATTTTACACCGCTTACTTCTTCTATTGCCAGTTTAATAAGGAAAACAACTTAAGCCAGAGGTGTTTATGTCCCTTGGTAACCTTGATCTGCATATATAGCGTCTTGTGTTCACAGCAGCCTGAGTTAAGTTAGATGAGAGACAGCTAGCTCACTGTCTTCCTGTCTTCTGACCCACACCATTTTCACATCTGCAGATCCCACCTTCTCCCCCCAATAAGCAAAACCAAAACTTTAGGACACTTGCACATACACAAAGTATCTGAGCACTCATATACTTTGGTATTCAAAATCCAGATTGGAGTTACGCTGAATTACCCAGCCACGTCTCTCTAGAGAAACAGAACTGAGCAAGAAACCTACCCATGAACCCAGATCCAATGGGCATCCCAGGAACCCAGACCCAATCCAGCAGATTTGGATCATATTATATACAGACTAATATGTGCATAGCAGCTACTATTTTCCCAACAGCACAAAATAAAAATTAACAAATAGGGAACACATTTTGGCCTGACTCCCTTCATACCTTCTCTTCACGTGCATGCTGACACTAATAAGTATTTTTTCTTCACCTGTATATTTGCATAGATTCTCATATACAGGCATGTAGGCAAATAAGTGTGCGTTTCTCTGTTTATTTACAATTTATAAATACTATATTATATTGCCTATATATTTTAAATACCTTCAATATGTACTGCATATATGTAACATTTTTATATGTTCGCCTACGAAAGAGTCTATGTTGTACTATGTTTAAAGATGTTGAATTGTGTCATGCTAAAAATATTTTGCCTACTGTCCTACTGTCTTATAGGTTTCAGAATGTAACAAATCAAAGGGGGAAACGAGAGCAAAATGGTGTTTCAGCATAAATCCTCCCACCCTTTTACTAGCCAGCCAAGGAAGATGAACAAAGCCATGGGATTTAGACAACCAGCTATACAGCGCTGGCGGCGTTAATTTCACTGCAAGCTGATGTTAGGCACACTATTGGAATTACTTGTGGCCAGCCATTCACAGATAAAAAATGCTGAAAAATATTTGTTCCTGATAAGCATTGACCAACATGATAAGCAAACCAGTCAAAAATCTTGTTCTTTACTGCATTTCTCCAAATCCTTGACTTCAGCAGGGCTGCACCAAAGCTGAACTGTATCAACATACTTGTGAATCAAACCCAAGATGAGTTCAGAGAGAGATAAGCAGAGGAAATGAAGTTAGGACTCCAGCAAGGGACTTGTCCCCGAGGGTCCTAGCTGGGTGGTGTGAGCCCAGATGAAGCCTGGGATGGGGTGAAGAGGGGAGCAGCGTGGGTGATCAGCAGCCCAGAGCTCCCTCCCTGACCCTGTTTTGGTTAACAGAAGTCACAGCCTGTGAGCAGGACTCTAACCCCTGCACAACTGGGACATTTGCACTATTCTAGGACATTAGTCCAAGCTGTCTGGGGAAGTGCTGTAAATATCCCCATTGTATAGATGAGGAAATAAAGTACGCGAGGACAAAATGCTTTACCATGAGGCCAGGAGATTTAAAGATTAAAAGAAAAAAGGTCACGTCATTACCTTAGGTTGAGATTTTCCAGTACTAAAAAGATCAGTGGACTACTCTGCTATGAGTTAGAGAGGAACAGACCTGCAGGGGACCCCTCAGGAATCATATGGGCCATTCCAGCACCCCAAAGTAGGGTCATTTCCTGGATGTATTTGTCTAAGTCTATTCCTGCAGGCCTCCAAACATTCCCCATAGCCAATCCTGTTCCACTGCATCAGTACAGTTTGCTATTTATGGCAGGTACATTTGCAAACTTTGCACTCACTTCATTATTTCTTTCTTTTGAAAGATACCACTGATCACAGGGGCCAGTTTTGTATCCCTTCCAAAGATGACAAATAATAAATTGATGAGCAGAAGTGAGAAGAATCAAAAACGGCAAAACAACCCAGCTCTCTGTGAACAACATGAATGAATGAATTTCTTCATTGTCTAAAAATATTCTTGCCCTTTTACTCTTAAACTTCACCCATCAGTCATTCTTGTCCCTGAGGAATAATTAGTCTGAGAATTTCTGTATACCAAGGAGAGCATGCTTTCGTTATTTCTAAGTTTCCATGATACCTAAAGGGATGGTGAATTCTTGGTTGATTATCTGGGTTTCATAATAGTAAGGTCAGAGCAATGGGTGCAGAGAGCAATGAGTATGGGCTACTGTCTGTGAGTTCATTACCCTGTCCTTTTAGTACAAGCATATTTTTCAGAGGAACATATCCTGAGACAAATCCGTTACCTGGATATGAGATGTAGACTGATTCCCCAGCAGTGTTCAAGCTACTTTAGATTTTCATCCGGTGAAATAGCATAAACTGGGCTCTAATTTCGAGCTGGTGTCTACCCGTATCTGTGATGCTAACTGCAAGAGAAACAGTGCTAAATAAAATACAGCAATGCTTCCCAGTGTGTAGGGAGTTCCTTGGTGTGAATTAGAGCTATGCACTCATCAGAGAAGCAGCCTCACTTGAAGATTAAAAGACCAATGCATTGAAAATTGCTGCAAAGAAAAATACCATTGCTCCTTCAGAGTGGGAAACTACAATGGCAGCTCTACCTTATTAAGAGAGAAAACTTATAGACATTGGCACCGTGACGGGACTTCTCCTTAGAGCTGAAGGGCACAGAAAACACATCTTCATCCCTACTTTGTTCTTCTGTAATGATGAAGCAATACTAAACCTGGAAAGGCTTTGGGCCCCTCAAGCAGGCCTTGGAAGACCCTCAAACAGAGTTAGAATGGGGTCAGCTCCTTTCTTGTCACATAGACTATCTGCCTGGCAAAAACCTTGCTTCTGCCTCTTGATCCAATTATGGCTCCCACGGACATTGATGAGAGGAGGTCCAGTGGCAGAGGTCCCTCCAGCCCATAATCCGCACTGTCTCCAGTCAGTAGGGTGTGGAGGCAGCAGTGCTCTGAAAGCCTCACAGCTGAGGCTCAACAACCACCTCCGTGGAGGCAAAGGTTCCTGAAGCGCTTCAAAAAATCATTGGGTTGTTGTCAAGGACAGCTGTCAGGCAGCAGAGTCTGCAGGCAAATAAGGCTTTTTGTATTTGCAAAGCTTCATGTGTGAACTGTTTCATTCTTCTGGGATAAAGTTAAATAGGTGCTGGCTTACGTTTGAAATATGTCCAAGGTGGTTTACCTGAACGGTATTCATGTCAACAGAGTTTTATCACCTTTAAATTGTTTTTTGTTTTATTTGCCTACTCATAAACCATTCCAGGGAGTGTTTATGGTTTATTTAAAGCCTGGTGGTATCGGGACAAGTTGTAAAGCATTGTTATTTTTTTGTGTTTCCTTGATCAGCTTCACCTACTGCACAGAATCAGGAAAGTTTGCCTGGCTTTGATGAATGGTAACAGAAAAGCCTTTTCTCCAGCCTGACTGGGACAGCTACAAGGCCAGTAAATGCCTAATCATGCAGTTATTTGAAAGTACTTCCAGGCTGCTTTTGCAAAAGACGCAGCATGACACAGCTAACAAATAATTTTACTAGCTCTGTCTATAGATCTGATATATTTTTGAGCCAAAAATATTTATTGTAAATAGTATTATGTAGAAGAGGTTGCAAAATTTTGCTTTGTTGCCACTGATCTTACGAGCTGTGTTCAACTACAGAACACCTCTGGGAAGACAGCTGGTCTCATGCTCTTGATTTGGCCATCTCTGGAGACAGAGAGTTCAGTACTGTCCTGAAAATTTTTGGTCATCAGATGATCTCAACCACAGAGGAATATAAAAAAATCTTTCCCAAGTGTTTCTCACTTCCCCATCCCCACAGGTCTTTTCTTAGTCTTCTCTGCCTCTGGCCTGTTTTTCAATTTTCTTTTGGATTGTTGAGTTGTAGAAGACGACATCACATTTCATGTGGTCTTCACCAGGAAAAAATAAGCCTTTGGCTCCTGTTTACTGCTCCTGCCTGTTTTTATATTCAAAGGCTGCCTTAATCCTTTTGGCCACAATACCAGCCTGGGAAGGCCTCCAAAGCTACTTGCTCCCTGATCTGAAACCCTCTGCATCCAGCAGGATATCATCCAGTGTCCATCCACAATCCACTGTCATCCAGGACATGTGTCACCCTTTCTTGCACCATGAGACTCCTTTTGTAGGCATGGCCCAGCACTTCTTGTTCCCAGGTGCACCCATTTGCATTTGCTTGCATTCAAGCACATGCTATTTGAAAGGCAGTTTCCTGCGGGATCTTGATTATTTTATGCACTTTGTCCTCCTTAAAACAAAGCCACAGCTTCCTGTGTTAATCTGCACACTCACAGTCTGCACAACAGTCTCATCTTTTTTTGAAAAATAATGGTTTATTTCGCATTTAGGCTGTCTAAGCTAGCATAGGCCTCAGTTGCACTGGAGCAACAGCTCTGATGTCCCTAAGAAATCGAGCTATAGCTTACTATCGTCCTGAGTCAGTGAGCAGTAAACATTGGAGCTAATGCTTGTGTGCAGGGAAATGTGTTTGCTAGAAACAGAGACTCTTCCATACATCATGCATATTTACTAGCACATCACCAGGGAACTTAATAGTCATTCAACACAGTCATTCCCAACAAACATCGCTCTTCTCTCACTGGCCTATTTGCATGGCCGTCTTTTGGGTTTCAAAGACTCATGAGAAACACAGTCAGAGGTTTTGAAACACTTCACGTCACGATGAATGTCTGTGCTGAGTAGCAGCTACTCAATGATTTCAAAATGGAAAAGCCACCAGCTGCTGACCACTGGATGGCCATCCCCGGTGTGACAGTGAGGCTGCAGCCGCTCTCTCACCTGCTGCTCCTGTGCTCTGCTGCCAGGTCATGGTATATCACAGGTGGACGTGTACACGGAAACGGGACATCAAAGAGAATTCAAAATTAAATTACCCAATCCTGAACCAAAATTCTGAAATTTTCCAGAATAGTTTAAATAAAGCACCCTTTAATTTTGTTTAATTATTTTCTCCTCTTGGAAAACTCCTTGACAGTTATCCCATTTT
Organism: Charadrius vociferus; assembly: GCF_000708025.1. Classification (NCBI taxonomy): domain Eukaryota; kingdom Metazoa; phylum Chordata; class Aves; order Charadriiformes; family Charadriidae; genus Charadrius; species Charadrius vociferus. Next base: position 1,012,083 of record NW_009648358.1, read on the forward strand.
GCAGGTTACCAAAAGGAATCCATTTCAATGAGTTTTCTAATATCCTCTCACTGAAGTAGAGGCCAGACACACTCCAGTTACGGTTAGTGCTTCTCTGTGCCAATTACTCTACAAAACAGATCTCAGGCAATCCCTCTGTCCTTACGGAGCATTTATTCACATCCCTGGACACAAAAAAAAAAAAACCCAAAAACAAATTAAAAGGGATTAGAAAATGTTTACATGAAGACGATTTTTCAGGATCTCACAAGATTTTTTCTGAATAACGGTCTAACTCCATTAAGAAAAACAAACCCCAATTGTAAGTGGTTTTGTCAATGGTGGGAGTTAGCAGGGAAGACAAGGAGCTCTGCTTTAGCCAGGTTAAACAATAAGTTGCTACTATTTGTGGCTGGCTCCCAGAGGGTCAAAGAAATTAACTCGTGGTTAGTTAAATAATGGTTTTATTAAAACAATGATCAGATCAAATAACTGGCATGTATATGCAGGAAGTCTTTCAAAATACTCAGGTCCTGCAAAAAAGTTAGATCAAGAAAATGTCTTTTAAATGCCTGATCCCTGAAGTAACTGAAACCCATAGAAACTGGATGCCTCAAAAAGAAAATGATTTTTTTAAACCTTAATCCCAACATTCTCTTCTAAGAATAACACAGTTCTCTACTTTCAGTGTTTTCCCTTCATGCAGATGTTTTTGTTCCCTCGTTACAGTGGAGAAATTATTTTTCTTCTGTGACCACAGCGCACTCTTAACTTTTTATTTTATCTTTAAAAAGCGAAATAAATGAAAGAGATCTAAAGCTGTGTGGTTTCACATCCCCCAGTTGAGCTGTCCAGTGAAAGGAGCAAGTAACTAGAGAAGAGGAACGCTGACTGAAGGACGAGCCTCCAGATACCCCACAAGTTGTGGGCAACCGCAGCTGTACAAGCGCAGGTGGGAGCCACCGCGGGTACAGCTCCCTGAGGACACCTAGTCCCTTTTTTGTGCCACCATGGGTTCAGAAGCCACCTTTGCACATTCACATATTTGCAGGCAAGAAGAGCAAATTCAGTCCCAAGTCGTCATACTGCATCTGGACTATGAGACTGGATTGAGAGCACCATGGCTCCCTGGGTCCCCCGCCTGTCATGAGGAGCACTGCCGTGGGCTCGGTGACTGCAGAGTCAGGTCTACGGTGAAATTGCTCTGAGCAAAGTTACCAACTTCGGTATGAGAGGATTGCGGAGTAGGGAGCAGACTGTGCCTGTAAAGGGCCAAATTACCTCAGAGGGTTCAACGAGAGTGCACAAAGGCAGGGCGCCTGCAGGCAGTCTTTGGCCCCTATTCTCTGCGCTTCTGATCCATGAGACTAATTGCCCGGTGGATGCTTTGTGACTTTCGGGGTTTGGGAAGGCGGCTGGAGGTACTGAGAGTTGTTTATACAATCCACAGCACAAATGGATGCTGTCAGCAAAGCAACACGTGTTTAAAGAGAACAGAACATAAAGAATGTCTGATTTCTTCAAAACGGAGAACGAGTTTTCTTAAGTGTAAACACATGCACACACTTGTGGCAGATAGACAGCCATCTAAAGGTGAATTGCTGCCCCTGACCTGTGCTTGCATCTATCAGTTTGCATTATATTCAGGTAGCGGTGAACACTGCCTTTTGGGTGGGTGTAGAGTACTTGGTGAGCTTTTTAGATGAAGGGCAGGTAAAAACTTGCTACGTCTTGTATCCAAGATTCGAGTATTTACCTGTTGGAGCCCTGCATATTAAGGCCCACGCATTTACCCTGCAACACAACATGGAATTTTAATGAATTCACGGGCTCTGAAGGCCCCCACCCACCTTTTCTCAAACAACTGAAATCTTTTGCATTCCTCTTGACTATACCTACTCTGCATGCAATGGCAGCAGATCAGACCGGGAACGAACAGGCCTGCTACTAAACATAGAGAAAGTGACAGACATTTCCAGGTGCCATCTCAGCCAAAGCACAAAATGTCCCTCTTCTCTCAAAGCACAAGAAGGCATGAAGCTATACAGCATCACATGCCAGGCTCAATCACTTCAATCTTTCTATTAAAGAAACCACTCTTGCTCAAACACAGAATGTTTGTGGTGGACATAATCAACAGCTTATCTGAAGGAAAAATCAAAACCAGAGGTGAGGTAGACCTTTGCAGAGCCTTGACCAGATTTACCATGCTGCACATCCCCACCCAAGGAAAAAAGAGGTGCAAATGGAAGCTAACGCCCAGTACATGGCGGAATCTGTTTTTACAACTGATGTTGCAAACCTCCAGGTGTAAAGCACTGTCTTAGCCCAAGGGGGGGACTATGCTGCCCGTCAGAGAGACAGATAGAGGCAGAGACAGCTTCTATTCCAGTATCTCAAAATGTGATGAAACACTGAAAAATAAACTCTAGATATCATAAATCTCGCATATTACCTTGACAGCTGCTATTGGAAAGGAAAACAAAACATATCCTATGAAGAAGAAGAGAGGATAGCAGAGAAGAGGAATGGGTAGCTGGGATGGAGACAAAAGACAGAGGATACAACGTTAAAGCTGGTCAATCCTTATCTGCCTCTAGCTGGAGCCCATGGGACTCCTCTCCATAGGCAACAGTGGTACATCTTCTCATGCCAAGACAACCTGAGTGATTTGGTTTGACAAATCCTGTAGCAGGTAAGAGGATTTCAATTAGGATAAGATTTGACATTTCAAAGCAGGCTTCTTAAAAATACAACCTATCAATGACAGTCAAAACCAAATTTTGGATTAAGAAACATTGGACAGCTCTGTGCTCGTCTAAATCCCAGGCTCAGCATCAAAGGAGAAGGAACAGGGTGAGTAATGCATGAAAATGGCTGCATTCATATTTGAATACAAATCAGAAATGCCTGTCATTAAAGAAATCCCTCAGTTGGTATCCCACCCTAGGAGTCAGACTCTACAACTGAGCACAATAGCATTTGTACGTGTGCATACTGAGAATGGCCTGCTTGCTACACTCCGGGACCTGGATGGCTGTTTCACTGACATACATACCATGCTGGTGACATTCAGTTGTAGCGTATCTATCACATCAATGTTTTCCTCCTCTTCAGCTACTCCTGACTGGTGAACCCACCGCTTCCAACAGAAATTCTTTTAGCAAGAGCCTTGCATTTACTTTTACTATAACTGTCCTCACATCTGTTTCTGTGTCTCTCATTTTATGCCCTGATGTGTTCTCTGGGTATTTAGTCCTTCTGACATTACACTGTTGCAGCCGGTGTCACTAGCACATTTCCACTTTCTCTGTGATAGTCTCTAGTAAAACTAGCACAGAAGAGCGGTCCCAAGATCAATCATTAAAAGCTTTCAATAACAACTTCCCTCCAGTCTGCAAGTTCTCTTTTCACTTAAATCTGCCCTTCAGCTTATCTGTTAGTCACAATTTTCCCGCCATCACCCAGTGTCTCTCAGTTTCACATGCTATACCATTCTAGAAGCTAAGGAGTGCATTTCCATGACTAGAAATAGCAGTGCTTTTATCAGAGGCAGTGATTAGGTTTACCTAGATCATGCTAGATCTAGTCTTTTGTATTTTCTTTCCTTTTTCCATTACTGTATGCCCTGTTCTTTCTTTTAGAACAGTGGAGTAGTTGCTAACAATAGCATGCACTCCAACAGGGCTGGCCTTGTCCCTTCATCAAAGAGACCTACATTTTCCAGATGAATGGTGTCTTCCTTCCCCTGCTAAGCCCAATCAAAAACATTGTTCTTGAGCCTGCATTTACGTGTATCAGTTCCTTCCAGATACCAAGATGACAACGATCCAGCCTTCCTACAATACTGAACTCCTTGAGTTTTTTCACCCACATTGGCCAAACCATTTTGATTTCCAAGTCTTCATTGCCACTAAAAACCTGCTATACCTGCATATTCAGAATCAGCATCCTAACTGAAACAAAAGCAAAGTATCTAATAAATTATTGGGCCACACCCAACTGCGTTCTTTTTTCCCTTTTATTTATATGGCTGAAGGACCTTTTGCTATTTGTTTTAATTTCCTTTGCAGAGCCAAACTCAGCTTGACTCCTGCCAATTCTCATTTTACCCATACATTTCCTGACCTCTCACATGTGGCTTTCTTTGATGACCTGTTCTTTTTTATATTCCTTATTCAGTCATATCTGATAACTTTTCTTCCACGTTTTTCACTTTGCAAGATATGCCTGTTCCAGACATTTGACTCGAAGAAAGGCCAGCCTCACTTTACAATTCAGTCGTCTTGAGCTCTTCAGGCTTTAGCTAGTTCCCTAAATGTATTAAATGCCATCCGTCTGGAACTGAGAAGCTTAGCTATAGATCTGCGCTTGTTTATCCTTCATTTTAATTGAAACTGAAGTCACTCAAACCAAGGTTATTTTCTACTTCATTCTACAACTTAACAGTGTCAGATCTAAAAAAGTATTGCCTCTTGCTGTTTCAGTGACTGGAGAGGAACTCTGTTGGTTATTGCACTCAGAAGTGTCTGAATTTAGCTATTTGTTCCCCTGCATAATCCAGGAAGTCAAAGCCTCCCATAATGACAGACCTCTAACAAGCAAGATCTGTATCTACCAAATCCAGCTCTCGAGGTCATTGGCAGATATACCACACCACCTCAGCAATCATACTTCCCCGGAATGTCTTTGGCTCTATTAGGTTGGTTATTTAACTCGTATTATCTCTCCTTATTTATGTCATTAAAGGCTTACAGTAACATCACACTGTTTACCTTTACTTCTTTCACAAGTTAGGTATGCTCCAGTACCTGTACTCCTGTTATTCCACCCTCTCCTTCAGTAACTGTTTCCAGATCTACAAATACATACGTAGCCCCCTTCCCCATCTCCTTTGACATATTCTTAAACATTCACTTAAACTCCTCCCACTACTTCCAGGTGAAACTGAAGTCCTGTGATTTATTCTTCTGGGATCTCTGTTCCGTAACATGTCATACCTGAATAATTTCTGTGAAGTACCTACTCAGGGATAATGTGCAACCAGCAGCCTTCCTAGTTATCACAACAATTAGTTTTGCCATCTCTGTTGCACCTCAGTAGTCATTCTCATCTATCATTCCTTGTCAGAGTTTTTAGTTTAAAAAAAAAAAAAAAAGGAAACATCCTTCTCTCCTGTGAGGTATCCAACCTTTAATTCCATATCTGTAGGATCTCTTTCTACCCCTGGCTCTTGGCTATTCAACTCATTTCTTGCCTAGTACAAGCCCCTCATTTAAGCACGATGTCCATAGACAGATTCTGCAACTGCAAACTGCAATTTATTTTGGCCAGCTTTTATTTCTATTTGATATAATTTTTTTTATTACGGCTAATTAACTATTCATATTTTGATCTCCACCTCGTGCTTTATTCTCTCCCTCAGTATTCACAGGTATTAGCATAATGAAATATAAACTGCCCAGAAAGAGGAGTCTTTTGTGTTATGACCTGATAGATACAGTCCAGGTTGTTCAGGATATCTTCACAGAGCGATAATATTTCTTACATAATATCCTTAAGCTATAATCTTCCTTATTCCTACCTTAAATCAAACATAAAAGTACTCAAACTCTATCAACTTTCTCCCTTTAACACAAATAAAAATAACTGTGTTTGGCAAACAGGTTGTCTATTCTCATTCTCTCTGCTTGCTGGAATTTCACCTTGCGGGAGCTCATGCAAACCATTTTTTATTGGCTTTGGTTAACATAAGTTCAAATAAACTCAACACTCAAAGCCAAACTTTCAAAAGGTGTCATATATTTTGCCTGCTTTGAACTCAAGGATTTTGCAGGCTTTCCCTGTAGATCTGCCAAGGTTAGCAAAGTTCAGAGAACCTAGCCCAAATTGCAAGGCTGCAATAAAACCTGACATGGACATTCATCTAGTTTGAATGTTTATGACAATTGCTCTACACAGCTACCTGCTCGGGCCTTCTGACACCCCAAAGAAAAGTGACAGGAGTGGATTTTCCAATATTGTCACCTGGAGAAAACTGTGTCAGGACTTTTAAAGAGCTGTATGTTACACTACTGTTACTGTCATAGCCATCCCCGTTTCTCTTTTACAAGGAACTGGTGCTGGTTTGAAATAAGCCACATCTCAGATTCTGAATTCCAGCTCGTTGAATTCCCCATGTGACTCAGTTTCATACTTGCTCAAACAATGTTGTTTCCAACATGGGTCCAACCGCTCCCTCTATTTCCAAAGCCATATTAAAATATGATATCTTGCTCACATGGCTGGCCTCGTGGCTTACTGACATCATTCAAGAGATCAGTCACCTCATAAAATCACACACTGATCACAGTTTTTTCCCCACAACAAGTCTCAATCCATTACACTATTCCTGGACTGCCTGCAGATCGGAGGTCAAGAAGTGATACATACATACACATACTTATATACACACACACACAAAATGGTTCCCTCAAAGCTTTACACTGAAAAGAGGCTGAAAGACAGAGTTCATCTTGAAAACAAAGATGATTACAAACCATAACCAAAAGTATTGCTAAGAATGTATACACACTATAGGTATTTCTTCCTTGTTCTCTCCTTCCTGCATTCTATACTGGCCATCTTTGCCCGAAGTGGACATACAATACTACATAGTGACATTTCTTCCTTGTTCTCTCCTTCCTTCTCTTCCTCCTCCAGGCCATCTTTGCCTGAAGTGGACATACAATACTACATAGTGACCTGGTCTATGGGTAAATCTGGACTTGCCATATTATGTACTTCCATTAATAATATATTAAAAAAGGGCTGACTGAAGAATAAAATTAATTTATCAGTTACTACAAAAATATTACTTCAGGAAATATAAAAAAATATGTATGTGAGCCACAATATGCAAGTGCCTAGATGCTTTTACAATACACACATAGGCATTTCAGACATGCTCTGCTACTGGCATTTAGTCAGAATCACACCTTTACCCAGTGTCTGTTTCCACCAAGGACAGACACTACAGGTTAGTTCTATAAAGTAACAGCCCAGCCCTTCAACCTGTCCATCGTATCCTCAGTAAAACTGAGGTTAGAGCGCCTCAAAAATCCCCATGCTACTGCTGAGATCTCTATTTCCAGGTGGCATCTCTGCCACAAAGGAGGCTCACTTTGCCCTCTGCACCATTTGACAGGAAAAAAGCAATGTAAAGAGGACACAAAACCACCAAGGTAGGGGTTAATCAAATATCGGGCCACTGCCACTGATATATTCACTAATCTCTTAAAAATTGTGATGGGTGAGGAGCAAAAACAAAACAGGAGTAAGCTCTCCCCTTGGAACATAGTTTCAGATCAGAAGCCGCTGGCTGCTATGTGTTTACAGGACTTGAGGCCCTTAGCTAGATTCTTAAATATGGACCCATGTGGATCAAGAAAGTACGTACAAATCCTCTGTTAAAGGTGCACTGACTTTGCCAATCCATCAACCTCCAAATCCTTTCCACAAGACATACTTGCTCCCTCTCGCTCTCCTCACAGATTAGTTCTGTCTGCTCCCGGGCGCCTACTCTCTCTTTCTCTAATGTGATTAAATAAGCTCCCTGTCTCTCCAGGCTTGTGCAACTGCCTCTCGCCTAGTCACCTAAGCGCTCTACAACACCCCAAAGGAGTGGAGTCAGCTGAAACAGGAGCGTTCCCAGCTCTAACATGTAAAGTACTTGCACTCGGTGCTAAATAAACTTGGAAAAATGTTCACAATGCAGCTGTGTGCACAAGATGCTGCAACCTCAGGGCAAGAATAATTATACACAAACAAGATACTTAGGATTTATGTTCCCCTCAAATAAAAATGTGTGCTGCTCATGCCAATCTCAGCACTTCATGGTATGCCTGCAATCTGAGGCAGAGGAACAAATTCCCTGCTAGGATTAACAGATTAGATACCATCACTGCTCTATTTTCCAATAAACTTTACAGGCGTTCTAAGCATTGTGGGTACACATTGATATGCTTTTCACCACTGGAGGCTGAGGATTCATGGGAGGTCCTTTTAAATGCCCTGTTGTGTTGTTGGTATTCATTTAGGCAATTTTCTATCAGTGTATGTGTGGGATAGCTATTCAGAAGTTACAGGGTTAAAGCTGAAGCCCACAGGAATGCAAGACCAAAAAAAAACTGAAAAAGTTTCGGGAAACAGGAACAAGTATCCCTAGACTGTTCCAAGCAAAGGTTTATCTAACTTGCTCCTTAAATTGTCTCATGAAGGAGAGAGCCAACAGCCTGTGCAAGTAACCTGTTGCAAAGCTTAAGCATCTCTCAGAAGATGACTATTTCTCCTAACATCCAATGCCAATTAACTTCATAGCTAACAAAGTCAATCTCTCCTTCTCTCAGTGAACACAGCTAGAGATCAATCGCTGTCCTCTTCATAACGACTTTTTAATCATGGTCATATTTATCTTCTCTTCCTGAGAAAGAGAGTAAAGCCAATTCCCTGATGGTTTGTGTTTTCAAAACCTCTCAACATGCTTCTTACACTTTGGATCTGTAAACATTTGAATGTACCGCATCAATGGGCAATGCCAAAAAATCAAAGAAACACATGGAAAGAAGTCTTGATTGCAATGGGCATGAGATTTCTCAGCAGCCATTCTCCTGGACCAGACTCAGCAGTGAACATATGCAGTGGTACTGAATTATACCCCCATGCTCTAATCTCACTCTAAAAATCAAGGGAGACTCTCAAAGGTGCTTTTATACCTACTTAGCTCTGTGTGGTGGAAATTGAAATGGTATGACTTACCGAGTTGAAAGTAGACTTTATAAGCTATGTTAAAGTTGCTGCAAACAAGGAAAACTCAACAAACAACTTTCAGGAGTACTTTAGTAAGCAATTGCTCGCTGGCTGGAATGCAAGTTCCACCACGTTAGACCCGCTTCATATTTTGCCCCAAGGAGCCAGCAAGCTGGGTGGGAGACCGACGGGCATTCCCACCAGTCTGTCAGGCTGGACAAGCTGCAAGAACAAGCAGTGTGATACTTCTGCCTTCCCTTTCTCGACCACAACACCAGGGAGGAAAAAGTTAATTCAGCTTTCAACCTTTATATTTAGGTCAAGTTCAGTTAAAATTGTAAGAGAAAAAGGTTCAAGAGTTCACCATTTTCTTACCCAAATAACAATGAAAATGGAATTTGCATTCCTCTGCTCAGAGGACTTCCAGAGAGTGAAGAGACAGGCTATGCCAGTGATATGTGAGCAGCAGCTGGCTCTTCACAGGAGTCTTCTGGAACCAAATGAGACAGGGATCGGAAACGCCTGCCACACTACCACTTCCAGACAGGAGATAGCCCTCATGACCTTTTTCTCAATATTCTGTCCACAGGTGCCCATTATTTCCATGGTCCAGTCTTGCTTGTCACCATACTCTTTGCTACACGAAAGAAAGAAAAATGTTAGCCAGGCATGGGAAAAAGATGGGCATGGAGAAAAACGTTATTTTTCCTGCTGGCAATTTTGTTTGGGTTGGCAGAACATGTCATTTTGACTGTGAAAAGGAGCACGTGTACTGAGCTCTGTGAGCTCATTTGGTATCCCTGCCAGTGCCAACTAGTAGCAATTCAGAGCTCAACTTGTTATTGAAGATGAATCCATTACAGCTGTCAGATACCTGCCAATTTAAACCTTAGTGAAAACTGGTCAGAAATTGAGCGACTTTAGAAACCAATACATTTTTGCTTGTCTCAGAGGCTCAAACAGGCACGTGCAAAATATACTCTCTTCCAGTAGCCCGTTTTGCAATTGATTAGAATTTAAATCCTTTGTGCTTGAATCAGGGTGGGGAAAATATTTTGAGACTGCAGTTTGATCTAAATGTTGCTCTTACTTGTGGTTTGGCAAAAGACTCTGAAATGCTGTTAAATCAAAAAGGCAAAGAAAACCTGCAATTGCCGTGTCTCTGCTTATAAAAAAAACATTTTAAAATAACCACATGCATCATTCACTACACAGATGCCACATTCTTCCCTACCCTTATTTAATAGCTAGCTGTCAATCTATGTTGAAGAGCAGTTACCTGACATTACCATAATAATGCTTCAAAGCTTCATATTAAAGATGGGTATCTTCCTAGGCGAGCCCATAGGAAAAAAAAAAAAGAAAGAAAGAAAAAAAAAAGCCTTTTCACTCTGGAGTTGAAAAAATGCACTGCTCTGAGAGATGATAGAGTGTAACCAGGCAGGAATGATAATCACAGAATCACAGATACCCTTGACTTCTCTTTACTGTAATTAAGCAGAGGGATCAACAAATCTGGGTCTGCATAAGAAAGGTTTCTCATCTCTATCTCTATTAGTTGTGGTAGAGAGGAACCTAAATGTGAACCAAGACCTCTAGCCAATAACATAACATAAACACTTCTGCTGTCTTCCAGGATAAGCATTACACTTCTCAGGACAGCTCACGTACCACCACTTTGACGTTTAGTCATTCTCGAAACGCATTCCTTTCACATGCTCCTGCAGTGCACAAACACTGCAATGGAAACTTGCCTGGGTCACAAATTTAGGAGATGGTGCTGTGTGTACAATCCAAAAAAACCTTTAAAATCTTTCAAGTTGTGTTAATTTGATATTAAGTATGGGGAACTGGAGGTGACATTAAAAGCACCATTTTGCAAGCAGGATTAGAAGGAGATGGTGAGAGCCAAAGACCTGCTGAAGCACTGGGACATAAAATCACCTTCTCGCAGTGTGAGGAAGAGCGAGAAATCAAAACACAGAAATCCTGTGAAAATGGGACCAGGTGCTTAGGTGCAAGGGAAATACAGCTCAGTGGTAGCTTACCAATATATAGCACCTTCCATTCCCTCCGCAAGAGAGTAGAGAAGCCCAGAACCACAGGACAGTTAGAAAACAGAAGGTAATAGGTGCTTCACAGGAGAATGTCCAACACCAAACAACAAGCAAGCACCAAGCATGTCCTGTCTTCTCCTACCATGTATTGCAACCCCATTGGATGAGTCCCAGAGCAGAGACTTTCCTTAGGAGCTACTATCAGGAAAGCTGTTGACACCAACCTCCATGATCCACAAAGCCCTCGTGCAACCTCCCGTTGACTAAGCCTTCCACATCTCAGCTTTTCGCTGACTAGAAAACTAAACGTTGCAGGAACGTAGCTGTGCCAGTCTTCAGTGTTAGGAGACAAGATTACACAGACCTCTGACACATGAGAATACACAAAGGGAAGCCATTAGGAGATGGGACAAAAACTCAAGCGTCTATGAGGGAAAAAGAAAGGGTAAAGCTAAACTTCATTCCTGAACTCCCTCCCTCCCAAGACAAACCCTGCCACTTGCACTATATACCATAAGAAAAATACATTCCCGGGACCCATCTTCCAGTAGGCCACCATGGAAGGAATTGTCACCCTGGACAATGTCCTTTAACTTTCTTTCTCTGAACACAGACATAATATCAATTGTGGATGGACAAGAGTGATATCTCTCAGCACCTTTCCCCCGCCCGCAACGTTCCACAGCTGATAAAATGACCTACATGGGAGCAATGGCACCTACTCTGTACTCCAGGACACAGCATTCATTCAAGGCAGGGAAGCTCCTTATTGAAGCATAGAACTGTTGTGGGCAAGGGAGAGTATTTATAAATTTGTACGCAATGTTGTTTACTCTGATACAACTGGATTGCTTCAAACAAGCATTTTGACTGAAACAAGATGAGATAATGGGAGCCCTGACTGCTGGAGGCCAGCTCGGTTTCAATTTGAATGTATGTATTTATTTAAGCCTTCACGAGCTTTCCCATTGCCTCTGTGCGTAAGAGAAGCTAAGTCAACAAAGAAAGAGAGCCTCAACAGCTCAGACTACTATTTGTGATCTCACGCTATGACAAGAGAAAAAGTAAGCACCACAACAGTTTTGCACCTTGTGAGCTTCTTTCATAGCAGTTTGCTTTACATCTGAAAGAGGGGTTTTCTTACTCTGAAAGAGGGGTTTTCCGATGTAGAAGAATGGGGAAGAGGGGGAAAAACAGCTTAAGAATGCAAAGAAAATCTCTTTTACTTCTTCGCATTGAATTGAGTTTTCTATTAGCATATAGAAAAGTTTTTAATCAGAAAAATTAGAAAATATAAACAGCTTTTGCTGTGAATCGATGTAAGACCCATTACACACAAGCAATGTGTGTTCACATGCATGCATGAACATGCACACAAACACACATACTCGTTCACGTATGCACACGCCCAGAGGCAGTGACTACCATTCTTTCTAGGGGAGTTTCATCTGTACTTTTGAAAACGGCACTTTTCAGTAAGAACATCCACTTTTGAATCAGTTTTCAAGTACTGGATCTAAATTAATAATTGACCTAAGCAGCAAATCTTAATCCAGGTTCAATCCTCTCTCAAGTTGGACCACAAAAGGTACTCTGCCTGAGCTTTCCATGGAACTGTCACAAATCAAAACATGCCCATATTAACTCATCAAATTTGTGGACCAAACCAGTATTAACACAGCTATGAAGAATTAAGTTCTTCAGTCACAAAAAAATCCACAAAATAAGTCAGTATTCCATGTTTTGCAACAGTGTTTTTCATTAAATGTTTGCACAAAGTATAGCAACCATGACAAAATAATTTGTGGTTTATGCATGTATATAGCTACATTAGACTGTACAGGCCATTTAAATAGTGCATTATGTTAGCAATCATCACTAGTAACCCTACGTTAAGAAGTGTGGGCAGACACCTCATTAATACATACACAGATTGCCAGGATATTGTGCTGTCTCCTTGCTGCAAAAATATAAAATACAGTAGCAAGATTGAGTGGGATGATGAAGTCATCTGGCAAATCTCCACTGGGTGATGCACCTATGAGCAAATGACATAGCATATTCACACCACCCACTGGATACACCACTGGACTGGAATTCAGGTGCAGACAGACATTTCGGTGATCCCCATTGCCCAAGCATGGACAAGCCACAAATCAAACCTAACGTGCTATATCTTTGGAGGAGGGAATACTATGGCTATCTTTCTTAATTTTAAATTCTAGCAGAGAAAGAGTACTGGTAGAGCTATCAAAAGATAGGGTTGCCCAACATGCCCCATTTTAAGTACTTCATTTTCGTTTGACTATAAATTGGCTACACTTCAGCTACTGGGGTGAAATATCCATGGCAGGATCTGCTTCCAACTGTAATTTTTTTACTTTTGAAATCAAGATGGTATAAACAAATCAGCTTCTAATCTTGGGAAATGGAGATTCCTACCTTATGAAAAAGTCCGGTGTAAACTAGCGAAACACAGGCTGCTTTGGTTCTTAGCTCCTGATCTACAGATATGAAAATTATAAATTCACTAATAATTGAAGCACTCGTATTATACCAGGAAAATAAAAAGGCAGATAGGAGAGCTCTTGCTCTTAACGTCATGTAATCTGAACATTGTTCATCAGCTATTACTGGTAGCGGCTAGCAACAAAACACAGGTGTCACAAACAATCTTAAAATCCTTTAAGGACACAGAGTTGGAGACTCAAGCTTCAACAAAAAGAGTCAGTCACAAGTGGGAAGAATGAAAAGGTTAATAAGACTGTAACCTGCAATGCCCAGTCAGAAAGCTCTTTTGTTAAGAGGCAAGTATCAACAAAAGTAAGCAGGAATTTCTCAGAGAGGTATGGCCCTTTTCTAATGCATTTATCAGATTGTGGAGGGCATGACAAAACTCCACATCGCTTTAGCAAGAAGATTAATTTAAATAGCTATATTTTGTGGGCAAAATAAAGCGCTATGATGCATTGAAGACAAAAGAATATACTCACTAACAAGCCAGAATAGAAAAGGAACAAGCAAGGGATGCATTTATTTTACCAGCTACTTTTTTTTTTTTCCACTATAATTTTTCTTTTCTAAGAGAACATTGGTTTTAATCCTTTTCTGCAATTCCTTTTCAGATCAGTTCTTTCCTGGCTCTCCTCCCTCCTCCCCCAAATCTACCCCTACCCCCTACCCACCACAAGGAGAGACCAAGCCCTGCCATATTTGAGTGGAATGTTGACGCCCACGTGGGTGGGAGCAGAATTAGCCAAAACAAGTCCCTGCATTCCTTAGGATGTCAGCCCCCTTATGCTGGCTCTTTTCTAATATCTTATTAATAGGCAAAACCTCTTTCCCAAATCAGCCATCCCCATTCTTTCACGGTGGAAAAAACAGAAACAAGAAAACTTCCTTAAACAGGTGCCCAGGCATATTTATAGCAAAGTATTATGCTAGTTAGACAATTACAGTTTTTCAGTTGCCCAATTTAAATTCCTATAGGTACCTAATAAACCATCAAATGAAGAAGAATTACCAGTAAATAGCAATTACCTTGAAAGAACAGTACTTTAAATATTAAAGTGACACTTCATTAGTTATGCTAGCAAACAGGTCAGTTTGAATCAAATGGCTATTTTAAATTAGTGGTCCTATTGCAGACGTGGGGTGTAATTTTTATTACCAAATACCCAGCCAAGCTAGTGACCTTAAAAACATTACTCAAGAAATGGTTGAGAGTTAATTAGAATACTGTGCCGGCGGGGGGTGGGGAATAGTCTTGAACATCTCTGAATTCTTTCCAGGAAGGTGTTTTTAATAATGACAGTAGTTTACTCCACTTAAAGGTCCATATCCTCAAGTCAAAATGTAGGCTTTTATGAAACCATCAAAATATAAGACTAGAAAAATATTTCCAGCCCTTTTCTCCAACTGCAATGACATATTTTCTTAAGAAACAAAAGCACCTCTAATACAGGACGTCAGCTAGAAACTGACTCCCAATAGAAGCTTATACTGATATTTCCTTTTGCTGTGCAAGCTGAAATGAGGGTGGGAGGGAAACCTACAGATAAATGTAATTTGACATTTAGCACTTTTCATTTTTAGCAATCTATGGTATTAGAACTCATCGCAAAATCAGTTGGCTAACGTACATTTTCGTCGTTGCAATTTCTTTTTTCTCTAACATACACCAGAGCAAAGAGTTTTCAGACTGATAATTCAAGCAGCTGCTACCTGTAAATTCCACTGCAAGACTCTCATTACACAGAGAAGTTCCTGTATTTTCATCGCACTTGAAAACTGTATCTCTAACCTTTCTCAGCAGAAATTACAAATAAGCTGGCACAATGTATAGAAGGAATGGAAGTCCCAGCATGGATTGTTTCTTTTAGGCTCCTGTATAGATATGTTTGCTTCACATTCTCCTTTTCACCTCTTCTATTCAACTACTTTCATTGCAATTTCTATCCAACATTTTCACCAGGTATTCCTCTTTACACAGTCCCATCCAGCGTGTTCCATGATGGCAGTAACCTCAGTCACAAGCACCTGTGGTTCTTAAATTCTTCCCAGCTTAAGTACAGCATTTTAGGTTTTTCATGCTATAGCTGCAGAGAATTTGCCAACTACTTACTAGACACAAAAGAAAGAACACGATACTATGAGTCATAACTGAGGACCCATGAGAACTGCCATAACTGCACTAAAGTTCAACATAACAGTTAATTCCCTCTGAGGTAGAATGACTTCACACAGAACTTGAAGGAAGATTCAAAATGAAGGTTGAATTTGGGCAGAAAAATGCAGGTAATCTTTCTGTCCAAAGATGGAATCCATTTGTTTCCAGGAGGTACACCTGGCAGAGGTACAGGGAACATCCACAGCCTTCTGAAAAATCTTTGAATTCCAAAACCATTAGAGATCTAATAAAGGATTTGGGTATCAAAGGTGGGACTTTAAAGGAACTTACCTGAGAAGGGGAGCCCTGAGATCTGGCCCTTGCCCCCCTGAGCTTTACATCAAGCAATAAAATACATGAACAGTCCTAGGAACAGGGATCAAAATCCTGGAGTCCTCCTCCTTGGCTGAGTTCCCTAACCATGAGGCTACAAAGACAAACTTCACTACATGCCCTCTATGGCTCCCTTGAATTATTGCCCAACTAGAGGAAAAGTTTTCATGGGAGCACTGGAGAACATTCCCACACTTCCCTTGGAGATAGGAGACAATGGTAAAAACACTTCAAGCAAAGTGGGGAACTGGACTTGGATCTGCCAGATCTTGGATGAGCTCCAGACACTAAAGTGTTACATCAAACGTAAGAATACATCTCTTCCAGTCAAATTTTAGGAGAGGAATGAGTTGTCTTCAGCAATTTGGGACAAAAGCTGTAGAAACCAATCAACAGGAGAGACTTCAGGTCTGTGGACCTACCTCTTCAGGATATCGGGTGGGTGCACGGAGTCATGTTTGATTGGAGTACAGTGTCTGCTGCCCTAGCCCAAGAGAGTGGTAAGATTTCAGACATATTCTTGTTTTCCATATTTCTTTTAGCTGGTATCTGGCATGACTTGAGCCTGCTGGCTGTTTTGGATCCTATTCTGAAGTATCTAACTGTCCTTAATTACTATAGAGGGCTCTAAAGCACCAGACACCAAAGGTCTGGACTGCACTCAAAGTGGTTCAAGGCAGACAGCTGCAGAACTTAGGTCCTCCCTTGAACACAGACCTATGTGCCTGATCCTGCACTCCATCGAGAGCTTTACCACAGATTTGAACGGGCATAGAATCAAACTCATTCCAGTCTCAACGGAGCTCTGAGTATGCACAGAGGTCGACACAAGAGCCAAGTGAGGACCTATAATTGACTGTGTGTGATTATTTTTCCTTGTATTCACGTCCACTGAAAGCTGTCCAGTAGCATTTGAGATTGGTGAAAACATACTATAGCCAAAGCAGCAAACCCTGGAATGTTTCTGAGGACTCAGGTCTCAGCCTCAGCCTTGTCCTGGCCCCATCCAGGAATAATACCCACTACTTACCACCATCTTGATTGCTTCAAAGAAAAAGAAATTTGCTTCATATGCTGGACAGTCGGAAGAACAAGGTACCAGAACATGTCACGCTATGCACCTATCATTCAGTTTCGTCTTATCCGGAAAGCGTAATAGTACGAAGCCAACCAACGCCCCATTCCAAAAGGCTCTCACCACACTCTGCATGGACCCAGTGACTTAGATCCATTAGTACAGCCCTCACAAAAACCAGACTGCAGAGTCAACAAGCAGTATTGCTCAGTTGTCCTACTGCCCGGATCACTTGGGGGAAAAACCAGCCAATTATTTCAGATTAACTGTGGATTTAGCAGCCTAATTTAAGTATTCACACTGGAAAATGAACTGCAAAGTACAGCTGTAGGAAATAAGGCCCTTGTAATCGAAGAAGTTAATTTGTTCATTTCAGCTGAGTAGTCATTGAAATGCCTATCTCATACAAATATTTGTCTGATATATTGATATACAAATATAATTTCAGTATATTAGCTGAAGCACTAATTATATTAATAGCTGTATTTGCTTTGAAAAGGTCTCCCTTGCTGAAATCAATTAAAAGTGCATGATGAAATTTCATTAAGCTCTACAGTATGTTTTTCCATCAAGTGCAAAGTTACTATCTTCTAGCTATCTTATTATAACAGT
Source organism: Charadrius vociferus (assembly GCF_000708025.1). NCBI lineage: Eukaryota > Metazoa > Chordata > Aves > Charadriiformes > Charadriidae > Charadrius > Charadrius vociferus. The sequence continues at coordinate 1,029,595 of NW_009648358.1, forward strand.
GCATGATAGGACTCCCAATAGATTCAGAAATCATTGTGCCAACAACTGTTTTGTACTTCTTTATCAGTAAGCATGGATTTTTTTTTTCCCTGCCTCCTGAGGGAACATATTTGCCTCGCACGTAAACAGTGCTGAACTTGTAAATGCAGGATTAAAGTTACTGAGGGATATACCTGTGGTAATCTCAACCTCGCACTGCCCAGGAGGGTTCCTCGTACAAAGCAGCACGTGTTTCACTCTGCATGACCTGGGTCACAGGCCCTCCCTCCAGCAACCCACACCACGATGGGCGATAACCACCATCCCCTTTGCATCTGACAAGGAGTACACTATAAACCGTGAAAAAGAGAAATAGGACCTTTACAAATGTATAGGTATTTACATGGTGCTCAAGAAGTGCTACCACAGGGCAAAGGAGCACCAGAAGCAATGGACAGAGACCCAAGCTAACCTGAGAGACTCAGAAGCCAAAGAATATATACGTCTCCTTTCCCAGAGCAATCATTAAATTTAGTGCTGGGCAGAAGAAGGTTGTGAAAGAAGGCAAATTGATCCACAAAGAGAGAAGAGAGGGAAATGCCATTCCTAGACTTGAGGCCAGTGCCAACAGTTGCACCCAGAGAGACAATGATCTGTGGCTATTCCTCTTCCAAGCATCCTTTCTGTTCTCGCTTCCTCAAGCCTCAGTCTAAACAAGCCAATTGCTTTGTCACAACCACATGATTTGGGAAACTACGTCAGTTCTTTGCTCTTGAGCTTCCTCCATGTCTTGTCACTGTTTCTTCAGGTTGCCAACACACAGACGTTGCAGTGGTGAGCACGGAAGAAAACCCTTCCTAAGCTAGACCAGCCCCGCTGAACAGCAACAGTTTTTCTTCTAGGCTTATACACCTGAGGCAATAAGGTCCCAATCCCAGGTATTCCGTGCTTCCATAATAGTTTTCCTGTTATTACTCTGGCTGTCCCCAAAGCCTGAGACCCAGAAGGAGAACAGTAGGGTAGGAAAAAGAAAGACAAAAGGAATGCCAGCCCAAAGATACTGAAAGAAAGCAGATGTCTGTGCTACAGATTTGTGCTCTTCCTGAGAAGAGGGAATTAGAAAGCACCTGGTAAAAGCAGTATCCTTACAAACAGAAAGGGGCCAAAATGAGGTGAGGCAGCTGAAGAGTTCTGGAGCCAAGAGTCTGAGTTTCAGTCCGCTGAAATCTGAGGAACTGCTCTACATGGCAAAAATTAAGCAGGTGCCTAAGTACTTACTCTGAAGAATTGACTCATGCTGTAATTTTGCAGTTCTTAGCTTGTAAGCAGAGCAGAACCACGTTCTTCACTGAGAGACTCTAAAAAGAAGCAAAGAATTACGTATTTTACTAAGGGCACAAAAATGTTTTTAACATATTTTCTAATATAAACAAGAACTGGCACTTTTATAAAGCCAGCCAAATATAAGTTAGGTTCTTCAGATATTATATTTAGGATCCAGTAAGAAATATGTCACCACTTGTGAGGAGTTTTATTCCATCAACTGTGCTACCACCCACCTAAGTCTGTCCATGTGTTGGTGTGGAAAAGTGCCGTGTCTTCCCGCAACACTCCTGTCAGAATTAAAATACCTTGCATTGTAGACACATTAGGAGTGCTTTATCATGCTCAGCTGATGCACACAGTAGCTCATTATGATTGGGTAACTCAGCCATTAAGCTCTACAATAAGCCCACGCTGAATCCTAAAAAGGCAGCCATATATAGGCTATGGAGGTGTTGAGTAAGAGAAGATATACTGTGCTCTACATAACTAATTTTGCCTTCAATCTTTCCAGCAGCATTTTTAGCAAAAACTGAACACATTGAATAATTATATCCCTAGAGTAATTTCATTGAGCATCTTCCAACCCAATAGAGCCCTATTGTGTTCCCCAAAGAACAACTGAAAAACCTTCAGCCTAGGTACAAAGGAAAAATACAGATTTTTTTTTTTTTTTTTTTTTTTCTCCACAGATGAGGGTCCTGGTTACTCTGGTCCAGGGTTAGGCATTGCAATAGACTTGGCATCCTCCATCACCCACGTTAGCTCTTCCCTACTTTCTCACTCCCAGGCAGTATGGAAGCAGCAGCTTTTGGACAAACAAAAAACAAACAAACAAACAAACAAAAAAACAACACCACAAACCACCAAACTAGAGGGGAGGGAAAGAAACAGCACATAAGTGAAAGAACGGGAGACAGGGACCATTTGGGTAAAGAAACTGGGTTGGAAGCATGTAAAGAAAAAGGGCTGACCAGAATCAGGTTAGGTGGCAGAAGGAACACGCTACACCAAACACAAGGGAAGAGGAGAGCTCGCAGCCAGCTGCTCAGAGGCCAGAATGAGGAGCCAGGCAGTGGTGGAGGAAGGGAGGCGATGTGGGACACCAATCCGGCACTACTGGGAAACCAGAATGAATGTGGGCTCCAGTGATGAAGGCCAGGATACAGGGTTACCTACCCTAGCTGCATGGGGGTATCATTCTCATTTAACATTATCACATTTTTGTTTCTCTAGTCTACCTCAAAATACAAACCAAGGTTTTGCTGTAATTCTTAATGTTAAAAATATATATATTTTTTCAGCTGGCAAAGTCAAGGTTTAAGACCTTAAAAAATAGCAGTGCAATGTTAGCGTGTCCCACTCATACACTAGGCGTGCTAATACAGCCTGCGTTAAGATGACTACTTGCTATTCTTCCCCCCTGCTTATTCTTGTGTGTGTGTGTTTTCTTTCATGGCTGTGGTATGAATCTTTCCAGCACGTGTCTTTAATTCATAAATACTAGGTAGGGCTGTTTCTTCCCCCACTGATGATGAGTGCAATTAAATGTATTTTTTCCAAATGAAGTTCTTAATATTCATTACCAATGTCATTCAGAACTCTAGATTGCAGCTCAGACTCATACGTACACCTGCTACATCAGAGAATTTTTTTTAAATGGGATCTCCCCCTCTGTTTAAAGATTGGCCAAATATCATAACAAGCAGATCCATTTAAATCCTGTCATATTGAATGATATATTAAATGACTCACCTGGCAACCTTGGAACACTTCAAAGAAACAGAGGAATGAAGAGCAGGTGCTCATCTCAGGAGAGCAGGGCTATTCCTATGCTTTTTGCAGCTTGTGGTGGTAAGCAGCGTACTAAATACTACAGCTGTTTTGTTTCCTGAAACTGAAAGCAAAAAACAAAGATAGGCCTGTATAAACAGAGAATCTTATGAGTTTCATAGTTTTAAGCCTAACTAACCAAAAAGCAAACAAACTCATAGCCTCACAGGGGAAGAAAAGAGATGAGAATGCTAGGAAGCGAAGCATGAAGCGCAGTATACATTGTGTGACTGCATGCATTGTATAAGCAAAAATGATACTCTGTTAGAGAGAAGGCATAGTTTATATAAGGGATAGGAGCTCTCCATGACAAAACCAGCCACACACATTAGCAAGAGGGCTATTCAGACAAATAGGACCCATGGACCTGATCAATGGAAAACGCTGAAATGTAGTAACCTATACTATTTTCATACAACCTAGGCAGGATGAAAAAAAAAAAGGGGGGGGGGAACAAAAAACCACAATCCCTTGGGGACTGTGACTTTCCACTGACTTTACCCACTGCTGGGGGGATATTTTTGTTGCCACCAGCAATCCACTGGATACTGAGCAAGGGAGACAGCTGGGGAAGTTTTGGCTGATTTTATCACCAAAATGTATCTCCTACAGGGATTAAGCAAGTAAATAGATCAGGTCTTGGATAAATAAACACCTCATCATTTGTCATCTACATTTGTCAGCAGTTTGCATTGTGTTTCTCTCACACACTTTTACATAACTCAAATAGTTGAAGCATATTAAGGGAGTTGTATCTGTTCTAGACTCATGACCCATTTATTTCTTTTCTGGGAGCTAATTTCCCCCAACTGTGCCTCAAACTGAACAGCTCCCCAGCAGCCTCTGTATAGATTTTGTTTCAGCATCTGATTTCAAAAGGACAAAGGCAGAATTTGACTAGAGGAGGGACCAGGAAGATGAAATTCCCTTTACAAGATTATTTGGAATGAAGACGTGTATTTAAAGTAGTCAGGGAGAGAACAGAGTGGAAAAGAAAACCCCCACAGGATATGACAGCCCAGAGCTTGGGATAGATGCAATGACAAAAATGTTATAAGTCAGTGACAGCCTTCAAACTATGGATGAATAGTCTACTAAAAAATAGTAGTCCTCCACTTCTTGGGAAGCTGAAGAGCGTTCATCCTTGTTTATGTGGGGGACTAGCCCTGATTTCAGGAACTGATAACCAGCAATTGGTTTGCTCCCATGCGACCTCGACTGCAGACAGGCAAAACCCCTGGGGAGCTTCCAAACTTAGTTTCTGTGATTCTATACCCCGAGGTGGGAAGGGGAAGAGCCCCTCCACTTCTGCAGAAACAGCTCTAGCATCCCACATAGTAAAGACAAAAGCAGGGGACACAGCAATGCTTCAGCAACCCGGTCCAACCCAGGAGTAACAACAAGCAGTAAGACAACCCTTGGGTGACATAGTTAGCGGAGAAACTGCTTAGGCCCATTCAACCTAATGGAACACGTAAAAACTGACCACAGTGACGTTTCTCAAACAGCCCTAATTGTCATCACAATTTACCAGCAGTAGCTGCACTTCAGGAATTTTCTTCACAATCCTTTTCAAACAACTCCAAATCAATTTTCCTGGCACATCCCCAAGTGTTCTTTTCAAAAGAATACCAGGTGCTCAAAAAATATAAGAATAGTTCATCTGGGCCAAGCAGAGATCCATCCAGACCAGTACCTTGTCTTGAACGACAGTCAACAGGTATGAGATGAAGACAAACTCACGGTGATACAATTGGAAGACTGTCACTGCTGATCTAATCCAACTAATGCGATCGAGCAAGCACAGCTCTGTCTCAATCGGGTGAAATGCCTGAAGCACAACAGGCAAGATGTGTTTCACCCTCAAATTCCAGGAAAGCATTGTGCAAATACTCTGCGTGGGAAGGCTGCCTTTACATGGCCCATGTGACCGACTACAGTAAAAATGTCCCAAGTCTCTCCCTGGTGTAACTGCATAGCACCCAGTGGGGTTACACCAGCAACAAAACAGCTTACAAACCTGATGATCTTTCACGAAGGAATGATCAATGGGGCAGTAGCAAGAACGAGATGGGGAAAGAGGGGTCATTCCTGAAACTGATGTTCTTTGTTACCAGGTCTGTGCTCTGGACACCTGAGGCCTGAATTGGCTCCTGTACCTATTCACCTCATATCATTGTAACCCCACTGACATTAGTAAATTAATCCTGAGGAAGGTAAAACCTGTGACAGATGTGACTGACCACCCAAGGCTGGCAATACCTGAGCCTTTTATTTATTTCACATAAAGTAACATGAAGGAGCTGGTCTAAAGCCCAAATAGCACATAAAGCACAGATGCCAATGACTTGGCAAATTGCATTTCAAAGCAGCAGAGAGGTTTTACACCCTCAACCTTTTTATTTATCTGATGGATTACCTACCTCTAGCTGATGTTGTTCTAAAATACTGCTTCAGTACCTATGAGTAACTATGCCACTGATTACTAAACACCTTTTTTGGGGGAGGAAAAAAAATCTATAGAACATCTTTATACTTCATTTAATACCCTCCTGGGCAAATATTCACAGATGAGCAGTTAGGTCAGGTGGTCTATGTCTTTTCTCTTCAAACAAGAACCAATATAGCAACATTTCTCACAAACCACCATATAAATCTTCTCAGATGACTTTGTCAATCGAAAACAGTGTTGAAAGCACTGTTAAACACTGCTAACAGTTCCAACACTTCCTTGGCTTTTGTCCACCTTGGAGCTCTTGCCACAGGACAGTCAGGATTTGTTTACTAGCCTCTTGTTGCATCCAGATGAGATGCTGGCACTAGACAAACAACAGGGGAATGACAAACAATGAAACAAAATAGAAGTATCTCTTCCAAAAAGCCTCTCAAATATAATCCAGCGAAAAAGAGCTGAGTAGAAAGTCAATAGCATAGTTCATTCATACACTCCCCCAAAGACAAACATAGAACAGGGTTTTTCTTTGGTTTTGGTTTAGTTTTTGTGCTTTTTTAAAGCATGTAGTATAACACATGCACACGCACTAACAAGAACTGCTTTGTCTGATTTGGCACTTGACTGTGTATTCCTGCTCTGTGGATTGGACATGGGAATAAAAATGACAAATGAAGAACACAAGCAGTTCTCCAACCTCTGTAACTCTTGTTGTAAAGAGACAAAAATGAAACTGCAGTGAACTGCAGGCTTTAAGGCTGTTATGGCTGCTAGATAAATCAAAAAGCAAAGAAAGGAATCCCATCTTACCCAGCTCGTCGACTGGGAGACCTGCCTGGCAACGCTGCATCCCCTGACACAGGATTTTGTCTCAAATAAATCAGTGAGAGATAAAGGTTTGTGATACTTGAGAGAACAGTTGTATCTAAAAGGCACCTCAAGGCTACCAGTCTATAAGTAAAACTGAAGTACGAATTACACTTCTCTCTCTTTGGTATGTTATCCCAACCACATTCAGTAAACAAATACCAGCACATCTTGAAATCTCTAACCCTGTGCCAAATGCAGTCGCAAAGGCCTATAAGACATGGGTTAATGAACTGGCCAAGTGCAAGATGATGTCTAACTATAATTTCACATCAGGCTAACATCTGCACATCTACTGGGCATGTTGATGGTAAACACAAACTTCTTAGCAGAGATACTGATGATTAATTCTTTATTCCCACTAAATTAACAAAGATCCCTGACACGGTTGAATAGTACACTCATTAGACGAGTATAATAGATATGCTGCAGGGGTAAGATGAAGGACTCTAATTATCCCAATTTGGTCAAGATTGTTTGAATATCTTGCCTTTGGAGAGTAAAGAAGCCTAAGGGAATTTGGTCCCAAATCCCACATCTAAATTCCTTAGACTTATTTCAAAATCTAGTTCATGAACCTTGGAGTAAGTCTCCTAAATGTCTTTTGAGACACCTGTCTGAGGGCTTAGTACCTAGCCACTTTGTGGATTTTCAGCATACCTGAGCAAAAATGGCTGCCCAAATAAGGAAAACGTGGAGGACACAGTCAACAGTGACTCACTAGGTTGACATTCTCCCTATTGTTCTTCGAGTCCTTACAGAACGGGGTGGAGAATTAGGGAACTAATAGGCATAAGGTCAATGAGCTGTTCTATGAGCAACACAACTGATGAAGCTAAGCTTCCTGCAGATGTATGCCCTACATCCCTCAATTACAACCACTTTCCCTTGTAATCATGGTACCCCTCAGTTCCCTTCCATGTGCTCATCTGTCAGCCTGCGCAAGCAATAGTGCATGCTGCATCTGATTTGGAGTTACATGTGCTGACTGGTCAGTGGGCTGTGGTCTCAGGCTAGGTAAGGTATCAATCATTAATGTTTGTCCTTCACTTTAATAGGAGATAATAGAGCATTCTAATAGGAATAAGGCATTAATAGGATTCCCTCTTTTCCAACTAGCTATTGACAGTCATTAGAACTGTAGAAGTCTAAAATCTTCTTGTCTTTTACCCCATAATGCTATGTCCTATCTAATTTGACCAAGGAATTAAAAACTTGTACAGAAGGAATAAAGATATGCCTTTTGTCATAAAGTCTTGATTCCTAGGGACCAGGCATTGTTTGATCTGAAGAAGAATTATTGTGGAATGGACAAATGGATGTCTTCATAAAAACAAAGTCAAAGGGCTATTCAGAGAAGCCTATTTGCCTGTTCTTAAAGCTAATTTAATCAGTTGCCCTAGAGGTAGGGTTAGCTACTTACCATCAATAAAAATTACCATAAATACTTTTCATTTTTAAGTCTCCAAATTAATTCAGTGCCATCTGAGCCACCCCCACAGAGAACATGGATTCTGGCAACAAAGGTTTCTTGTTGCCAGCTCCCTGCCAAGTGTTATAGAAAAAATGCATTTTTTTCTGACTGAGCATCATGCAGAGCACATTCCAGATGGCAAGGAAAGAAATGGAGAAGACCTAGTCAGCAAGGATTTAACTGGGGAAGGTGCCTTGCACCCACAAATTTGACAGGATCCAACAGGAGCTGCACCACCCATCAGAAACTCCACAGATCGCGTTTCTTTAAAAGAACTCTGTGAATATCTTGCTAGAATGTCTCCTATGGAAAGCATAAAAATGAAAGGTGACAAAACAGAATTCTTGCAATCTATTAATCAGCAGCAGAGTAAGAAACTTTAAGGTTTTCTTTTATTACCTTCTGGGTTTTTTTTGTCTATACAGTATCCAGCACACCATGATCTAGAATGCTATTCAGTGTTTCTAGGTACTACTGTATTACATACAGCAGATACATCACCAGAGAAGGGCACAGAATAGCCACACACTAAGATCATCAAAGCATACAGCCATCTCCATCAGAATAAGAGGTTCTCCTTCAGTTTTTCAGATTAAGGACATTTGTGTTACACTCATGAATCTTTGTGGCAATAAATATTTCCTACACCTGGCAATGTTTTTACCATGGCAAATCTTGACTTAATCCTGTCCCTGGTACCCATAACCTCAGGTAGAAACTCTGAAGGCTGAAATAAGCCTATGTTATCGTTTAACCCCAGCCAGCAACTAGGATCACGCAGCCACTCACTCACCCCCCACCCCCCCCGAGATGAGATGGGGGAGAGAATCAGAAAAGTAAAGGCGAGGAAAAAGTCATGGGTTGAGATAAAGACAGTTTGATAGGTAGAGAAAAAGCTGTGCATGCAAGCAAAGCAAAACAAGGAATTCATGCAGTGCTTCCCATGGGCGGGCAGGTGGTCAGCTTTCTCCAGGAAAGCAGGGCTCCATCACACATAACAGCTACTTGGAAAGACAAATGCCATCACTCCAAATGTCGCCCCTTCCTCCTTCTTCCCCCTTGTTTACATGCTGAGCGTGACGTCATATGGTATGGAATATCCCTTTGGTCAGTTGGGGTCAGCTGTCCCGGCTGTGTCCCCTCCCAACTTCTTGTGTACTCCCAGCCTACTTGCTGGTGGGGTGGGATGAGAAGCAGAAAAGGCCTTGAGTGTATAGCAACAACCAAAACCACCAGTGTGCTATCCACATTATTTTCATCCCGAATCTAAAACATAGCCCCACACCAGCTGCTAGCAAGAAAGTTAACTCCATCCCAGTTGAAACCACGACAGCCTAGCATGTTTTCAAGTATCCAGTTCACTACAGTTTGGATGCTTTATCTATCTGTAGTACCTGCTGGTTGTCCTAATAACCAGCAATGCAGTATTGCTAGACGACTTCCACAAATCCAAACGAATTTCTTTAAATGCCAGCAATGAAATGCAGAGACAACTTTAAGAAAAGTCAACACAAGGATAGCTTTGATTCTTAGCCGCAGAATATGGGTAAGAGGAGAGAAAGGCCTTTATATTTTCATTGCAACTATCTAATTTTGTGGCTTGACTCCCAACGCAGGATTAAGTCACTTGAACAGCTGGTAAAGCTGCTGTTACTCCAGCATCTGAGCACCACTGGAGCATAAAGGCTGTGACTATCTTCTCCATATCTCCTGAGATGCTCCACACAAATGGAATATATAACCACATCCATCTATGCAGGAATAATTTTTCATTAGCCCGTTTTACGTTGTCTTTCACAGTGCCACGAGGTGTCAAAACTGGAAGAAACAACAGTGCCTAATATTTTTAATCCCTAGTAAAAACATCAAGAAGCAAAATCTGATCAGCCTGTTGTATTAAACACCTCAAGGATAAGATTAATTCAGCGACATGGCTAGGAAACACAAGACAGTAAAATGCAATAGTTAATTTACCCCAGAGTATGTCAGGGTAATATACCCCAGAGTTTGTCACATCCACTACAATCATGGATGTGAAGATTTATGCTATTGGTGGATTTAAGGGAGGAATCATTCTATGCATAGGACCTGCAGGAAGAATTTACTCTTCTTATCCAAGGGTGTAAAGCAATCCCCCCCAAAAAAAACCCTGGGAAGGGCTGTTCCTCATGTCCACAGCCACGAACAACCACATTGCATATTCTTCCCCTTATACCCAGCAACATTTGAACCAGTATTCCCTGCACATTCAGTGACCAGGGAGGAGGGGTGAGCACAAGACAGAGCATTGGCAAAGTTAACTACAGCAGAGGTAGAAGTGCAGAGCATTGCACCATTGGGACTTCAGCTGCCTGTGAACCATAGTGCCTTAAATTTAGCTACAGGCAGGATACCAGGCTTGAGATCTTAATGATCTGCATTGACGTGGCAGATCTCACGTTGCTAGAGAAAACAAAGAGCAGGGCAGAGCCCCTTGAGGCATAATGGGAATTCTCAATAACAGCAAATCCACTCTCATCCAAAGGAAAATTTCCATGTTGTGTGGAGCTCTCATCTTCCCCAGCAGTAGCTGGCCATTCAGCTAGGGACCTTAGAAGACAGGAACATTGCACATTGTGTAACTGTTGAAATTTCATTATACCATTAGACCTGATGACAGAATTCGCAATTTATTATAGGGCTAGGAAACCAATACAAGCTTTTTGTTATGAGTAAAGCTAAAATCAGACTGGAACTTTTCCCAGAGTATGGGATGAACAAGAGGAGCCCGAAGCTGAGTTGTCACCACCTTCAAATACAGATGACTTAATTAAAATAAAAAAGAACATATCTGATTTGACTGTTTTCCCCCTTACCCCAAAGTCAGCACATTGGAAAGCAAGCACAGTTTATCTTACTGAAGAAGCACATGTCCAGGTGAACCCAAGGGAGGGGCTGGAGAGGTTTGGTAATGAAGCTTTCTTTGCACAAGTTTGGAGCCTAGTTCCTCCTTATGCTGCCACTGCTCTCTGCTGTGTTAGGATTAAACAGAAGCCTTCAGCGGGGTGTAAATACCATTTATTCCCTCACTGAGGTTCTTCTATGCTGCCACATCAATTCAAGTCACTTTACTGTTGGTCCGTATGAGTAAAAGAGCAGCAGCAGAAGTACACCAGCCAGGGATGAGGATCAGTCCTAGCAAGGGTACAGTTACACCAGTATCAGGGCATCTCACACCAGCAGAACTTATTCCACTCCCTCAAATAGAATAAGATATCCCTGGAGAAGCACTTTCATCTCTGGACAGATCTGTCCACTCTGTGTATACTATGCACCCCACAGAGGGCAACCTCAAAGCCCTCTTCAAAACCAGCTTCGTGACCATACAAGCAGCAAACCAGCATACAGAGGTGCTGACACAGCTGAAACACGTAGACCTAAGCATGCCTGGGCACATAAAGGAGGTTAGCGGACCGTCAAACATGTCTGACAGGCTGTCCACAAACCAGTCCTGTGGACACAAGATGAGCAGTAGATACATGCTGCTACAGTTAAGATGGTGTACAGGCAAACAGAAGCAAAACTGTAAAAATCAGTTAGGATTAGGCAATACGTACATCACGGATCAGCACTATAAATTTAAAGTGCAACTGATTCTGCAAATAACCGCAAATTATACCATCTTATGGGAAACACAATTACCTGATGCAGAGAATCTATTTCTTTAGGGTCCCTGAAGTCACCAAAGTCCCTCTGAGCTCTCAGAGTCATGCCTAAGAGACTTGCACTGGCCCTAGGCAGGGCAAGAGAGACACACTCTATTACAAAGAATCCTTTTCATTTTCTCTTCAACATCCTATTCCTGGATCTAGCATAAGCCAGTTTTGTAAGACAAGTTAATGGGCCTGTGTGAAATGCACTGACTCTTCACATTTAAAAAAAAAAAAAAAACCTCAACCCAAACACACTTTTATTTATACAATATACAGTTGCCATATGAACTGACAGTTAAGAGAAAACCACTCAGCAAGTTAATGATTTTTTTTTTCCTTTCTGTGAAGCATCTACAAGATGAAATCCCATCTGAATCTCAGTTTCACAGCCTTGCCTTATTTAAACAATTCAGGTCCTTTTGTCTCTCATTTGTACTGCACTTTGTGCGTCATTCTGGGTTGTTTCACTGCCTATTGCACAATTACAAGTGCTCAAACATATAGAAGGCAAGAATAGCTTAGCTTGTTTCGGTTGCCTTACAATCAATACCTCTGCCTCAGGCACCGAAGAACGTATGAGAAAATGAGTTTTCTGTTTTTATAAACTTTGTCTATCTTCAAGCTCACTTTGATCCATTCTTCTACACAAATGAATAGGGTGGGGCCATTACAGAACAAGTAGAGACAACAACAACGTTCTGTTAGACAATCTCAGAGGTGACCACACCAAAGGCCACCTTCTTAATGATCGTGCTTTTATTCTCCAATTCATTTGGAATCTTTATTCTCTCTTCCTGAATTGAACAAATGCAAGCTTTGTGATATCTGTTCCTTTTCATTTCGTGGCAGCAATGGGTTTTTTGCTTTGATCTGATCCAGTATGCAGTGTTGTGAAGGTGCTGTCTGCTTAAATAGGAAAAACTATGCAGTTTATGATTGCTGGAAGTGAAAGCTATTTGTGGGGGTGGTTTTTTGATAATATGGTAATTCAGACCATATCCTTACCCAAAACAACTGGGAGAGCAACAGCGTATTACAATGCTGAAAAACTGTTAGAGCAGTTTCACCACAAAAGACTGTGGTTTACATAAATGAGGATTTAAAAGCCTGAGGAAGAATTGCAGACATTTTAAAAGTAGCACAACATTTTTTGAGCAGTTTAGCTCCCTTGCAATCCAACCAAAAAAGTAGTTACATGTCCAGTGTGCCAACCCTTTAGGAAAACCAGCATTTTTATCAACTCTGGAGGTTTGGAAAAAATCTCCCTTAAAAATCAAAGATTATTTTGATCACCTTTTGGCTGAGATAACAAGACTTTGCCAGAATATGTACAAAGACCAAAACATCAAGGAAAACCATAAAGAGGTGGTACAGAATTCCTTTACACCACATGATATTACAAATACAGATCTCAGTCTTCAGTCTAGGTCTAAACGTCAACACAGAAGGCTCCTATCTCATCATCATCCTCTAGCACAAAGAAGTTTAAATTCTAGAAGGCAGCAGTAGCATTAATGCAGTTACAGCTGCCTCTGAGAAATACATCTTTCAGTTCAATCCGCACAAGCACAGCTGAGCGCACTGCTGTCCGTATTCCCTTGCTGAGACCTCTCCTACAGTTCACTTCGAGCTTGATCTTTCTCTCATTGATGTCATGAAAAATCTCCCTCTGATGTCAATATGGCCAGGAGGGGTTGGCATGTGTAGAAATCTAATGAATTGTGGGTGGTTGCTCTATCTTTTGTGCTTTGTTAGGTGTTTAGTAGGTATTTTTTGCTCTCTTGCCAGTTTCCAATTTCACTGGGGTATGTTGCAGTTTTTAATGGAAAATAACTGTTGTGTTTGGTTGTATTTTGTGAAATGCCCAAAGGCATTTCATACAAGCATCCTATAAAAATGCATTTGTGTTTTATTATTATTAACAATAATGCCACTGGATCAAGAGCAGTCTAGACCCTACACGTGGCCCCGGCTAACTTGAGCCACCCAGGTTGGATGATTTTTGTCTATTTGTCTACAATGCCAGGAGGTCGTAGTCTCTCCACTGTTAAATTTGAGCTTTGTAGCTGAATATTTCTGGCTATGTAGCCTGGACATGAAGGATGACTATAATCGCCTGTATATTATCAGTCTGCGGGTCATTTAAAGATTTGTTTCTAATCCAAGGTCTTAATTCAAGTTAATGACAACCTACCATCCCAAGGATGTAAGGCATAATCATAAGCTTGTTACTGTCCAGCATGCCTTCACATCTAACTACCTATAAGATCACACACAATATCATTATATTAAAGAAGATCCAACTTTCAAAAGCAACTCTTGGGTTAAACGGAGCTAAAAGAACTAGCAGGTGATATTGATGAAGTTAAGCTATATTTCAAATACATTTGTTGATTATAGTTACCAAGACTCGTGCAAACACACACACACATGTTCCTGGCAGCTGTTCACTAATTCGGAAATGTGAGAATCACTAGGAAGAAGGGAGTTTGAGACTTTACCACAAGTGGATGCAAGATAGTGTGGGTCAAATAGTTTAGGGAAAAAAGAGAAAAAACAGATCAAGTCCAGAATGATGGCTTCAGCTCACCAACGATTTGTGAGATCACATTACTCTTTTTTTTTTTTCCTTCCTAAGAGTAGTTGGACAACTGCCAAGTATTTGTAAAAAGGTTTCATGAATTTTAGCACAAATGACAGTTTCTCAGAAAATTTCTGCCAGAACTGTCTCATTTGCTATTATTATTATTCATTATTATCCTGGGTTTAAAAAAAAAAAAAAAATCCAAACAAAACAAATGTTCAGGCATCAAGACCTCAAAACTGCAGGAAAAATGGTGTGACCCAGCAGGCAATGCAAAGAGCAATAGTTTGAACAGCATCTTCATTAATGACCTATAGTCTGAGACTAGTATGGTGAGTTGATGTGGGGACAGGGCAGGAACAGGGTGGATTTAGGAGTGTTTTGCTAAGAGAAGATGACCGTATACTTTACTATCTCATCTGTAATTGCAGCTGATCTGGAATTTTGGTCAGATAACACTGCCAACAGGGAACCATAGTCCCTCCCTCTGACTGAGCTATTGGAACCATAACGGCATCTACACCACAGGAGAGGTATTTCACCCTGGCTATGGGACAAGAGTGAATACATAAGAGGTAGGATTCATCTCATAACTTTGGACTTCTAGAGTGTGATTCATCTGACCTATTTAAAAGTTTGCTTTAGTATGAAATGAATGTCATTCTAGAAATGCCTCTTTCTGTACAGTGACTAAAATGGAGCCCAGAGTGATGTACTCAGGTGGGGATGTCTACATCATAAGATTTGACATTTGGTCAGCTGGATCCCAGGCAGATGAATGTGCTACAGCTTCTTTGTGCCATTTCAGAATGTGGAAAGAAAAATAATTTTATACCAACAACATAAATTTTTCAACTGTCATTTCCTGGATCTTTTTGTTCCTTGAGAACTTGTGAACATTAGTTATTTTGTCCCAGCTCAGACTAAATGTAAATTTTAATAGGAGAAAATATTCTTATTTTTGCTCAACCCTACTCATAAAGGGTTGTTAGCCAGCCATGCTTTAAGGGCCCATTAAGGGCTTCACTTTATAAAATCATTACAAAGTTCTAGTTGCTGCAAACCAAGAAATACTTTGCCCAGATAGCACTGATATTTGGAACGTGATCTAACTATGTCTGCTTCCCAAGATCCCACTGTACTAGGAAGTATAATACCTGATGATGTTTTATCATATAATAACATACAGACAGTACCAAAGGTGCAGAGTTAGATTTTGCTGTTTGGTTCTGTTTATATCATTTGTCAAGATTATATACAGTGGCTAGCCAATTCTCTTTAAGATGACATTGCCTTCACTTTGGCTGTTTTCAGATACTGGTTTGAAAGAAGTGGTAACGCAGCCAGGTGACTCGAACAGAATGTTAAATTTGCAGCACAAGTGTGGCACAATTTTCAGTGGTCTCCGAGCTGAAAGTTACTGAACCAACTGAGTTGGTAACCATTGGTAACCATTACAGACAAACATAACCATCCTGCTAAGACTGTCCAAAGACACATCCATCTAGTAACTCATGATGTGTTCACATCTACTTCTGTCAATACTTGCTGCTATGAGGACTCCAGAGTGTGTGCAGAAATGCGCCATGAACAAATGTTAGCTTAAACTGCTCTATCTGGCCCAAATATTATGGTATGAATTCCCTCACAGCATAAACATTTTGTTAACACAGTCTTAGAGGCAACAATAATGATCAGATACAGGACAAGAATATAGATCCCAAAATACTAAATTCCACCAAAATCCAAGACTGGATCTATAACCTCCGATTCAGCTGCTACTTAATGCCTATGTTCTACAGGTGCCTCCTTATATGAACTTCAAGTTGTCAGGACACCTAAAGCTCAGCTTCAACATGTGCCAGGAAGCACCCCAGCCTCCACAGCGCTGAATATCTCCTACCTAATTGAAGCAAAATCCCAAAGTTGGTCATTCTTCTGCTCCTCTCTCCCCATTGCCTTGACCCATCAAGAGTCTGCAGAGCGCTCCGACACACCAGGCACCACATAACATGCAGTAGCAGCTACTACTGTTTCTAGATACAGCCAACGTATCATTCTTAATTCAGCTGTCAGACCACTCTGCTAGTGCAGAAGAAGCTTGGGATCATGCCTGCTACCACCATGCCGCAGTCAGCCCCAGAGAGTTCAAATGCACATTATTTGTCTGCCATACAAACCCTGCAGACTCTGGACTCTACACTGTTCTCTTCTCTTACTCATCATGGGGCCTGATGGGATGCACCCTCGGGTGCTGAGGGAGCTGGCGGAAGTCATTGCTGGGGGAGTTGTTTCACTGGCCAGAAGTAGAAGCCCTCGCTTTCCTCTCGTACGGAGAAAGAAATGTTGAAGACAGGTTCCTACTGTATGCATGGCAAAGGCATTTTGAATAAAATGGCCCTTGGACAGAGGAGTCACTGTGCTCCCTGGAAGCACTGTCTTATTCTTGGTTTCTAGCCTAGTTCACCTTCAGTTCTCTTTAATTCTTGAATTCCACAGCAAGGTCAATATCTGCACTGCAGACGGCAGATAGACACATTATTTAGGAAACTCTCTGGGAGGTGAGTTTGAGTTCCCTCAGGCAAAAGCAATAACTGAGTGAGATTTCCCACAACCTGGGGGAGTACTTTAATCACTAGGCTCCTGTTCAAAAGGCCACCCCCACCTACTCTTCTGCCATGTTTTAGAAGCAGAGAGAGAGACAAGCTCTGTTTTTGGAATAAAGGGTGTAACAGGCGGCTACGTGCTGCTAAAGATCCCACAGTATCCTCAGCGTTTCCTAATAGCAAGCTGACTACCTGATCCTGATGTACCTCGCTCTTCCCACATACCTGTATGGGGCCAAGGCACTTAACCGAGGTGTCTGCTTACCTTGGGCCAGCCACATAAAAGCTCGGCAATATAACACTCAGTGTTGCAGCATCAAAGTCCCACTTTGGATTAAGCCTGAGGGTGCTACCAGAGGGAATTTACAATGTCAGGACTTAAAACTGTATGTGATGCTCATTACTTGTAACAACTGACTCTAACCTAACAAAAGCAGCAATGCCACAACAGTTATTGTTAAGCAATTTAATTGATCCAGACATTTATGCAGAGCCATTTACCTGTTGGGGCTCTAGGCAGAGGCTAAGCTACCCTTCTTTTCATTCCCACATTAGGTGACTTATAATTTCTTAACTCAGCCTGGCGGGATGTCCCCAGGCTCTGAGGCCTTCAGCAGCTATTCTGGTTGCTCATCCCCAAGACTGACTCTGCATATATATTGGTATATTGTGCTAGTCACCACAGATGACACCCTTTATTTTTGGATGCAAACACTTTACCTTAATTGTGTATGCAAGTCATTGGTGTCTGAGGTTCACCTTACTTCACCTCCAAAGATTTAGTGAGGTAATATGGTTTAGTGAACTCCAAAGATTTTTGCAAGGTACCTTGAAATAGTATGGTCTTCTACCTTTTTTTCCTCCACAGATTTATAAGAATTCACCAGTCTAACAGAGATCACTAACAGCAATCCCAGTTGAAACATTATCTATTTTTCCTGAGGAAAATGCAAGTTAACAAACAGTAGGCTGATCTATGGACCAGGTAGGAAAACCTGTTGACTCTCTCAAATAAACTCAAGCAAAATTTAATTTTTACACATCACTCCAAACTACTAAGCTTGGTTCTTAACACTAGTCCCTTAGCCTACCTACCTGCAACCTACGTTGGAGTCAATGGGTAGAGAGGGCATGGAGCACCAAGAAGGGGTGTTGCATTTCCAGGTAGAAGTTTGACTGAGCTAAGGAGGTCTTAGTCTATTTAACATTGATTTTGCAAACAGTCACTGCTGCTGTGTGTAGGAGAGAACAGCCAATCAAGGTATTACTCCAGTGAACTAACTAGATGGTTGAATGGCTTTTCAAGAGTTAGGTACAAATTAAAAGTGACTTCAGATAAGACTCAACGGGTGATACAAAAGTCTTGATTACTTGAGCTATGCACTGTACTAGGACAGCTTACAGCCAAAGGAAGCAAAAGGCACCGCCGCACATCCTGACTATTCATAAAGCTCACGCACCCGTCTGATTCCATTTATTTTCCCCTTCTGGGAAAATATGTGTACTTTATGTGTACATGGAAATAATGAAGGGAGAATATACATTGTGGTAATAAATAATCAAATAATCTCTTAGACACTAAGTAGCCTGTATGGTATATTCTAGCATCAGCTAAATATTCTGTTGGGCAAGTTCCTAGCACCTTAGCTGGTAGAAATTAATGTCTTTAGACCCATTTTTCAGATATAGGATATTAACATCTCAAAGTCAAACATGAGCAACTTACACTTCTTTTCTTTCCCTCTAAAATGAAATAGAACTTCTAGGTAGTTTTGTGGCTAAGGGAAAACTCAGCGCTTTTGTTGACCTAGTTAAACTGAATAAGTATCTTTCTACATTTATGCATGCTTTCTTGCTTTTAATAGATGCTTACATAGACATACTAATCAAAAAATACATATAGCTGAAAATCTGAAGTCACTTCCTCCCTTGTCAGTTGATGTAGTGGCAGAAGAACAGATGGTTCAAATTAAAGAACTGCTTGGAGATGTAGCATAGCACATTGGAGAAGGAAAGCAGACAGCATTTCTTTTTGAAAAAAACCCAAAACTTTCCTTTGAGCAAACCGATGAACAAACCTAGGTTACTAAGGAATTTCTTCCTCTAAGACATTAAATCCAAGCTAGTACCCACTAAAGCCAAACCAGGCATTCGACTTACGTGGGTAGAGAATCATGCTTTCCCTCCCCCTGCCAGGATCAGGTTGTTCCATTTCTATAGCACTTAAAATGACAGTCTAAAATAAACACATAATTTCCTTCCAGTAGCTATACTGAATCAAGTACACCCATGCTGTAAATCACTTAATGTCAACCAGATTTATAGTTGGGGTGAATTAGACCCACAATGTTTCATTCCCCGTGTTCCTACCAAACAAGCCATATGCAAAGATGCGTTGGCATTAAGTATGGCGAGTGAAAAAACTCTTCCAACCCTGTTGACTGATACCACATTCATCCTATTGTTAGCGATGACATATCTGAGGAGAAAAACAAAGACACATTGCACGTATTATTAGCGAAAGTGTGAGATCATCACTGTGGATGGACAAATTCATAATTCCCCTGCCTCCTCTCCTGCATCTTCCCATGAGGTGCCTCCTTCCATCTTTCTGTTTAGCTGTTTTCCCAGTGCTTGAGCTTTCTTCTTACCTATGACTTACCTACTCCAGTGAATACTTATTGAGTACAATATCCTGGTTACACCTGTCATGACAATATCACATATTTATCTGGTTTGGTAATTTTTTTTAAATCATACTAAAGATTATACATATAGAATTCCCTGTACAAATTTAAAAACATGAGGAGTTATACAAAACAAAAAAAATGCTTTCCCACTTCCCATTCTCTCACATTACACTTAATTAAACTGCATTTAAAATTCTAATAAAAATCAGGCCTAATTTTAATTAAACCTCCCTCCCTTCTTCACCCTTTTCTATTTCAGCCTCAAACAGGAGCACAAACCTATTTGCTTCAGTTCTACTCCTACAGCCAATTTAACAGGTAATTTTCACAGTGCTCCAGAAGTCTGAGCATGTGTCGAGTTCATGAAAGAATGTGCTAAAGGTACAAATGAATACTTGCACAGCTGAATACAGGTCAGTGATAGCCAGCACCAAGAAATGAGGAAGGGAACCCCAAGAAATTTTTGAGACAACTTATGAAACAATTCATACATGTCCTCAGTTTCACCCTTTGAACCCCTAAATCCCTAATCCACACACACTGGATTGAAACTCAAGATTTTGGCACCTCTGGTAGTTTTTAACAAGTAACTCCATCAGCAGAAGGGTGGTGCGAGAAGTCACTTGCAGCAGCTCTCGTGTGTTCTTTGCTCTATCCAGTATATGGGATTCAAAAGTAAACCAAACAAACTTTTTCATGTGAGCATCTGAGTGCAGGAAAGTCCAATGGAGACTGGTCACTGACTTCTGTGGGAACAGGAGCAGGGACAACTCAATTTTAATACATTTACAAACCATGAGCTACCCATCAGTCCTCCTGGGTGCACAAAAAGCTGCTGACCTCAAAAGTATATGGGAAATTAAATCACCTTGATATTGGTGAGTACTGGGTGCCTAACAACAAACAATGTGGGCTTGATTCACTCAGGCCACCCAAAACAAAGGAACAGTAAAGAAATGGTTGGGGATACTGGAAAAATTCTGAGATTCCAAGCAACCCATGCAGCTCAGAACTGACTGCTGAAGCTAATGCTCATTAAAACTATTTGTACTACTTGCAACTATTTCAGAGCAGACAGTGCAGGCGATTGCTCAAAAAAATAAGTTGGTCATCATTTGAGACAGTGATCAATGAGACTTTTCTGTCTCCAGGATAATCACAGTAAAACAACACAGAGGATGGGAAGCTGTATTCAGGAGGCAAAAGAGATACTGAGAAAGTATTGACTTAGAACATATGAATCTTGCACAGTTCTAGATTTTGCAAGCTTCTGAGTAATGATTGTGTCTGCAAAACTTGTTTGACTACAATAGAACTTATTTTTGTAACTTAATCCTGTGTTTCTTTCAAAGGTGGTTCAGTTAGAAGGGGAAGAGAAAAATCAACATTTTTCTACAGGAATGAAAGACATCAATGTAAATAAAATGAGACGATCTGCCTCTGTTACCTGCAGAAGCTAATCTTCCACAATGCATGGTACTGTTTGAAGATCTGTCTGACACACTCCTTTTTCTCATTCCGCTTTTCCCCTTATTATCTTTCTATGTTTATTCCTCCCTGTGAATAATATCTGTTCCATATTTCACCTATTTTCTCTTTTTTTTTTCCTGCTTGCCACCTTTTTGCAAGCAATTCCCCATTTCTCTCGAAACACAACTCAGCAGCAAACCACCTCAAAACCAACAGTGTTCAAGGTCTGTCATATCATTGCTCCTAAAAAGCAGTGCTGCTATTAGATGTTTCATACCAACAGAAGGATTTAGCCCCTGCTGCAGTCGAACTCATCTAACTCCAAAAGGAAATAGAAAAGAATGTTTCTCTCAGAGACCTCTTCTTTTTCGTGGAGCAAGCTACTAGTAGGCCATGAAGGCTTCACCATGGATTTCTCACCATCCCTCATGCAGGGGGACCCTGCCTGTCATCAGCCCAGGAGACTGGACTCCATCATTCCACTTGTAAAGTTTTAAAACCAGTAATTTTGGGCTTTCTCTTATTGCTGCACCTGTCTAGGAGGATCCCTCTAATGTTTGCAATGGCTGCATCATTATCTTTCTCCATAGCCGGCCTCTGCTCTTCACTTGCTTGCAAAAGCCATCAAAAACATTGACAAGAGTGATGCTACGGAACTGCCTTCACACTACCTACCATATTGCTTCACTTTCCGCTTATACTTCTCCCTTTTCATCGCATCTGTGTCTGCCTGTTTTTGCTTGTCTTTTGCTTCTATTGTAAAATCTTTGAGAGAAGGACTGGATTTTACTCTGTTTTTCTACAGCACATAGCACAAGCCATCAGAGCAAACTGCAGTACTAAAAGCAGCAAGTAAAAAGACAAACCTTTGAACAGCTTTCGTAAGCCTTCCGTGAGGCTTTATTCTGATCTCACTTACACTGGTGGGAATCCATCAGTAGGTGCATTGTAACTAAATACACATCCAATACATTGCATAATGTAGGACAAAGCCATTGTATGAAATATCTGGAATCAGCAGAGAGTCCATCCCCCTCCGTCCCCCCCACCCCCATCAAGTGCAATTGAAACTAGAGTTTAACCACAGCCAGATCACTTGCAGTCTGAAAAGCCACGTTTGAGGCTATATTAATAATATTCCATTACTTCTAAACTTGAAGAGGGCTTTTTAGGTTTTTATTTTCAGTTGTACAGCTCTGTGTTGAAAATTGCACATAACCCCCCTACCATGAATGATAAACTGCACTAAAGAAAAACTGAGAGTGCAAAAATGAATAGGATCAAGAGCATCAGGCTTATGGCTGCTTGTGCAAATTCATGTAAGCCTTCCTTGCATGTATGCATTCTGCAATGACATGATGACAGGTGATTTTTCGGAGGGCTTCTGCCTCATTCAGCACCCAGGATTGCCGGCACAACCTCTTAAAACAACACTAAAACCAGCATTCGTGAATGGATTCATAGGCTTCTCTGTCATATGCGTCATTAGAGCATCTAAGTGCTTGCATAGGAGAGTAAGAAAAAAAAAAAAACAAACACAAGAAGTTCAAAAGTTGATGAATTTATAATCACAAAACACCTTTCCTTTGAGAAAGAGGGAGCTGTCATACCCCCATCATACAGACCAGAGCTGATACACTGGTATATCTCAAAATTACCCCCTAATTTTCTATTCCCTTCTCATAATCTTTTTTTTTTATTATTTTTTTTCCCCAGATTTTTGCAAAGTTTTCAATTTTTAAAGCTTAGCTCTTACTGACATAGTGAGTACTCCTGGGCAGCATTCAATTACATGGACCTCTAAACATCTTGTGCCATGGTCTATCTCTGTTCTTAATGTGATGGACACCCACTAGAAGAGAACAGCATGCAATCATGTAATCAGAAATTAATTCTGAATGTACATATGTCATGGTGCTCTCGTAGCATTGCACTGATAGCCCTTACCCTTACTTCTCAACACTTAACTTTGCAACTCTCCATCCTTTTAGTGCAGCTTTTCTGTTTGGTTGTTTGGGGCTTTTTTTCATACCTTCTTCTATGTATACAGGCTGTGCCTCTGTATATATACATATGAATTTATAAACTTGTACTAGACAGACCCGTCCTGTTTCTACAGTCTGCAGCACAAACCTTTATACCTTTAGCAGAGCAATGGATAACTGAGAGCTGCTTGCTGTCCTCAGTATGGGCTGGTCAAGGCATCATTCCGCAGACACGTTATACAGCTACTGAAGGATAGCAGAGGACTGTGCCAAGTTTGGAAGCTCTGGAGTCTAGCTTTTAAGAACTTTTCTTTCCATTTCTTTCTCTTCAGGCTTTCTAACATCAGTGACCAACTGCAGGTTGGCTTTGCCCCTGTTCTTCTACCAGGTCTTTTTACAAGGTCAGTAAAAGGCATACATCTCAGATCAGGCCAGCTTCCCAAATTAAGATTCAAGCCTTTTCTCAAAAGTGCAGGACTCAGTGAAAAAGTGGTATATTTTCCTCCTTACTTCATTCTCAGAAATAGTTGAACCATTTTTTACTAAGTGTTCCTCAGAAATAACAGCAACAATCCACCTTAGCTAAATAGCTGGCATGGAAAATCTGAGCCCAAGTGGTTTAAACTTTGGCAATGTTATCAACAATTGCAACAAAAGTCATATAATGAAAAAAAACTTAGTCAGTCTTAATTGTCTGTGTCATTACCAGGTCTGCCTGTAATAACATGGTAGCTCAGTCTCCTGGCCTCTTCTGGATGACACTTGACTTACAATTCTGTGGGAATTTTTAATGTGTTACTATATGTTTATGTATATCTGTCATCATTTCATTATGAGATTAAAATTATATCCCCATTTATACTCTCATCAGAAATAATGGCCTGAGAATACCCATTGTTATTGCTGCAAATTGTAAATCATGCAACAAAAAGAAGGCCAATTATCAAACTGAAATTGCTCTAAAAGAGGGATCCCATTTTGTCACACAGGTGAATACGCTCTTCAAATCTTTCCACTGTTTAGATATCTACGTACAATGTGGCAGTTTCAGGGGAACAAGTGGGATTTGCTAGTCAGAACCCCATGAAACATTCAGGTGGTGATGATAGTGAGGCAAGAAAAAGCTGTTGTCCCATCTACAGATGGAGCACAGAGGCACGGGAATATAAATTCCCAGACAAAGCTCACAGGTGAAACCTGTGGCAGAGCAGCCAACTAAACCTGAGGCTCTGGAGTTCCATGCTGGCTCCTTAAGCATCAACCAACCTTCTTTTCCCCACTCTGTAAATCTCAGATTTTACTGAAAGATGTCCTATTTTGTATTTGAATTTCAAAAACTCTAGATAAAAGCTAAAATACTTGCTGTACCTTCAGGGAAAGGTTAGGAGAAGAATTGAAAGAATATGGCCTTTGAAATGCTCTGATGTTTTACCTTAACCTGCCTTTAGCTGTTTCTGCTAATTTTTGGCACAATGTGATAAATTGGTTAATCTCAGCCCAGTAATCAAGTCGGTTCAGAGCAGTCAAAACAGTAAGAAACCAGTAAATCCTTACATTTAGCACTATAACTGCTTAATTATAGAGGATAACGTTATGACATTGCTGGTGTTTAAGGCTGAGTGCATCTCTGCTCTGCCATAGGAGTAGAAACACACATGCATTACCTTTCCTGGAATGCTCGTGCTTCCTTTTGGATAATTGTCTTTCATCATGTTCAGATCTCAAGCAATTTGAAAAGCCAATAGTGTTGCTAGAGAAACAGGTTAAAACTAAGCTCCTTTCTCCTTTTGCACAATGGGAATAGCAAGATGAACTGTTTCAATGATTAATTTTTGTAAGCAATATCAAATCACTTTTTTTAAAAGTTATGATAATCTCTGAAGAAATTAAGTGTTTCAATATCTGGCATTTCCCAATTGTTTATTCAAAGGGCAAGTCCTGAAGCAGGTTTTCTCATCTCTGACATTTCATCATATTTACAGCTTCCTGCAAATGCATTTTGTACACGCAACACTGTAGATTTTTAGCGCACATTTAAGGCCTTTCCACCCACATCTCAAAAAAAACCCCAAAAAAAAAAAAAAGAGATAAACAACAAAGGAAGAAGCATGATATCAAACACCTGAAACACAGATGCAAGCACTGCAAGGAGCTATTTAGCCACAGGACCAGTATTCTTCTCGGGATCTGTACTGGGTCTGGCTGGGATGGAGTTAACTGCCTTCACAGCAGCCCACCTGGTGCCGTGCTTTTCCATCTGTGGCTAAAAGCATTGATGACACACCAATGTTTCGGCTGTTGCTAAAGAGTGCTTACACAGCATCAAGGCTTTCTCTCCTCCTCACAAAGCCAGTGGCCTGGGGGTGGGCAAGAGCTTGGGAGGGCATACAGCCAGGACAGCGGACCCCAACCAACCAAAGGGATATCCCCTACCATATGACATCATGCTCAGCAATAAAAGCGCAGGGAAAAGGAGGAAGAAGGGGGATGTTCATTATTATGGCATCTGTCTTCTCAAGCAACTGTTGCTCGTCTTGAGGCCCTGCCTCACAGGAAGAGACTGCACATCTGTCTGCCGATGGGAAGTAGTGAATGAATTCCTCTTTTCCTTTGCTTGCACACTTGGCTTTTTCTTTCCTTATTCAACTGTCATTATCTCAATGTACAAGTCTTTTCACCTTCCTTCTTTTTTCTCCCCAAAAGAGGAAAGAGGAGCGAGCAGGAGGCAGGGTGGGTGCTGGGCTCCTGGCCAGGGCCAACCCACCACAGGATGCCATGTAATATGTGTGACCCACCTGACATTTTCTGGTAGGCTAGGCAAATGCACCTCTTCAGCACAGCAGAGATCTAAAGATGTTATCCAGTCATTTCCCACGCTACATGGTGCAGAACAATTTAAAAAATTAAAAAAAAAAATCAGACAGCTCACTCTCATCTCAGTATACTTTTCAAGATAAACAAAACAGGTCACAATTGTGGTGCAGTATTGTGCACATTTTACTGTCTCCCAAAGAAAGCTAGAGTTGGTCAGCAATGCAAGAACAACCTTTTGTCCGACAAAGCAGCCATGCCATCTGCACTTTTTCTTCTCAAGTAGAGCTGTTGAGGGAATTGTTTCCTTTACAGGAAGAAAAAAAAACAACAAACCTTCCAACTCATGTCTGAATATTGAAGATTTTGATATATCACCATAGAGCTTCATGGCCATACTTCCTGATACTTGTATGCATTTTAACAAACACACTGGCAAGGCTCCCTCTCTTATAACACCTGACAGTCTCACTTCCTGCAGACATGTAGTAGTCCTCCATAGGAGAGAAACATCTGGCCAGAAACCTCAACTCCTATGTATAATAGGGCATATGGGGTACCTGCCCTCACATTCCCCAAGGACCCACAATGTAGTCCTGAAATAACATCAAGTTGACCGAACACTGAAAATGTTATTATCTGAAAACCAAAACCCTCACACATTTTTGGTATTTTATTTTTTGTGAAACATGGAAATTTCCAGAGAAAGCCAACTCTGCATCTGTTTTAATCAAACCCTAACTTTTATCACCTTCTTCTTCCTCTTCTTGCCCCTCCTCTTGCAAAACAATCAAAAAAAAAAAGTGAAGGTAAGCTTCCAAAGAATAGTCATAGCTAAACGCCAACTGCCAAGAAGGTTACTTAGTCTCAGGTGCTGCTTTTCCCTTATTTGCTGACAGCAAACATTAAATTGATGGGTTCCATGCACTTAACACAAGTGCAAAAAGTTCCTAGTTGCATTTGCAATTAGCATCTTATGCACTACAGACAGCCAATATGTAGTCAACCTCTTCTCTACCAGTTTCAATTAAATTCTTATGTACTTTCTTACAAGGAAAAAGAAAATCCTGTGAGTTATACCACATGGAGATGCTCTAGGCAAAACATTCTCAGACTAACCCATACCACTTCTTCTGAGCTGGGCAGGTACTAACTAACTGTGATAATCCTCTTTTACCAGCCCATACAGACAGTTGAGTATACCAGTGAAATAGGTCTATGTGGATTGCCATCATGTTACATGATGATGAAACTATCTATATACATGGCAACTGTGTTAGAATGGCACCTTAACATTTGCAAAAATAATCATAAGCCTTTGGCAGTTTTGTTATCTTCTCTGTCGTTTCCCCTTCCGCACGAAATAATAGAAAAACAACACTAAAAAGGATCTAATAATCTTCATTTTGGTGTTCCAAGGCATGATCATCTGCTCCTACATCATTCTTCAAAGATATTTACCTATCTTCTCTAAAAGATTTCCACTCACAGAAACTCTGCTACTTCTCCAGGCAATCACTATCCTTATGACTACAAATTATTCCTGAATATCCATCCTATTGCCTAACATATTGCAATTAGAGCCAGTTAGCCTGATACGAAGAAAAACAGCGTAGGGTTATACTACATACAATTACCTTCTGATTAGTCCCCCTCTTTGCCAAAGCTTTTTATATATTTGAGGACTCCTATTAAGTTCTCTCTGCCTTTGAAATCCTCCATTCTTTGGGCCAAAATCCCCAATTCATTCAATCTCTCCTTACCATTAAATTTTCCAGACTTTCGATCATTCCCATGTTCACTTTGGATTCCCTCCAATGAGCTCACATCCTATTAGAAAGGCACAGCCCAAAATCAGATCCAGTGCTCCAGCTGATGCCTTATCAGCATTGAGTGAAGCAGGATTACTTCATGTGTCTTGTCAGCTATATTCCTGTTTGTATGTCCCGGTTGGCTTTTTTTATTTTATTTTTTTTAAACAGCATTCCCAACTCATGTTCACACTTGTGATCCACTACAACCTGCAAGGCTTTTTTCTGAAGTATTTCCCAGCTACTTACTCATGTGAACTGATGACTTGGTGATGTTCTTCACTAACAGACACTGCTAAAGTAACACAACTAAAGGCAAATTATCCCTGGTCAAAGCCTTGATGCCGACATATTAGAGAGATCTAACATGTTACTTCTGTGTACCCTGGGAGATTTTGTTTGGGTTTTTTTGTTACTGTGCTTTGTTTAAGGTGTTTTGTTGTTGTTTGTTTGTTGGTTGATTTAGGGGTTGTTTGTTTTTTGTTTAGGGGTTGTTTGTTTTTTTGGTTTGGGTTTTTTTTGTTGTTTTGTTTTTTTAAAACAAAGCTGGTGGACAGGGAGAGGATACACACAAAAGTCAGATCATCCCATTTAGTAAGTGTTCTTGCTGACTACAACATACTTGCATACCTGCTCTGTGATCAGTCACTAACGCTTTCATCAGGCCATGGGGGCTGTGTCTCTCAGCTCATCTTTGGTGGCTATATTCCCTTTGCTGTGATGAAGTTATTTTTTGCTGATCATTTGTACACAAATTGCACCTCCTTTGTACAATTTACTTGCACTGTATGTGAACATATGACCCAACATAATTACCGCACATGGTTTTAAAGTGATAGTCCAGTGGTGCTAAGCTTCCTAGATCTGAAGACATAGTCTTTTTAATTTAGACAGACCAACATAATTTAGACTGACCCACATGATCTGAAGTGATAGTCCTCTTCATTTATACTGACCAACATATCTACTGCGTATTTGTACTACCACTAATGGATTCTTATTGTTTAAGAACCCATGGGTTGATGACCTGAAGATCTAAGATAAAATTTGGTTTTCATGGCCATTCTCGAATTTCAACACACAGGGCCACTGGACAGGAAAGACATAAGCCTACAGAGAGAGCCCTTATGTTTGCAAGCAGAAAGTCAGTACTGCTTTACAGACCTAATTGTCCCTCATTACCAAAGCTGCTGGACTGACTGAAGTTAAAGCAAGGTCATTCCACTCAACTCTGTAGGTTTTAGGCTGAGCCTGAGCTTACTAATGCACCTCCAGGGCTCCGGTTCTGCCTGTGGCTTTGATTCCTCTATAAGCTTTGCACCTCTATTACTGGACACTTGAAACACATGAGTCTTAGGTGGAGTCTTTGCAGCATTTTTCAGTTAGAGGAGAAGTTTTAAGGTCTCTAGGAATTACCAGGCTGGTCATTTCAAGGTGGATGCCTTTGGACATTAAAGAGTCTTGAGAGGCAGCAAATCCCTTCAAGAGATTTTCAGAATGGCCCTGCTCCATGATTTGAGTTGCAGAAAACTACAGTATAGTTTATAAGTATGAAGAAACTTTTTTTGCAACAGGAAAGCCTATATGATCTCAGGTGGCCTTACTGTGTCAGAATGGATACCAAAAAGATTTCTCTTCAAGAGAACTGCCATGAAACCAAAAGAATCCTCCCTGTTTATCAAGCAGCAAAAAATAACCAATGACTTCAAATACTTCTTTAATCTCTACCATCCCTACAGAAGGCTTTTCTTTTTACATATTTCAGCTGGTTTATTGCATAAATATTATGTTAGCAGTCATTCTTCAGTGTGTAGGTGGGATCGCCAGTAGGCAGAGACAGTGATAAATGAGTCTCCAGGTGTTGCTGCTCTTTTTAGAAAATCCTTTAACAAGCAGTTATGAAGATTGAGGTCATTTTACAAACTTATAGGAGTTACAGTAAGTTGCTTCACAGACACTTTTTTTTTTTAAAGAGGTGCTGTCAAAGTTGGTGATACCAAAGTGGGTTGTACCTTTCTACTTAGCTCTGTTTACAAAACCTAGATAATTATTTATACGCATTTAGTTTTGAGGATGCATTGAAGAGGTCAGGGCTGGGGATTATTGGAGCAATGTTTTCATTAATTTCTTTTCTGGCTGCAAGAAAGCAAATCTTGCAGTCCTGAACTCTCCAACAACCATTTTGCACACTTGATGACAGCAAGCAGATGATGATCTGTTTCGTTAAGGTAGTTATCGTAAACACCAAGAAGCCAGGAAAGAGGCTGCATAGCTCAAGAGATAAGAGTCTAAAGCCTTTCACCTTCAGACTGTAGATCCTACCAACAACCAGGCTGAACAGGTTCATTCAAGTATCCAACCTACACGAAAGCGTCCTCACCACCATCAGCATCCATCAAACCTAGCAGTAACTGGCTCGCTGATTGACAAGGCTCCACAGGGAAGGGGAGGACTAAGCCCGATGGCCACGCAAGGAGGAGCGGTGGGCTCTATCAGTCCCAATGCAGGCACCACTGCTGAACTGAGGCTCTTCTAACTGCGGTGGTTCCACAGACAGAAGACTGCTGGCAGCTGTCCCGCGTATCAAATGGATGCAAGCCGTTCTGTGAAGCACACCAAAGGAAAAGGAGGAAAAACAGTATTTCAAAGCTTGTTCAAAGCACCGTGCCACTGTCCTTATCAACATCATCCTTTGGCATGGGGAAAGGCACTGAGAGCGGGTAATTCCAGGCAAACACTACCCGAAATACCGTGCTGAATTCTGAATGCTCCTATGCCAGCACTTGGAATCAGGTAGCAAAGAGGAGAGGTGTTTCGCAGTCAGGATTGGCACTGAAGGTCTCAGCTCTCAGGATGGAATAAACACCATGTTGAGGGAGCAGAGCTGTGCAAAACCGTTTGGCATTTCATAACCAAGTCCCCCACCTTCACACTTAAGTAATATTTTATCGTCTAGCATCATGTCTTGGCACAGAATTCCACAGGCTGAGACTCTTTTGTAATTCCTGTGCTCTACAATGTTTTCTTTTCCCCCCCAAAGATACCTCTGTCCAAAGGTGGAACACAAACAAGCTCCGTTCTGAGTCATAAAAACATAACACATGCGTAAGTGCATGCAATAATCTTGGTATAATTTGCCCCTTAGTCATTGTCTGGTCCTATTATGTGAATCTGAAACATGCATTTTTGAAAATAAAGGGCTTCAGTAAAATAATTACTGTTGTAATCCTGGAACCACACCCAATAAACAGTTTAGCAATCAACTGGCTCCATATATTTGAAAGCTATAAACAGATTAGTACAAAATTAAAGCAGTAAGGGCCAAAATCTCAGCTGCTGGTGTAAATTAGTACAGTTTGACTAAATCAAATTAGCAGTTTGATTGACTTCAATTAAGCTAAACTAATTTACAGTAGGCTGTCATCTTTTCTTTCTCTATGTGTATGCGTCTCAGAGCATGTGTATATGATTTTTTCTGTATTCTTGGGAGATAGCGATCTTTAGCACAATAATCTCATTTCTCTCTCTGCATATGCAGATTTGTGAAACCTAAGTATGGCTTCAGGCACTGAGGGGAAAGGAATTGAAGGACTACCAGAAAAGAAAGAACCGATGACTCCAATCCAATAATTTCAATAAACTCCTATTCATATTCTTAGTAAGAAATTTGCTTGACTACAGAAGACAGGCTGAGACTGCCCTTAGCAAGCTTCATTTCAAGCAAACCTAGGAATTATTATCCATCTACAAGTTGTGCACAATTTGGATTAATAGCCAATTTTTTTTAAAACCAATTTTGCTAACTCCACAGTTTTCCAGGACAGGAGCTCCACCTGACTTTTTAGACATCTCCCTACAATTCAAGACATTATTTTGGTCTCACTGTAGAAGTAAACCTTATTTCAACAGTTTTTAATGGCATAAAAATGGCCACTAGAAAGATCAGATGACTGGGACCTCCTTTTCCAAATGAAAAGGAGCCAACTACTGCACTTTCATTCTAAGCCTTATGAAACGTGTGAACCTTTACCATTATCCTTAGCTTGCAGGGTGGATAACTGGGGCACAGAGCTAAATGGTGTGCTTAGGCCAACGACCAGGAGAACTAAGAAGTCAGACTAAGAAACAAACTCTTGTGCCCTAGCCGTGTACCAAAGTTATGCCTTTCCCTTAGATCATCCGTAGCCCATCACATTGCCAAATTAAAAATAGTCTCTCCACTGCAATTGCTTTCAGGTGTTCTGTCTGGACTAATCTTTTATCACAGGGGCAGGAACACACCGGGGAAGGGAACTGTAGAAAAAAGGTTGTGGACTGAAACATACATTGTGTCTGGGCGACAGGAGGAAGAGTCTCCTTCCAAATGCCCCTTAAGCAAAAAACAACAATATTGCTAATAGAGAAAACACATAGAGAGGAAAAACAAATCCCACATGGCTAAAAATTAAAATAAAAAGCAGAATGGAAGAGTGAGGAAATGAAACCTTGATCTAGTTTATTCCCAAGCTATTTAGAAAAACTACTTATGTGGATATAAGTTATGAGGAGACAATGTAAAGGTAACTGGAGGAATTCTGGTGTTGAGTGGACCTAAAAGGATGAAGGCAGACATCCCGTCCAGGGCTTAGGACAAAGAGAACAGGGATGGAAGTGGCAGAGCAGCCACAAAGGAAAACATCTGCCCTCCTGGATTATCACTGCACAATCCCCTTCTAAATACCAACCAAGCAGCAGGAACATCGTAAAGGAATATGGGAAAAGCAGACACTCTGGAGAGTGAGCAGCTGTCCTGGTGAGGAGATCCAGGCCTCCCTCTGCTCCCACACTGGAGGCTGGTGCCAGTAGCCTTACAGGTCCTGGATCTGATTCAGATTTCAGGTTTTGGAAGCTGTAGCTAACCAGAGCTACAGTTCTTAACAAGATTCATGTGGTCAGGAAGAAGCAACCCCTCATATGCTCAAGGGTAGCTGAAAGCAGAGACTGAGTGCATCAGCTGCCATTTGTTACTGCATTAGTTTATCACACATTGCTGAATCTAAAGTCTGATAACTCGTGCCACTAACAAGCCAGCAGATAGGAGGAGTTTGGTTCGGCAGCCTTCCTCTCCCTGGCTCATTTCACCTCTTTTGCTCTGCTGTAAACACACTGGTTTGACTGCAATGCCCCAATAACATCTAACATCTTGAAGCATGTGGAGGAACACGTCTCTTTTTCCTCATCATTTTTTTCTTTACAGACATAAGCCTAAGGAGGGGTCTGTCTTACAATGTCTGTCATTTCATGACTGCTGTTGAGTAACAAGTAACAAACATGGAAAACTTTATTTGTGAATATAGCATAGGGCTTTAACCCAGAGAAGATTGTTCTATATGTTCTTGTTACTGCAATATTTCCCAAATACCACAATATTCCTGGCTGGGAAAGCAAGCAAAAGAAATTTATATTTAGCAGCACGTGGCAGGACAGTGAGGAAAATGCTGTTTGTGCTGCTTTCCCACATCTAAACTCATCTTGCAAAGCTTGAGGAATACTGCATTATTGACTAACAGGATCAAGCAAACACTAACATTAAAAGAAAAAAGAAATTAAACCCTGATTATTCATTCATATATTTTGATAAAAGCCTGTTTTCTGTATGCTTTTTCATTTGTTCTATGCTATCTGTCACAAATCCCAGCAAGTTTAAGGGCAGAAACCCTTGCAGAAACAGATAGTTCTTATGCAAAGCATAGTAAATGCTCAAGGAACAAAAAACTCTGAATTAATACACGACAACACGTTCTTGAATCTGTAAAGGGTTATTTCCATCTTTCAAGGTACACAGCTGAACTGTAAGACTGCACATAACTGGTCAAACTTTGACTAGGTATGTCACATTTAGTTGACACTAGAAAGCTGCCGGCCACTT
Organism: Charadrius vociferus; assembly: GCF_000708025.1. Lineage (NCBI taxonomy): Eukaryota > Metazoa > Chordata > Aves > Charadriiformes > Charadriidae > Charadrius > Charadrius vociferus. The sequence continues at coordinate 1,063,080 of NW_009648358.1, forward strand.
CATAGATAAAGGATTTCTAGGATCCTTCAGCATCACACTTGAGGCTAAGAGTTCTTTTCTTTCTTTTCCTTTTTTCTTCTCCACAGAACTTCAGGTTTTAAAAAGCAACATACAAACAACATTGCTGAGTGTTGGAGTTTTCAGATAAGTCCCTGTTGAGCTTTTCCTGTCTGAGTTTTAACATCCACATACCACTGAAGTGTAGGGCTAGGTTTTAAAAGTTATGTGGATGTGGAAAAGTCATATAGCTTCAAACTGGAAGAAGGTAGATTTAGATTAGATATTGAGAAGAAATTTTTCACTGTGAGGGTGGTGAGGCACTGGAACATGTTGCCCAGAGAAGTTGTGGAAGCCCCATCCCTGGAGGTGTTTAAGGCCAGGCTGGATGGAGCTTTGAGCAACCTGGTCTGGGGGGAGGCTGGAGCCTATGGCAGGGGGGTTGGATCTCGATGACCTTCAAGCTCCCTTCCAACCTAAACCATTCTGTGATTCTATGCCTGAATAGACTGAGAAATGTGTGTTGGGACTGTCAAAATACCTGGGTACTCCTTCCAAAATCAACAAGTGATGCTTACCTAGGAACTTCTGAAAATGTCATCACTGGACTATCAATATTTTCAAGCTTTTCAATAACTTTTCTAGAAAACAAAGAACTCCAGAATCCCCGAGTCTCACCTCTGGGACTCAGCCCGTGAGTGACTAGGCAAACCTCAACATTTCTGAGGGCTTCTGCTTGTCCTCTACAGCAACACTAAGGGTGATGACTGCCGGGACAGATGTGCTTTTCATCAACTGATCGCAAAGTGCACTCTACTAGCTAGGTAATAAGAAGCTAGCCTTTGCAGGGTAATCCAATTAGGCAGCAAGGGGACCCTTTGAAGTTGCTAGAATGATTTCCATCGGCTTCAGTGGACGCTGAATCTGGTCTAACAAGTTGATAGACTTGTTAGACCTTGAAATGATAGGTGCCTTTGAAATACCTATATATAAAGATACAGAGACATAACTTGCCCATCTGCGTCTCAATTTCCTCATCTCTGAAATATGGATAACAACAGCTATTTACCCATCTCTATAAAAGACCTGATAATATTTAAAGCAATTGGTGTGATGACTAATTAGCTAATATTTGAACAGGGATTTGAAAATTTAAAGCACTACATAACTGCTAAGTACTATTGCTAAATTAAGCCAACTGTCACTAATGGCAGACAGTCTGATCTTCGCTGCTTGTTGACACAAGACCAATTACAAATAATGAGTTCCATAAAGTCTAGAATATGTCATACATGGAGAAATTAATGAAAATTAAGAGGAATAAAATAGTACATCATCATCATTCAATATTAAATTCATTTATTGGTTTTCAGAATTTTAATCAGCAATGCCTACAACAATTTCCCTTTCTATATGCACTGTATAGCTAAATAAACCACACACACCTCTTTCACGAAGTAAGGTCTGGGTTAGCCTTGTGTCATCAGATTATCCCCTGATACTGTTAGCTCCTGCGTCAGGAGCCCTGTTCATCAGTTCATGAAGCTCCAGTTAGGTTTGCTGCTCTTCCTATTCCAGCTGGGAGGTTATTACAGAAACTCATTTTTAGTAACTTCCTAATTACAAACCTAATCCATTAATGACCAGACTATTTCCATTTGGCTTTTCCCAGATTGCACCAGCAGCTCACAGTTATTCTGTAGTCAATTAGCATATCCAAATCTTTCTCCACCTAGCTCTTTCCCACCTCGGGTTGTAGGGACCAACAATTTCCACCAAAGGCAGAAGCCTTCAGCTATTACACTTTTAGTCTGTGTGCATCATTCCTGCCCTCACACTCCCTGTATGGGAAGAACCGAGCATTATCTCTACATTGACAATGCCTCCTCGTCTTGTCTCAGCAAAGAATTTCATCAGTTGGTTCCAACCTTCTACACCCAAGGCATTAATGAAAATGTTAAGTAAGATCAGTCCCAGGCTGGTCTGTGAGGATTTCCACTAATAACCTTCTACTAAACTGGCAGAACCTGTGCCATCTTCCTGGTCCCTGCCCATCCTCCAACCAGCTTCCTCAGTTTAAGAAGAAAGGTGTAGTCTATGTTTGCTATCCCAGTGTTTCACTCTTGCCAAAGCAGTTCAGTAGATGAAATCTGAACGTTTAAAGTCAGCCTACTTTACCCAAGTTCAGTGAAAAATTCTAGGTTTTCAGATTCCAGACACATACAAAACAAGTACAGTACTCTATTTTCAGTTTCAGAAATGTAGAGGTAAGTATAGGCCTCCATACAAATTCAGTCTAATCATTACATACAATGTTTTCAAAAATGGCGAGGAATTATTCCTTTTCAACTGTCTAAACAATTACTGGTATTTATTAGTGCTATTTTGACAGAACTGGTTTAACACATTCTTAAAAAAATATACAACTTATTCTTTTTGATCATCACAAGAGTGTCATCAGCCTACCACAAATATTGTAATAAATAACTCTGCACCACAAAGAAACATGATCCTCTAAACGTTGAATCAACGTATTTGCTAAGGAGGTGTGTATCAAGTCAAGTCATCTCAACATATAACTGATCCCTCAGTGAGAAGCAAATAAACAAACCAGAAAACAGAGTATCTTACCTTTGAAACGCCAGCTAATACAGCACCATAGGCCCAGTTTTTCTCCAGCACACAACCCCCTGCGAGGCAGCTGATGGAGTCACAGAGCTGCTCTAGCAAATGGCCTGGTCTACAGCACTTGGCATGGTCTACAGCTCTCAGCAAGGGTGTTTTCTGGTCACACAGCAAAGCGATCAGGGACCCTGCAACTCTTCCCACCAAGCCAGGAACAACCAGATTGCTTCTTCCTCTCCTTCTCCTTGCTTGCAAGGCTACACACAACCCCTTTTTCTCCCTCTGGGAAGTTGGATTATTTTGTGAAGGCAACTGGTGATTCAGCCCCAGATCCTCCATAACATCCACAGCACACAGGCTCCCAACTCCTTTGTCTCAGGGTATCCCAGGTAAAACTCTTCTGGTAGGGGAAATTCCCTCCCTGGTAATAAAAATCTCCTCCCTCAAGAAAAAGAATGTGCCCCCTACACATTTTGCCTGGAGGCAAAAAATCAGCATCCTATTTTTCTAAGTCTTATCCCTTCCTTCCCAGAAAAAAAAACATTAAATCAGCCAAATGGCTCTTGCTGCCCCTCCACTGGAAAGAGGGAAAGTAAGAAGTAGAGGAGAAGTCATGGAAAGAAAAGCATGACTGGCGAAAAAGAAGTGGTAGCGCTGACCTCCTGGCTCGAGGGCAGTGCGGAAAGGAAGGCAGCTCAGAGTGGGAGGGAAGCGGCAGAGGAAAAATAGTATGCATATGTGCGGACGCACATGCAGATACAGATTTACCGAGGCCGAGTGAGGAGGCGTCGGCCTCCCTATCGGCACCAGTTTGTGTAGCGTGCATTCC